>NC_063178.1:41039683-41356334 GCF_023159225.1 Perognathus longimembris pacificus
GGATATAGCCTAGTGGCAAGAGTGCCTGCCTCGGATACACGAGGCCCTAGGTTTGATTCCCCAGCACCGCATATACAGAAAACGGCCAGAAGTGGCGCTGTGGCTCAAGTGGCAGAGTGCTAGCCTTGAGCGGGAAGAAGCCAGGGACAGTGCTCAGGCCCTGAGTCCAAGGCCCAGGACTGGCCAAAAAAAAAACCAAACAAAAAATAAATAAATAAATGATAATAATAAATAATAATACATAATACAGGAGATCATAAAAATAATAGTTAATGAATAATAACAAATAAATAAATAATAAACCATAAAATAACATCGATAAGTAATAATAATAAATAATGAAAATAATAATAAATAATAGCAAAGAATAACCATGGTTAATAAAAAACAAGAAAAATAGCAATACATAACAATAATTAATAATAAAGGAAATGGTAATAAGAAATAAGGAATAATAAGTAATATTTAATCAGTAATAACAAATGATAGCAAATAATAAAGAATAATAAAAACAAATAATCATAGCAATAAATGATAAAAATAAATAACAAATAACAATAGACTATAAATAATTGTTAACAAATAATTAGAAATAAATAATATATCAGCAATGAAAATCACATCAATAAATAATAATAAATATAAATAATAAAAAGGGCACTAAGTCACAGTACATAATAATAAATAACAATAGATAATAAATAATAACTAAGAATGAAATGATTAGAAATAAATAGTAACAGTAAATAATTAATAAAAAGTCATATAGCAATAAATAATAATAAAGATAATAAAAATAAATAATAATTATAGCATTAGGTAACAATAAATGATAATAAATAATGCTAAATAATAATAGACAGTAAGTAATAATATCTAACAATAAAATAAATAGTAAGAAATAAATAATAATAAATAAACTATGAAAATTATACCAATAAATAATAACATACAAAGTCATAAAAAGAGAAAAATCACAATAGTGGTAAACAACAATAACAAATAATAAAGAATAAAAATAGATTATCATAAATAATTAATAAAAATAAGTACAATAACAATAATTAATAAAAATAATACCAGTAAAAATCAAAGGATAATAATAAACCATAGCCATAAATAAATAGTAAAAAGAAGCAATGATAGAAATAACAATAAATAATAATTAATGATGAAATAAATAAAACTAGTTGATGAAAATAATAACAATCATAGCAATAAATAATAGTAAGTGATAATAATAAACCACCCTTAGTACATCATAATTAAATAAATAATAAAAATTACAGCAACAAATAAAAATAAGCAGCAATACATAACAGCAATAGAGAATAATAAAAATAATAAGCAATAATAAAATTAATTATAAATATAATAAAATAATAACAACATTTGTGATTGCATAATAAATGCTAGAAAAATAAATAAAAGCAATACATAATAAAAATGGAAATAATTGGGTAATCAACTGACTCAATGATAATTATAAGATAATTGACTGAGTATTTGACGGTATCTATAATGATATGGTAATGGAGTGACTCTATATAAATATATGATAATTGACCGACGATGTGATAATTATATAATTGACTATGATCATTGACAGATTCTATGATAATTATATGATATTTACTATTTGATGGTATATGAGATAATTGACTCTGTGATGGCATAGATGATAATTATATGGTAATTGACTGACTATGAAGTTGTATATAATTGAATGATTCTATGATAATTATATGATAATTGAGGACTTTGTGAATCTATATATGATAATGAAATGATAATTCACGAACTCTTTGATGTTACTTATGATAATTATAAGATAATTGTTTCTGTGGTGGTATAATAATTATATGATAATTGACTGACTGTGATAACTATATGATAATTGACTATTTGATGGTATCTATGATAATTATATGATAATTGATCCTATGATGGTATATATGAAAATTATATGATAATTGACAGTATATGTGATAATTGACTGACTCTATGACGGTATCTATGATAAATGACTATTTGATAATTATACTATAATTAACTGATTATTTTTATAATTGACTAACATTGACGACAACTGGGATAATTATATGATAGTTGACTCTATGACGGTATAATGAGAATTGACTTTCTGATGGTATAGATAATTTATATGAAAATTGACTCTGATGGTATAGATGATAATTATATGATAATTGACTCTATGATGGTATCTATGATAATTATACAGTAACTGACTGATTCTATCATGCTATGTATAAAGATTGACTGAGTCTCTGAAGGTATCTATGATAATTATAAGGCAACTGACTATTTTACGGTATATGATAATGATATGGTAGACTGACTCTATGAGAATTATATGATAATTGATGGACTCTATAATTATGTGTTAATTGACTGTCTCTGTGATGGTATAATGATAATTATATAATTGACTCTGTGATGGTATCTATATAATTATATGGTAATTAAGTGACTATTTGACGGTATATATAATTGACTGACTCTATGATAATTATATGATAATTGACTGACTCTATGATGGCATCTGTGATAATTATATGATAAATTACTATGATAATTATGTGATAATTCATCAACTCTGTGATTGTATATATGATAATTGACTGGCTATTTGATGGTATCTATATTTGACTGGCTTTATGATAATTATATGATAATTGACTGGCTGTGACGGTATGTATAGTAATTATATGATAATTGACTGACCCTATGATAATTATATGATAATCATCTGACTAGTGTATGGCATACATGACCACTGACTGACTCTAGGACCCCAGACTCTTCCTGAACTTTGCCCCCCTTGACCTTTTCCCTCCCCCAACCCGTCCTCACACTCACCCCAGGCTCCTTTGCTCCCCTCAAGGCCTCACCTTCCTCCTTAGGCCTTGGCTGCTGCTTCTTCTTCCTCTTTACTGGTTTTGTTCTCTTCCCCCCCCCCCCCCACGGGGGAGGGTGTCCATGAGATTTTTCCAACAGCATCAGGCTTCTGGGAGGAAGCAGGAGAAGAAAGTGGAAGGAAAACTGGGAAGTGGGAAGCAGGGATCCCTTGATATTAACAGCTTAAGGCTTTTGGAGGGGCACAGGCCTTGGGCCAATGGCAGGCTGGATAGGAGTTTGTGAAGTTCCTTCCTTCAGGATTAGGGGGGAAGAGGAGGGGCAAGGGGTTGGGGGAGGAAGCCCAGGAAGAGGTATGGGAAGTTGGGGACCCCTGGGAAGCAGGGCATCCTTTAATATGCAGAGCTGAAAACTTCAGGAGGGGCTTCAGGTGGGAAGAGGTTCCTTAGTGACCATAGCACATGCATGCAAGGGTGGAGGGAGGAGGGGCGGGAGGAGGGGAGGGAAATTGGGAAGGAGGGAAGTATGGAGGGAAGGATGGAAGGGAGGGAGGGAAGGAGGGAAGTCTTATTGCATTTATTTACCTAATTTATAATTTCAGCTCGGTTGATGTCATTTCGTTTATTTCAGTGTATTTTGTGTCATTTATCTAATTTCATTAAAATGAAATGAACTAAACCAAATGAAATGAAAAAAATGAAATAATGTGACACAAAATGAAATAAAATAAGATGAAATGAAATAAGGTAAAATGACATAAAATGAAATGTGAAATGAAATGAAATAAAAAGAAATAAAGTGAAATAATGTGAAATAGAAAGAAATTAAATGAAATGAATGAAATAAAATGAAATAAAAAATGAAACAATGAAACAAATGAAATGAAATGAAGTGAAATGACATAAACTGAAATAAACTGAAATGAAATAGAAGGAAATAATGTGAGATAAAATAAAATGAAATAAAATAAAATGAACTAAATAAAATGAAATTATAAAAACGAAATAATGTGAAATAAAATGAAATAAGAAGAAATGAAATTAAATAAAGTGAAATAAAATGAAATGAAATGAACTAAATAAAATGAAATGAAAAAATGAAATAATGTGAAGTAAAATGAAATAAAATAAGATGAAATAAAACGAAATGAATTGAAATGACATAAGATGAAATAAAGTGAAAAAATGAACTAAATAAAATGAAATGAGGCAAATAAAATGATATTAAACAATAAAATAATGTGAGATAAAATAAGAATAAATGAAATAAAGTGAAATGACATAAAAGGAAACAAAATGAAGTAGTGTGAAATAAATGAAATTAAATGAACTAAATAAAATGAAATAAAATAATGTGAAATAAAATGAAATGAACTAAATAAAATGAAATGAAAAATGAAACAATGTAAAATAAAATAAGATGAAATGAAATAAAGTGAAATAATGTGAAATGATACAAAATAAAAGGCCATAAAATGAAACAAAGTAAAAAAAAACAATAAAATAAGTTGAAATGAAAATAAAATGAAATAAAATAAAATGTATATATTGAAAGATATATAAAATATAACACAAAATTTGTAAACATATAGTATGTAAAATATATAAAAGCATAAAATATATAAATTGTATACTACAAAATATATAAAAATATAACATATAAAATATAAAATGCATAAATATATAAATAAAATATACTATGTAAATGTATTACATATATTTACATACATTTTATTAAAATAGGACAAATGCAATGCATATGTTATATGTAATATATATGTTATAATATATATAAAATATAACACAATCTATGTCAACTATAATGTGTATGATGCCATGATAGAGGTAACATATCTTAAACTATGATATATATATATAAATACATAACACCAATAAAATGCACAAATATATAAAAATAGAACATATTAAGATATATTATCTATCTGTAAATATATCAGACTATACTACATATCATGTATTAAATACATCAGACTATACTATATATCCTATATATATAGAATATTATGAAGTATATAATATATAAGGCTATCTGAAGACATATTTATAAAACATACATGAGACAACATATGACACAGGAAACTATAAACTATATTAATACACTAAACCATAATATATTAAATTATAATATAAAAATATACACAAATATATAATACATACAATAAACTATGCTATATTAAACTATAATATATACATAAACATATAATACATATGAAATCACAAATATATTATATAAAATATAATACACTAAAATATGTTCTCTATCTAAATATAAATATATAAATATTATCTATCTATAAATATATCAAACTATACTATATATCATGTATTAAACTATCATGTATACATAAAGACAAAAAATACAGTATAAGAAAATGCAGTATATCTGGAAAATATATTAAAATATAATAGAGAATCCATAACATGTATTACACTATCATGTATAGAAATATACTCAAATAGCATATACAAGGCATATAAATGTGAAATATAATACACATAAAATAAATGTGAAATGTTTGGGGAGAATTTCTCTGACCAGTGGGGAACTTAGCCTTGGCACAGATATTCTGATGCCTTATTAGCAAACTAATAGGCCAGTGAACTAACATCTACATTAAAGTCTCCTGTATTTATTGGCCAAAGGAAGCCACTTTGTCATGAAACTTTCCAGCGCTCCCCAACCCCCCATAGAGCCTCCCTGGGGAGACTTGTTTGCCCAGCTTTTTACAATAAATAAGGAAGTCAATGTTCTAAGATAATTAGTCTCCAGAAAATAGTAGCTAGGTCATAGAGTTTTGCCTTGACTGGTTTGATCCTTTGTAATAGTGACAGCCTTTGTTGTAGCCACATCCTTTGTAGTACAGACATCCTCAACTTTTGCATTGATATGGATATCTTTCTGTATTAATTTTACTCTGGAAGTTGTGAATTGATTTCTAACCCTATATAAACCCTGGCCTTCCTAAAATAAAGTGTGCATTGGTTCACTCACCTCTGCATCCCCCGTGTCCTGACTTTCGGCTGCAGTTAACTGGGTCCAACAAAATGTAACATATATATATATATATATATATATATATATATATATATATATATATATATATTTATATATATCGTATCACGCTATCATATATACATAAAAAGATTTAAGAATAAAATAAAATAGATGGAAATAGCGCATGTAAAAGCATACAAAAGTACAACATATAAAATATAATCTGTACAGAATCTATGAAAATACAATATATGAATGTATCATGTCCATAAAACCTGGAGCGGGTTACAATGTAATGCACGCAGTATCAATAAAACATGATGAACCATATAACATACATGAAAGCCTATGGAATGTAACGTATGTGAGTGTATATAAAATATAAATATAAAACATAAAATGTATAAATATAAAATATAAGCCAGAAGCGGTGCTGTGGCTCAAGTGGCAGAGTGCTAGCCTTGAGCGGGAAGAAGCCAGGGACAGTGCTCAGGCCCTGAGTCCAAGGCCCAGGACTGGCCAAAAAAAAAAAAGAAAAGAAAAATTATAAATATATAAATATAAAATGTATAAATATGAAATATAAGCATATATAAAGATAAATTATAAATATATAAGTATAAAATGTATAAATATGAAATATGAGTATATAAATATAATATAAAATATATAAAAACAAGTATACATAAATATAAAATATAAGTATTTAAAAATATATGTATACATAAATATAAAATATGAATGTATATAAATATAAATAAAAATTATAGATAGTAAATACAAATATAAAATATAAATAAATATAACTATATAACATAAGTATATATAAATATATGTAAATATAAAACACATGGTTTATAAAATATGTTCAAATATAGACATACTTTACTACATTTTATATTTGTATACATGATATTTGTATATATTCTGGCCATATTTAATGAAGGGACGGGGACGGGACTCAGTTTCCCCAGCTGCTTGTCGGGGGGGAGGACATAGCAATCAGCACCCTCCCAGGCAGATGGACAAGCAGACAGGCAGACCCCATAGACAGGCAGACAGACAGACACATAGACATAGACAGGAAGACGGACAGACAGCCAGAGGCATTGCACCAGGCCTGTCTACCCATCCGTCTGTCCATCTGTTTGTCCCTCTACTTCTGTGTCAGTCTGCCTGTCTGTCTGCCTACCTATCTGCCTGTCTGTCTGCCTGTTTCTGTCTACCTGTGAGTCTGTTTCCTTGCCCGTATGTCTGTCTGTCTCTGTGTCTGTCTGTCTCTGTGTCTCCCTGTCTATCCCTCTGCCTGTCTACCTGTCCATCTGCATCCACTTACCTGTCTTCCAGTGTATCTGTCTGTTTTCTGTGTACCTGTCTGCCCTGTCTGTGAGTCTGTCTGTCTGGTCTCGTTGTCTATCTCTGTGTCTGTCTTCCAATTTGTCTATCTGTCCATCTGCCTCAGTGTCTGCTTTTCTGTCTCTGTGCCTGTCTTTATCTACCTGTGAGTCTGTCTCCTTGTCTGTCTGTCTTCCTATCTGTGCCTGTGTCTCTGTGTCTCTCTGTTTGTCTTCCAATGTATGTGTTTGCCTGTTTGTCTCCTCATCTGTTTGTCTCTGTGTCCATTTGTCTATGTGTGTCTGTCTGTTGCTATGTGTTTGTGTGTCTCTGGGCCTCCTCTCTGCGCCTACCTGTCTGTGTGTCAGTCTTCCAATGTATGTGTGTGTCTGTCTGCCTGTGAGTCTGTCTCCTTGTCTGTCTTCCTGTCTATGCCTGTGTCTGTCTGTCTGCATCTGTGTCTGTGTCTGTTTGTGGTCCAATATATGTGTCTGCCTGTCTGTCTGTCTCCTTGCCCATCTATGTGTCTGTGTGTCTGTCTGTGTGTTGGCCTGCCTGTCTGTCTGTCCCTCAGCCTGTCTGTCTGTGTGTCTCTGGGCCTCCTCTCTGCATGTGCTTGTCTGTGAGTCTCAGTCTCTGTGTCTGTCTGTCCACCATGTCTGTCTCTGTCTGTCTGTGTCTACCTGGAAGTCTGTCTTTCTGTCTCCTTTTCTGTCTATCTTCCAGTCTATGCCTGTGTCTGTCTGTCTCTGTGTCTGTCTTCCAATGTATGTGTCTATCTTTTCTGTCTGTCTGTGAGCCTGTCTGTCTGTCTCTGTGTCTGTGTGTGTCGATGTGTCTGTCTCTCTGTCTCCTTGTCTGTCGCTGTCTTCAATGTATGTGTCTGCCTGTCTGTCTTTCTGTGTCTGTGGCTTTCAGTATGTCTGTCTGTCTCTGTGTGTCTGTCTCCTTGTCTGTCTCCCAATGTATGTGTGTCTGTCTGTGTTGGTCTGTGTCTGTCTCTGTCTTCCAATGTGTGTGTGTGTCTGTCTTTCAGTGTGTCTGTCTACCTGTGAGTCTGTCTCCGTGTGTATCTATCTGTCCCTGTGTCTGTCTGTGTGCCTCTGGGCCTCCTCTCTGCGACTGCCTGTCTGTGAGTCTCTCTGCCAGTGTGTGTGTCTATCTGCCTGTCTGTCTTCCACTGTGTGCGTCTCTGTGTCTGTCTTTTCTCTGTTGGTCTGTGAGACTGTCTCGCTGTCTGTCTGTCTAGCTGTGAGTCTGTCTTTCTGTTTCCTTGTCTGTTTATGTGTTTGTCTAGATTAGATCACATTATTATAATTATTGTATATTTCTCCTTTCTTTTTGTTTCCTCTTTTCTCTATTTTTCCCTAGGTGAGTCAATCATCAAACCCTGGTGTCGTCAGGTTTGGGTCAGCGACCTTACATTATGTATCTAAAACCAAACAACTACGAAACATAAAAAGGTCTAAAATAGACTTCTCAGTGGATCACAATAGCTCAAAAGTTATGTATGTATGTTCATATAAGACAAGGATAAGCAAACTCTATTGTTGATGTTACATTTAAAGTCCTAGGTGACTTTCATTTGGCGTAGGCCACGTGTACTGTATATAATTTTGGTATACTGTGTAATGTATATATGTCTATCTGATCTAGGGAAGGGAAAGAAAAACAGGGTGTAAGCTGTCACAAGAAATGTACTCACTGCCCTATTATGTAACTGTAGAACTTTTGTACAACACCTTGTCAAAAAAAATTTAATTAATAAATAAATTTTTGAAAAGTGGAATTCTAACTGCACATGATTAACAAATGAGGCAAATATTGGAGTTAAGAATGTAGTTCAGTGGGTAGGGGACTGATCTAATATGAAAGACCCTGACACCAAAGGAGTAGGGGTAAGGAGGGAGGACTGGAGGAAAGAAAGAAGAAAAGAAGAGAAAATAACCAGAATATGCTATATCTTCAATAATGCTTAGGGAAAAAAAAGAAACAAAATAAAGCCATAAAATAAAATTAAACATGATAATAAAATAAGGAAGTGAAATAAATTAAAATTAAATATACCAAAATAAACAAAAATAAAGTAAAATACAATTTAAAAAATAAAGTGGAAAGCCAAGTAGGGCAAGAGACGAGAGTGAAAAAGATTAAGAGAAATGAAATAGAGAAAAGTAAAATAAGAGGGGGGAATGAGGGAGGAGGTAACAAACAGTACAAGAAATGTATCCAATGCCTAACATATGAAACTGTAACTGCTCTGCATATCAGTTTGACAATAAACATTAAAAAAAAAAAACACCTCAGCGGTTAAAAAAAGTAAAATAAGAAAGCGATAAAAAATAAGAGGAAATAAAATCAAAATTAAAAATTATAGGGAGGGGAATAAGGCAAGATAAAAAAGTAAAATAAAAATTAAAATATATTCTGAATAAAGGAATCTAAGGATTAAAGAGGAGGAAGCTAGAGAGATAAAAATAAATTAAATTAAATGTTGTTGCCAGACATTTCGTGACATGATGATCTCAGAGCCTGGAGAAATAAATAGAAATAGAGGGGAAAAAAAGGAAATGCAGACCACATTCAGCTGAGTTCTGGTTGTTTACTCTTCATGTTTTCCACAGACTTCCAGAACTTTTCAACTCCTAGAAAATAAATAAAAAATTATGTCACAATATTAAAGTCAATTACCAATAAATAAAAATATTATAAATGATAAACACTGTAGATAATGAATACTATAAATCACAAGGAGATTATAAATAAGTGTTATAATAAATAAGTTATAAATAAATACAAATATGTAAATAAAAATAAATATTATAAATGATAAATATTATAAATGGTAAACACTGTAAATGATAAATACTATAAATCATAAGTAAATGATAAAAAAGTATTATAAGTTATAAATAAACATGAATATAAATGAAATATGAATCAGTAAAAATAATAAGCAATAAATGATAAATATAACAAATGATAAACACTTTAAATGATAACTACTATAAATTATAAGTAAATAATAAATAAATGACAAAAGACAACAAATATAAATGAGTATTATAAATGATAAACACTGTAAATGATAAATACTATAAATCATAAGTAACTGATAAATGTTATAATAATTGTTATAAATGAATACACATGAATGTAAACAGGATAGAAGTCAATAAAACTGTAATAACCAAGGCCACGCCCCCGAGGAGCTCAGAGATGCCAGGCCACGCCCCCTGATGCAGGGCCACGCCCCCATGGATGCCAGGCCACGCCCCTGAGGAGTCAAGGGACTCCAGGTCACACTGAGGAGGAGTGAATGAAAGGCCATACCCTCAAAGAGCCAGGGAGGCGAAGCCATGACCCCAGAGGAGCACAGGATGCCAGGTCACAGCCCTGGACAGCAGACCACGCCCATGAATGACAGGCTATGTCCCCAAGTAGCACAGGGATGCCAGGCCACACCCCCACCCAGAATCATCTTATCTGCCAGGCCAAGACCCCAAGACCTCATATCCACCAGGCTTCACCTCCAACTAGGCCACACCTCTAAGTCTTCAAACCAGCCAGGCCAGGCAACCAACAACACAGCCTCCTCACTCCAGCCAGGTCATGGCCCCAGGAGCCACCCCTTGGTAGGCCACACTCCCAAGTCCTCACCTCCTACCAGGCCAAACCCCATATACCCCACTTTCTACGAGGCCATGACCCCTAGGCCTCAGGCAGGCCAGGCCATGGCCATGCCCACCATAACACCACACCAGACAGATGACGCCCTGCAACACCTCCATTCCAGTTAAGCCCGGCCCACCACAACACAATGATGTCTCCTAGGCCCCACCCCGGAGGTGCTAACACCCACCAACTCCTGTTGGCCAAGTCAGGATGCCCCTAGGACTCCACCTGGAGCCTCCCTTCACCTAGGCCCCGCCCGAGTCGCTATTGCACACCTGGCTCTGCCCGCCACGTCAGGGCGTCCCTAGGACCCCAGCCAGCTGGAGCCTCACTTCCCCTGGGCCGTGCTCCTGATTTGCTAACCACAGCTGGCCTTGCCTGCCACGTAAGGAAGTCCCTTGGGGCCCGGCCAGAGCCTCACTTCCCCTAGGCCCCGCCCCTGAGTCTCTAATGTCCCCTGGGTCCCGCCCACCACATCGCAATGATGTCCCACCCGGCCCCGCCCCCAGACCATGCACGGACCCTAGACCACGCCCCCAAGTGTCTCACTGCTCCCTAGGCCTGGCCCACTGAAGGCTTCACATCCTCCCAGCCCTGATCCCCCACACACTCAAAGGCAGTGCTTCCTGGCTTCTTGGCTCCCGCCCCTCTGCTTAAAGGTGCCTCTTCACCAGCCTGGGCGCCCACCTCCAGGTATACAGGGACAGGGCGTCCACTTCCTCTGTGGGGCCCTATACCGCCAGTTGCCACTGCCGCCACAGCTCTGGACAGTGAATGAAGTGCTGCTTGTGGCATCATCAAGCGGTGGGTGACCACCTCGCTC
Source organism: Perognathus longimembris pacificus (assembly GCF_023159225.1). Taxonomy (NCBI): domain Eukaryota; kingdom Metazoa; phylum Chordata; class Mammalia; order Rodentia; family Heteromyidae; genus Perognathus; species Perognathus longimembris. Next base: position 41,051,409 of record NC_063178.1, read on the forward strand.
TCCACCAGCCTGCTGCGCATGGGCCAGCAGGGCTGGGCACTGCCACACAGCCAAGGAGGCCTCACTGTGCATGCCCAGCAGGAGTGGATAGGATGTCACTGCACATGCGCAGCAGGCTGGACTGCCGCTTGGAGAGCTCCCGGGCACCATTGCATGCATACTACACTGTGGAGCAGAGAGCTATCAGGTGTTAGTACACCATGACAGGCTGCACACCCAATTGGTAGCCTCTGGGTGCCACTGCGCATGCACAGCACGCTGAATCACCCAGCAGGGAGGCACCAGGCAAAGTGCACTTGTGCAGCTGGTTGGACTGCTGAGCAGAGAGGGATGGGGCACCATTGCTCATTCACAGCAGGTTGAACCACCAGGCTGACAGTGACCTGATGCTTCTGCATGCACAGCAGACTGTACTGCCTAGCGGAGAGCCTCATGGCGCCAGTGTAATGTGCAACAGGGCAGGGGATTGATTACCCACAATTCTGGGTGGTGACATCATCGTCCTCCGTCCTGTGGGTCGTCTTTCTATGTATTTTATATTCCTAATTATGATTTATAATCATTTATAATTAATAACTTATTTATAATTATATAATTTATATGTAATGTTTGGTTATAATTATATATATCATATTATATATAATAATTATTCACATTATAATTATTAATAATTTATAATTTATATATAATTTATAATTACTGTAGTTATAAGTCATGTAGAATTTATAATGTTTGTAATTATTTATAATCAGTATTAATGTAGGATTATAATTATAATTTATCTAAACATACTATTTTGTCATCATAATGATGATTGATAATATATGATCAGTCATTATTTGTATATGATTCATAATGGATATAATCATAATTACTCATCATTGATATGTAACTTATGATGATCATTATTTATGGTGTGTATATAATTTATGGTCATTTATCATTATGATGTGTATATATTGCACAATTACAATTATGTATAATTTTAATGTTATTTAGAATCATGATTTTTTATAACTATTAATAATTTACAAATTATACATAATTTATACTCACAATTTTATTTATACTTAATGTATAATTTTCTTATAATGATTTATAATATGTCCTTTTAATGATTTATGGTTATTATAATTAAGAATATATAAATGTTTATAATTATTTTTAATTTATATATAATTTGTAATTATTGCTATTCTATGTATAATTTATTAGTAATGTATAATTATAATTATGTATATTTTAATGTGATTTATAATTATTTATAATTTAAAAATTATAATAATTATAATTATGATTACAATTATTTATAATTTTTATGTAATTTAGAATGATAACTTTTAAAAATTATTATAATTATTCACATTATGATTATTTATTATTATCAATACTAATAATTTATAGTTATTATATTCATGTATAATTTGTATATAATTTATAATTGTTATAATTATTGTAAGTTTTTATAATTAATATATAATTTATAATTGTTATAATTTTGTATAATGTATATATGCTATTAAAAAGAAAGATAAAGAAAACTTTCTTCCCAGAGGAAAGAAGGGTAAAGTAGGAAGGGGGAAAATAAAAAAAAAAAAAAACAGAGAAAAGGAAGAGACTTTCGCTACATAGCCTTTATTTTATCTCTGCCTTAGTTTTCCCAAGACATAAAAGCTACATTTTCACATCTGTGCTCTGAACATGGAATTCAAATTAGAATTATATAACGCCAATATCTCTATATATGTAAGCAAGGTTAGAAGTGGTAGACCTGGGATTTGATCTCAAGGCCTGGGCTCTATCCCAGAACTTTCATGCTCAGGGCTATTATTCCATAGCCTCAGGTCCACCTATGCCTTTTTTGAGATAAGAGTTTCATGGATGTCCTGGGCTGGCTTCAAACCTCAATCCTCAGATCTCAGCCTTTTCTGAGTAGCTAAGATTAGAGCTATGAGCCACCAGTGTTTCAAAACATTTGATAAATCTTGTCACCATTTAATTCTCCCATTAGTTATACTTACAGAAAACAGAATCAAAAGTAAAAGGCTAATAGTAGAATCAGAGCAGCATAGAAGTCAGTGGGATTACAGTAGCACTCCACAATGCACTCTTCCAGGCGAAGTGTGTGTTTCACAAATCACTGAAGGCAGGTACACAGATGGCTCTAAGAAAAGTACTGATGGATGGAGGATTGGGGAAAAGTGGTACAGACCAGACAATTTATGGGTAGCTGTCCATCTTCCTTCTAGACTCAAATGGTTAAATGGAAGATGTGTGCAAAATGTGGAATTATGTTTCTTTTTTCTTTTCTGTTATGAAAGGCAATATCCTGCTTGATTGCAGGAGAGTAGGTCACTCAGGTGATCTGAGTTCAAGTCATCATGTCCAGAAGACCCTTAAGGCCATTGCTAACAGCCGGGAGCTGCAAAGAGAAAAAGAAGGTGGAAGGTTTCATCGGTTTCATCTCATGTTGTTTTTAGTACTAGCAGCCTATATGAGTTTAAAATTACAAGATTTTCCTCAGTCCTCTGTGATATTTGACAACTCGAATGTCAATTGAACTATCACTCTGATCTGGATTGTATTTCTCTGTTGTGTGTTTTAATCAATTATGTAATCATGGCCATTGTCTTTTGTTGTCATGGGGCTAGCTCTCTATCACTTTGAGCCACAGCTCAACTTCCAGTATTCTCATAGTTAATTGGAAGTAGGATTAGCTGTGAACCACGATCTTCAGATCTCAGATTCCTGAGTAGCTGGGATTGTAGGCAAGAGCCCTCACCTCCAGGCTTCCCTTGACATTTTAAATAGGATTCACTGAATTACAGAAGGCTTTGAATTGAAGTTGATTCAAAGCCTGCTAGATGGTAGAATTGCCCACCTTAATGCCAAAAGCTAAAGGGTCCACATTCTCCATTGAGAACTACACAAGTCAGCATAAAGCATCTTAGCCCTGACAGTGCGGATTTCATCAGCCTCTGTGACAACTCTGGGATGTCCACTTGATTTTTTAAAATTCAAGTGTTCCTCATATAATGTAATAGCTATAGCCATTGCCCCCAAGGACTATTGAAGCCTTTTTTCAGATGAATATACTTGAACATAAGCTGTCTCATCAAAACTGACAACTTGGGCTAGGAATATGGCCTAGTGGCAAGAGTACATGCCTCGTATATATGAGGCCCTGGGTTCGATTCTGTAGCACCACATATATAGAAAACGGCCAGAAGTGGCGCTATGGCTCAGTGGCAGAGTGCTAGCCTTGAGCAAAAAGGAAGCCAGGGACAGTGCTCAGGCCCTGAGTCCAAGGCCCAGGACTGGCCAAAAAAACAAACAAAAAAAAAAACAACAACTGACAACTTATAAAATACATAATGTACATACCTAAGTGTAAACTGAGGTACAAGTACATTCAGTAACAAGGGCCCACATATTTGGGAACTAGACAGCGAATTTAATAATCTACAGACTACAACTGAACTGTAGGCTATGACTCTGTGATGTAGAGAGGGTGACTCACATGATCTCTGTTTTATATTTCTCACCATTTCAGTGGCTTTTCTGTGTAGCAAATATTGTGGAACACCAAGCATCTATTCTCACTCAGTTTCTAGGGGTCAGAAATCCAGGAGAAGCTTCACAGTGGGGATGTGAGTGAGGAGCTCAGGAGACAACTGAAATTTTCTGTTACAGCCATGGACATCACCAGGCTTGATTCCTTCCAAGCTCTTGTCCCCCAGCCATCATCTGGAAGCTGAATCTCCTTGTCCTGGGGACTTTTCCATAGACTGCTCACACATGCAGTTGTTTCAACAGGAGCAAAGTGTGAAAGAGAGATAAAGATATAGAGAGATGTCACAGTGAGAGTAACAGCCACTTATAACTTAATATCAGAAGTGATACTTCATCATTTCTGTCCCTTTCTATTCATTGGTTGCAAAGACTAGATCTGCCCACCTCTGTAAAATGAGGCAGGCGATTGTCAGAATTGGTGCAGTTTTGACCTGGGACTTCCTTTTAGAGTACTTTCTGTTAAAGGGAGCTGCTCAGCTAATGACTTGCAGTCCTGAATTGAGGGAACAATCTACACTTCACCTATGCTTTGTCATATCCAGTGCCTGAATGGCTCTGTGCCCAAGATACATTGTCTTGGACAGTGTTGGGTATTCCTGGCACTGACTGGCAATGCACAATTCTATGGGCTCCTGAATAGGACAGCAAAGAAAGGAAATTCAGAAAAGAGTCTAAGAGACATCTAGGACATGAAACAGTGTTTATGTGTGTGAAGAGTCTAGGGAATAGAGAGAGCACTCTATGATAAAAGATAACTTCCATGAGAGTCATGCCCATATACTCCTTTAGTCCTGCCATTCAGAACACAGAGGCAGTAAGATCATGAATCCAGTTCAACTTGGCGACATCATCCTCTTCTCTATCAAAAAAGAAGGAAGATAGAGACAAAGGGAGGAAAAATGTAACAAAGGAAAGAAGAGAACGGGAGGAGTTGGTAAGGAAGAAGGAGGGGTAAATAGAGGAAAGAAGGCAGGGAGAGAATTAGAAGAACCAGTGTTACAAGGGAAAAGTATATGTTCGGATGTGTAAATAACCCTCATGGATAAACCAACAATGATAAATGACAGCACGTAATTTTGGAGACTTTTTAAAGGAGGAAGAATAAAGTAATAGGTCACAATAATTGACAAAATGAAATAGGCTTATAGATGTATGTTTCTCTGAGATTGTTTTGTGAGTGATCTTTCTGGTATGGTTTTTGGAATTAAGTCTTGCTATGGTAAGTTGGATTGAAAATAATTATACATGCCAAGCTGGCCTCAAACCCCCAAACCTCCTGCCTCAACCTTCTTCTGCCTTCTGTGTTTGTGACTATGGCATTATTATGCCCAGCCCATGTTTAATACTGTGTTGTTGTCAGACCTAGGGCTGGAACATAGGGCCTGGAAACTGTCCCTCAGCATTTATGCTTAAGGGTAGCTCTATCATACTTGAGGCCACAGGGACACTTGCAGTTTTTTGATAATTAATTGCTGAGAAATGAGCCCCCACTGCCCCACCCATTATTTATTTTCCTTGAAAAGAACTGTTAAAGTGGGCACTGGTGGCTCACACCACCAGAAAACCAGAAGTGTTGCTGTAGCTCTTGTGATAGAGAGCTAGCCTTGAGCTGAGGAGCTCAGGGACAGCATCCAAACCCAGAGTTCAACAGTAAGAACAAAAAGTCCTCTCAAGTAGAATAAGCTTCAGGTACATGTTGTCACTTTATTTGATTTTGGTGCCCTGGTTATTGTGTATATGTTTATCTGAATTAGAGAAGGGAAGGGAAAACATCAAAATGGTGAGACAAAAGATAAAGGGCAAACCAATGCAACAGTGATACTCACAAGAAAATATATCATTAATTAACTGTACAACTCAGGCAAGGGGGGGTTTTAGAGGAGGGGAGATGGGAGAAGATTGAAAGAGGTGATAAAAAGTGTGACAAGAAATGTATTCACTACCTTATGTATGTAAGTAACCCCTCTACATGTCACCTTGACAATAAAATTAAATTTAAAAGAAAAGAAAAAATGAATAAGCTAATCAAAAACAAAAGCAGGACAAAGAAGCATAGTAAATGGTACAAACAGGAAACACAAACTAGAATGGCAGATGTGGATAAAACTGTGAATTAATCTTGGATGTCTGCTCTCCCTTCTCTAGTAGAAACAGAATATTTGATTCAAATTGTAATCTGAGAGCGAGAGTAAGCCATGGAGGCACACTTAAGGTGGGAAGGAGCTTTATTTACAAGGGTATTTTATTTACAATCTAAAACCCAGAAGTAGATCCACCCTCCTCCTCCTTATGCTTGCCTGCAATTACCTTGTCCTGGTTTAGTTACCCAGAACTCAGACCGGAGACCTGTCTTAACCTGAACTCTGAACCTCCAACTTAATTTCTAGCCACCTCAGCCTCCAGGCCTCCAAATGTCCAAAACTCCAGACTTCCAGAGGAGCAGCCTCGCATCTCCAAATTTTAAGCCTCAAGCCTCCCCACAGGCTTTAGGCTTCTCTGCCAACATCAAGCTCTGGACTACACCCTCAGGCCTCAGGCCTAAGATTCCTCCTCAGGCCTAAGGCTTGGGATTCTCCCTCAGGCCTCAGGCCTAAGACTCCTCCGCAGGACTAAGGCTCCAGTTCAGCTTCGCCCTGATCCCCTGGCTGGCCTGGATTGGCTCACCCCTTTCCTACAGCAGGCCAGGTATGGCTCACTGCTCCACTCTTCTCCTCAGACGTGCTCAGTTCTCCTCTCCGCCCTGCTCTGTGGCTGGTCTCATTCTGCTCATCTCTGCTTCACTCCCCTCCTCCCTCCTCCTGCTCTACTCCTCTCCTCCGGAAGTACTCCCCTTTTTTATTTCCCTGTACCTGTAGTCAGGGGGTGGAGGTACAGTCCCCCCAGAGTGGGAAGGGATTTCCTCTTTCTTATGCAGTGGGGCATGGTAATCATGCCAATGTGGGGAGGGGCTTTTGCCCCTCCGGTTATTACAAAATCGTTGAAAAGTATCCATAGCTTGGGCTCCTCTGTAATTAGATATAGATAATTCTATGGGACAAGAGCAGTGTTGCAATTTCGACAAAAGGATTGAGTACACTGGATGATGTTACCCCCAGGAGCAAACCTAAGGTACTGTGCCCTCCTTATTCCCACCGCACAAAGATCAAGGGCCACTAGCCAGTGACCTCTTCTTATGGTTCCCACATGGCTGCCATGGAAGCAGGAGCATCATCCCATGTATCTGGCTTCCTTAGCAACAGTCCTCCAGTCTCAAGAGCATACCTATTAGTGGGTGCCTGCTGAGCCCTGATTGGTCCATTTGCTCCCTGATGTCATCAGTCATTGTGAGGTATCCCCAGTAGTGTATATAAGAAGCTGCTTTCATGGGGCTGGGGATATAGCCTAGTGGCAAGAGTGCCTGCCTCGGATACACGAGGCCCTAGGTTCGATTCCCCAGCACCACATATACAGAAAAACGGCCAGAAGCGGCGCTGTGGCTCAAGTGGCAGAGTGCTAGCCTTGAGCGGGAAGAAGCCAGGGACAGTGCTCAGGCCCTGAGTCCAAGGCCCAGGACTGGCCAAAAAAAAAAAAAAAGAAGCTGCTTTCCACTTTTGTCAGTTACAGCACTGGGAGCTTTTCTTGGTAACCTATTGGACTAACTTCGAACGACTCTAAGGCTTTGTGTGGGGGTTTGAGAGGGAGCTGTGTTTGTGTGCTTTGGGTTTGGGTATTTCTTTTCATTATTTTGGTATTTGTATTTACTTGTTTGTTTATTAATTTAGGTCATTTTGGTTAAAATTTCTTGTGTCATCTTCACTTAGAACATTAGAGATTGACTACTTGCCATCTCAGTGGAAAGATGTCAAGATACAACAAAATTTCATTCAATTCTTCCTCAGAAGGAGAGGAGGAGATCACCATCATTGGACAGTATCAACTGAAGGAAACCATCGGCCATGATAGCTATGAATATCTGAAGGTGGCCCATCACTGTCTCACAGACACAAGGCTGGCCATGAAAGTTCTCCTGAAGAGAGACCTGGAGAGCCATGGCATAGAAAATGAGGTGGCCATTGTTAACAGCATACGTCACCCACACATTATCCGGTTTTTAGAGGTCATGGAGGATAAAGACTGTCTATATCTCATCATGGAGTTGGCCAAGTGGGGACACCTTATGGGGATGATGTGCAAATCCTGCCACTGCCACATATTCGAGCATAGAACCAGGACGCTGTTCAAAAAGATTGTGATTGCTGTGCACTACCTTCACAAGAATGGAATTGCACACTGAGACCTCCAGCCCAACAATATCCTGTTGGAAGCCAATCACAATGCCAAAGTCAGTGCTTTTAGGCTGAGAGTCAGAATGACCACGGGGCAGTTGATAAAGTGAGCTTGTGAAGCCTGGATATTCTGACCCCCAGAAATGTTCCTACACAAAATGTATGATGACTACAAGATGGACATTTGGACCTTGGGCATCATTTAGTATGTGATGACAGCGAAATTTCCCCTTCTAGGGGAGGAAGTTTGCTGACATACAGGTCATAGTCATAGAAGCCAACTATAGCCCTTCACTATACCTAACTGCAAAGGGACATGACCTACTTTCCCACTTCTGACTGTGGACTCCAGTCAGAGGACCAATGTTGAACAAATACTGGAGCACCCTGGCTGATAGGGTATGTGGCCTGGGTCCTGATTAGCCAGTACCCAGCATCCTAGACCTCATTATTGTGGCAGTCATGTGTGACATGGGGTAGAATGCAGCTGAGACTCAACAGGCAATACAGCACAGAGCATTCAATTAAGCCATAGTCACCTACCTGGTCAATCAGAGAAAACTTAGAATACCGGGCATGTGGATTTGAGAACAATGCATTGGATGGTATCACCATACCCAACTCCTGAAGAACATTGCCCCAACCCTCTCCCTCCATGAAGGAGACCCAGATTACCCACACAACTTAATAGTTTCAGCCTGTCCTCAGACTTTCAGTGGGATGATGATGGCACCCAAACACATGTGAAGAGAATCTGAATTGCTAGTCTGCCTGCCATTCCCTTCTACTTCTGGCCTAGCTACACTTCTAGCACAATATGGGACCAGTTTTTCTTTGACTGGTTGAGCAGGCTAGAGAGTTGTGAGGCAGAGGAGAATGGCCTTCCCTCTGGGCAGCCAAAAGTGGAGGCCACAGCCTCCAGCTGGAGTACTAGGCAGGGCTGGAGGAGAGTGGCTGACAGGATAGTCACTGTTCTTCCTAGACCCTCCTGCTGTGTGAAGGTCCCAAAATAATGCCCGAAGGGTAAGAGCACAGCTATTCCAGGTAGGGGTGCAAAACTCAGAAACTTTCTCTCATTGGGGTGTGGGCAATGAGAGAGGTGTGTACATAAATGCTGTGGGAGCAAGTCATGCTGGAAGTTCACACTGCATGTGGCCAGCACACCCATCAGAGGCCTCAGCCCAGGCCAGCCTAGCCAGGTCCTGTGGCAAGTGCTAGGGGATTCTGCAGCAGGGATTAGGGGGAAAGGACAGCTGAAATGGAGTTGACTTTCTAAGATTAAAGGTAAGTTGAAAGGTACCTCCATCTGCCTCTCCCTTCTGAGCAAAAGCAATAGGCAAGCATTTTTAATAATGTATTCAACATGCTCCCAAATACTTTATACATTGTGCTTAAGGGTAGCAAGATTGTTTGAGCAAATAACGTCCATAATGACAAAATCTTGCTATGTTTGGTTGTAACTTTTTTCTGTTTCTTGAGGCCTAGATTGATCAGAGGAGGGTAATCATGACAGGCAGGCAGGCAGGCATAGGAAGTACATTTTTCTGTTTATTGTAGCATAGGATTACTTACAGAAGGATGATCATCACAGGCAGGCAGTCAAGCAGGTAGACATTATGCAGTACAATCAACATCCTTCATATACACCCTTCTCTCAGAAATCCCAGGATTATATAAACATAATTTCATGCACTGACTCAACACATCTGTGAAAGAAAGCATTTTTAGTAATGTATGCAACACACTTGGAAAACTTTTGTACATTGTGCTTAAGGGAAGCCAGATTGAGCAAATAATATCAATATTGACATAATAATAACTAGGTTTTCTTGAAAATATTTTCTCTTTATTGTAGCTAGGGATTTCTGAGAAAAGAGTGATCATTACAAGCACCCAGGCAGTCAGGCAGGCAGGAAGGAAGGCAGGCATTAGGAGGTACAGTCAACATCCTGTGATGGTCACCCTTCTCTCAAAAAGTCCAGGCTACAGTAAACAGAACTTTGTGCACTCTCTCTACATATCTGGGTAGCCAAGTCTTTTAAATGCTGTATACAACATGCCCCAAATCCTTTATAAATTGTGCTTAAGGGCAATCATATTGGTTGAGGAAATAATATCGATTTTGACATAATTGTAGCCATGTTTTGTTGTAAATTTTTCCTGATTATTGTAGCCTGGGATTTCTGAGAGATGGGTGATCATGACAGGCAGACCAGGAGGCAGGCAGGCAAGCAGTCATTATGAGGTACAGTAAACATCTGGTCATTATCACCCTTCTCTCAGAAATTCCAGGCTACAATTAAACAAAACTTTGTGCACTGTTTCTACATATCTGGGAAAGCAAGCCTTTTAAATGCTGTATACAATATGCCCCCAAGTCCTTTATAAAATTTTGCTTAATGGCAACCAGATTGGTTGAGCAAATAATGGACATGTTGCCATAACAGTAGCTCTGATTTTTGTAAATTATTTTGGTTTATTTTAGCCTAGGATTTCTGATAGAAGGTTGAGCATGTATGGCACACAGGCAGGCAGGCATTCTGGCAGGATCTTAGGCAGGCAGAAAGGCATGCAGGCATTCGGTGGTACAATCAATATGCTGTCATGATCACCCTTCTCACAGAAATTACTGGCTACAATAAATAGGACTTGGTAAACTGTCTGCACACATCTGGAAGGCAAGCATTTTTAATAATGTATACAGCATGCCCCCAAATTTCTTTATACATTTTGCTTAAGGATAGACAAATCGGTTGAGCAAATAAGGTCAATCATGACATCATAGTAGCTATGTATTTTTGTAAATTTTCTCTGTTGATTGTACCATGGGATTCTGAGAGTAGGGTGATCATGGCAGGAAGGCAGGCAGGGAAGCAGTTCAGACAGGTAGGTAGGTAGGCAGGCATTATGTGGTACAGTCAACATTCTATCATGATCACTCTTATCTCAGAAATCCGAGACTACAGTAAGCAGAACTTCCTGAACGCTCTCAACATATTTGGTACGGCAAGCATTTTGCTATTTGCCTGCACTTTAGACAACATCGAAGAAACTAAAGTCAATATTCAGACACTAGGGGATAGGAAGGCAGGCAGCGAGGCAGGCAGACAGGCATGCAGGTTGGGAGGCATTTCTAGTAATGTATACATGCCCCAAATTATTTATACATTTTGCTTAAGGGCAGCCAGATTGGTTGAACAAATACTGTCCATAATGACATAATACTAGCTATGTTTTGTTGTAAATTTTTTCGTGTCTAAGTTTTAAAAATTCAATGAAAGTATTGCAATTTGCCTTTTCAATAGACAACATCGTTGAAACTCATGTCAATATTGGGCATTGGGGGTTAAGAAGTCAGGCAGGCAGGAAGTCAGGCATGCAGGCCAGTGGCAAGCATTTTAAATAATGTATACAACATGCCCCCAAATCCTTTATACATTGTGCTTATGGGCAACCAGATTTGTTCAGCAAATAATGTCCATAATGACATAATATTAGCTATGTTTTGTTGTAAATTTTATCAAGTCTAAGTTATAAAAATTCTCTTGAAGTTTTTTTTGTTTTGTTTTGTTTTTGGCCACTCCTGGGCCTTGGACTCAGGGCCTGAGCACCATCCCTGGCTTCTTCCCGCTCAAAGCTCGCACTCTGCCACCTGAGCCACAGCGCCCCTTCTGGCCGTTTTCCATATACGTGGTGCTGGGGAATCGAACTGAGAGCTTCATGTGTAGGAGGCAAGCACTCTTGCCACTAGGCCATATTCCCAGCCCCCTCTCTTGAAGTTTTGCTATTTGCAAGCTCAACAGAAAACATCATGGGAATTCAAGTCTATATTCAGGCACCAATGGTTACGCATTCAGGCAGGAAATAGAACAGGCAGGCCAGCAGGCAGGCATTTTTAATAATATATACATGATGCTCCCAAATCCTTTATATATTGGGCTTAAGGGTAGCCAGATTGGTTGAGCAAAGTGTCCATCATGACATATTAGCTATGTTTGTTGTAAATTTTTTCATTTATAAGTTAGAAAAAACTCCATGAAAGTTTTGCTATTTGCCTGCTCAATAGACCGCATCTTAGAAAGTCAAGTCAATATTCAAGCACTGGGGGTTAGGAAGGCAGGAAGGCAACGTAGCAGGCAGGCAGGCAGTTGGGCAGGCATTTTTAATAATGTATATAAAACGCCCCCCAAACTTTATACATTGTACTTAAGGGCAGCCCCACTGGATGAGCAAATAATATCCATAATAAAATAATAGTAACTATGTTTTGTTGTAATTTTTTTCAACTCTAAGTTATAAAAATTCCATGAATGTCTTGCTATTTCCCTGCTGAATAGACAACATCAAAAAACTCAAGTGAATATTCAAGCACTAGGAGTTAGGCAGGCATGCAGGCACCTTTAGTAATGTATACAACATGCCACATATTCTTTATATGTTGTGCTTAAGGGCATCCAGATTGGTTGAGACAATAAAGTCTGTAGTGACACAATAGTAGCTATGTTTGTTGTACATTTTTTCAGGTGTAAGTTATAAAAATTCCATGAGAGTTTTGCTATTTGCCTGCTCAATAGAAAATATCATAAAAACTCAAGTCAGTATTCCTGTTCTAGGGGTTAAGCAGGTAGGGTGGCAGGAAGGCAGACCCTCATGCATTTTTAATACTGTATACAACATGCCCCCTAATCCTTTATACATTGTGATTAACCGCAGCCAGATTGGTTGAGCAAATAATATACAAAATAACATAAAAGTACCTAAGTATTGTTGTAATTTTTATCAAGTCTAAGTTATAAAAATTCTATGAAAGTTTTTCTATCTGCCTGCTCAATAGAAAGCATCATAGATACTTAAGTCTATATTCAGGCAGTAAGGTTTAGGAAGGCAGGTGTGCAGGCCAGCAGGCAGGCAGACATTTTTAATAATGTTGCAATATGCCCCCACATCCTTTATATATTCTGCTTAAGGGCATCTAGTTTGGTTGAGCAAAATATTTCCATAATGACATAATAGTAGCTATGTTTTGTTGTAAATTTTATCAAGTCTAAGTTATAAAAATCTGTGAAAGCTTTGCTATTTGCCTGCACTTGAGAACACATCGAAGAAACTCATGTAAATATTCATACACTAGGGGTCAGGAAGACAGGCAGGAAGGCAGGCAGGCAGGCAAGCCCACAGGCATTTTTAATAATGTATACAACATTCCCCAAATCCTTTATAAATTGTGCTTATGGGCAGCCATATTGGTTGAGCAAACAATGTCCATAATGACATAATAGTAGCTATGTTTGTTGTAAATTTTTTCAACTCTAAGTTATAAAAAAAATCCATGAAAGTTTTGCTATTTGCCTGCTAAATAGACATCTCAGAATCTCAAGTCAACATTCAGACACTAGGGGTTAGGCAGGCAAGCAAGCATCTTTAATTATGTGTACAAAACTCCCCCAAATCCTTTATGCATTTTGCTTAAGGGCATCCAGATTGGTTGAGCAAATAATGTCCATAATAACATCACAGTACCTATGTTGCTTGTGAATTTTTTCAATCCTAAGTTTTAAAAATTCCATGAAAGTTTTGCTATTTGCCTGCTCAGTAGACAACACTATAGAAACTCAAGTCAATATTCAGACACTGGAGTTAGGAAGGCAGGTAGGCAGGCAAGCAGGACGCAGCAGAAAGGCACACATTTTTAATAATGTATACAACATGCCCCCAAATCCTTTATACATTATTCTTAAGGGCAGCCATAAATGTTGAGTGAATAATGTCCGTAGTGACATAATAGTAGTTATGTTTTGTTATAAATTTATTCAAGTCTTATAAAAATTCTATGAAAGTTTTGTTACTTCCCTGCAAAGTAGACAACATAGAAACTCAAGTCAGTATTAAGGCACTAGTGGTTAAGCAGGCTGGCATGTCAGCAGGGGGGCAAGCTGTCAGGCAGGCATTTTTAATAATGTATTCATTATGCCCCCCAAATCCATTATACATTGTGCTTGATGGCAGCCAGATTATTTGAGCAAATAATGTCCATAATGTCATAATAATAGCTATGTTTTGTTGTAAATTTTTTCAGGTCTAAGTTATAAAAATTCCATGAAAGTTTTGGTATTTCCTTCTCAATAGACAACATCATAGATACTCAAGTCAATATTCAGGCACTAGCATGGATAAAGCGAAGCTCAGGAGGCATGGCTAAGGTGTCTCCTATGACATGCACAGATACATGATAGAGCAAGGTCATACCATTGCCCCCAATGAAGCTGTGTGTTGGGTGCTGGGTGCTGGTGGCTCAAGCCTGTCATCTACACAGGAGGCTGAGTTCTGAGAATCACAGTTAAGTCCTCCCAGAAAGGAAAGTCCATGAGACTCTTGTCTCCAATGAAACACCAGAAAAGTGGAAATGTGGCTCCTAGTGGTAGAGGGCTACCCTTAAGGAAAAGAGCTCAGGGACAGTGCCCAGGCATCAAGTTCAAGCCCCAGGACTGACAGAAAGAAAAATGAAGCTAGTCTACCCAACCAACACCCCTGAGATGGATTTCTGAGACCCAAAACCCATTCAATAAGAAATGCATTTTCCCCCACTTTCTCTCTTCACTAGTCTACCCCTCCTCCCTTAGCCACACCTCATCTCCTGAAGGTACTCATTTCCTGGTACTTATTTTGTTGGGCTTTGACTTCATCTTCCTAATGAGTTATATTTTTGAGCTTTCCATAGATTCTATTGTAATTCATTTGTAACTACTTGCTTACCACCCCGTGTGTTTATGTGTAGATTTATAGGCACACACTTAGCTACCACAAACCAAGGAAACCATGCAAACTTTGTGTAGTCAAGAATTCATTGCATATACTACAACATGAATGGGAAAAAAGGGGAGTAGTTTGAAGCAGGGGGAGGTTTGCAAATATTCTGGAGACGACACAGATCAAGATGCACTGTGTACACAAAATTACTTGTTAGATAGCCAAAGAAGAAAAATCTAATATGTATCCTACAAAATTAAGAAAAGGGAGGGAAGGGAGTGGTGTGGGAAGGTTGAAAAGGGCGACATGGTTTGAAGTTCATGGTATTCATAAACTGCTTTATTGAATGGCAAAGCCTTTGGGCAACTATTTAAAGATAATATAAGTATTAAAAAGAAGGAAAGAAGGAAGAAAGGAAGAAAAAATGGTTTTAAGTGTAACAACCTTGTTGTAAGCATCCTGAACCTGTTTGTGGCGCTCCACTGCTCCCTAGTGACCACTGGCTCCAAATGAATGGAGCTTTGTTTTCTTCAGGGTTGTTTAATAGGCTTTCAGCCCTGTCAATGTATTTAGCAATATTAAGTCCCCCCACACCCACCCCTCAAAAAAAAATGAAAAATAATTGACAGAGTCTACAACTCTGACCAAGAAGACACTAATTCGTATATTACAGGGTTAGGCTGTCACGAAGCCTATGAGATTTGTAAAATAAACATGGCCGAGTTGCTAGCCCAGCTCCATTCCAAGGCCCCCCATGGATTCTCCCAAACTATTTCTGCTCTCCCCAAGATATGTGCCTTTGAGAATACCTCAAAGAACTTTAGACATCCATTCCAAAATGCATACAGACATTTCTTTTCATCCAGAACTTGCATTGCCTGTACGTATTTCACTTCAGGAAATCCCTGGAGAAAGATGGTGATATCTCAAGAACATCCATTGTGGTTTTTTGTGTTTTGTTTTAAAATAGAATAACAGACATGGTGGAATGAATCCCTTTTCCAACACAAAGGAAACCATTTCATGGTTTTAGGATAATTCTGTCTAAAAGAGTGATTCAAATCCATAAAATAATGAAGTACTCAATCATATGAGAAAAATATCCCAGTTAGGCAGTGAATAGAAAAAAGCAAGTTGCCTAACAACATTTCATATAATATAGTGTATAGAAGTGTATAGAAGTGTGTGATCATAGACATATTGGTATTATTTATTCCTCTAAGTGATCACATAACATGTATTTGTTTATTTTTGTTCCGTTGCTGGGGCTTGACCTCAGGGCCTGGGTGTTGTCACTTAGCTTCTACACTTAAGGCTGCTGCTCTACCACTTAAGCCAAAGCTCTATTTCTGGCTTTTTTGTTGGTTGACTGGCAAGAAGAATCTCAGGCTTTCCTGCCTAGGGTAGCTTCAATCCATGATCCTCAGATCTCAATTTCCTGAGTAGTTAGGATGACAGGTGTGAGCCACCATGGGCACCAGCTTATTTTTACTTGCAAGCCTGTCTGTGTTCGTGTGTGTGTGTGTGTGTGTGTGTGTGTGTGTGTGTGTGTGTGTTTCTTCTGTCTTTCCAGTGTTTCCACACTGATTACATAATCCAATGGAATGTAGATGCATATTGTTAAAGATCATCTGCCTGGGTTTCTGGGCAATTTAGCAGTGGGGATTGGAAGGCTGTTGAAAGGGAAGGAGAATGGAGGCCTCAAGCCATGGATCCTGTGACAGACCAGGCTGGACATATTCACTGAACTTTGCCTGAGGGAGAATGGCCTGCCATGTGCCTGAATGGTGTATGGTCTGTCTTGTCCCAGGAGCTCACATTCTGTGCAACACTGAGCATGGTAGCTTGGGTCTCTACACAGAGGCGGTGACTCCCTTACTGCTGAGATTATTAGGCACAGGCTGTCTTCACAAAGATGAAATTACACCATGTCTGTGGATGAATTGACCATGCAAATTAATATTCTCTTGTGGTCCCAGGGAAATCAAAAGAAGATTGTTTGGGTTGAGAGGACACAAATAGAATCATCACATCAGTTTGCAGATAGACCCTCCGGAGCCCTGACTTCAGGATAGCTTTCAGTCCACGGATACCGGGGCCCTCCCTGTCCCAGCCTGAGGCTGTGTTCGTGGGCCAATCAGGTCATCTGACTTTACCTCCTTTGAGGTTAGGTTGTTCCCAGAGGCTCCTGGGCCTTATTGTGTGCCCTGAGTGAGCACTCTAGAGGAAGCCCGGTTCCCACTCTATAGAACTGACAAACCACCAGGATTAGGTACTAGGGAGAATGGGGGACCACCCATATTTAGAGTTACCTCCCCTCCTCCATATGGAGAATCCATTTCACTGCTGTTTTCTGGTGGCTCATTGGAGAAAAGAGTCTCACGGACTTTCCTACCCAGGCTGGCTTTGAACCTCAGTCCTTAGATCTCAGACTTCTGAGTAGCTAGGATCACAGAAACAAGCCACCAGTGATGCTATCTCTGAGGGTACTTTGTTTGGTCTTGTTCTGTGTTGTTCAATGCGAGTGCTCAATGACTTCAGCCACAGCTCCACTTATAGTTTCTTGGTAACTCCTTGGAGAGAAGAGTCTCACAGACTTTCCTGCCTAGGCTGGCTTCAAAGTCCAGCTATGGGGTGTAAAGGGTATATCACACAAAAAATCCGTGAACCTGATAGACAGGTTCTTGGGTCATACAAGCTGCACTTGAGGAAAAGGAACTGATGCAGTAAGTATAGAGATGTTAAAGACTCTGGGCCCAAAGTTTTGGTGCCATGGCTCAAGGAGGCCTGAGTATACCCAGATCATGGGGAGACATGGCTGCCCACCGGAGGAGTGCAGGAACATCACATCCTGAGGTTTGTGTTGAGTGTGTTGGAATGAGTTTCAAGTCACGTGATCTGACTCTTACTGTCTTACTGTCACTAGATAGTGACCTGAGTTAGAAAAAATACACATATCATCACTTGTGATTGCCTCCCATGATTCTCTGTGAGGCCCTGTATACCATATTTCCCTTCTTCCTTACTCAGTGTTTTTCTCAGCGATTTTTCCCCCTAAATAAATTACTCTCTGTAGAGGAGGCATGAGTGCTATTCATAGGAAGAGTTGCTTTGGAACACCAGAGATTCTCACAGTTTATGACCATTGCAATGTTTTTTTTTTTTCAGTTATAAGTGAATTCCTTAGTAATTCTTATTATAAATCAATTCCTCAATTCAGGGCACATCTGGTTTTAGAAGAAAGCACACGAGAAATGGCTCAGTTAGGATGATGGAGTGGTAAATTTGAACAGGCTATTCACTCATCTATTTAATCATCAGCCAAATAAATGGTAGAAAATGTATTTTTTTGTTTCCAAAAGACCAATAAGGCTATTTCATTTTTGCCATTTATTTTTCCATTTAAATCTACATGAGTGAGGAGAGAGTAAAGATAAGCAAATAAGTTTGCTGAAAGATTCTTCTAATTTGGGTCAACTCAGCTGCGTGGAATAGAGATTTTTTAAATTATTAGTTTGCTTTATTGTTATTGTAGAGGTGATTAACAGAGAGGTTGCAATGACATGTGTCTGGTAATGAGTACATTTCCTTTTGTAGCATGTCTTCTGTTCGCTCATTCTCTCCCAGCCCCTACTTCATCTCTAACTATAAGTTGCATAGTTGATTTTCATCAGTGTCCAATGAACACCGTTTCTTTTTCCATAAATTGGAGTTTGTTTCCACATGTACAGTATTTTATCTAAATATGAAGGGGCACTTAGGCATTGTACATTTGAGTTGTTCTCTTAAGAGTAGCCTCTTTTGGTCTCACTGTGAGTCTCTGGAATACTGTAAAATGTTATCAGATCCCAGTGCATTTTAGATCTAACTTCTGCATTTCATAGAGAATATGTCTCTCAGAACTTGGCTTATCTTACTTAATGATTTGTTCTAGTTCCAAAAGACACCCACACACCCATGTTCATGGCCACAATATTCACAATAACCAAGATACAGAAACAGCCTATAGGGGACTCACAATAGATGAGTGGATCAAAAAAAAATGTGGTACCTAAACAGAATGGAATTTTCCACAGCCATTTGGAAGGTAGAGATTGTTTTCTGTTTGTCCCAATCCTGGGAAAGAACCATATGGATGTCCTAATAAAACTTGTCCTCCATCTGTGGTAGCTTTAGGCTAGAAAAGGACCAATGTTTCCCATTTAAGGGAATCCTTTGTAGGCAAATATTTTTGTTGGCTTTCTTGCTCCCAACTTGAAAAGCCAAGTACTGGTGGTTTGAGATTATGTATAATATGTAAGAATATAATTTTCTTTGGCTCTTGATGATGTGTCATTAATCACGTTTGTTGCTAAGAACTGTCATGTTGTGTGTGTGTGTGTGTGTGTGTGTGTGTGTTTGTGTGTGTGTCTGTGTGTGTGTGTGAATGGATCCTGAGGCTTGAACCCAGGCGTGGGTGCTGGCCCTGAGCTTTTTTATTTCTCAAGGCTATCACTCTGCCACTTGATCCACAGGGCCACTTCCTGCTTTTAGGTGTTAAATTAGAGTGAAGAGTCTTATTGGGGTCTTTTCTGTCCAGGCTGTCTTTGAACCACAATCCTCAGATCTCAGCTTCCTGAGTAGCTAGGATTATGACCATAAGCCACCGGCATCTGGCTCCAAGATATTTTGACTTAGAAATCACTTATTCACCCTTTTCTCTTCTACAATTAAGTCCAGGGAGGGGCAGAGACGCCAGGAGGGAACAGCAGATCTGAGACTAGAAATTGGTTTTAGAATTGTCTTAGAAATTGGAATAAACTTCAAGGAAAGATGGGGGGACAAATCACTCGGTATTGAAACTGGCGTTCTCAGGATTAGACACTTAACATAGTACTCTCATTGCAAGACTTCTGGGAAACTGAGAGAAGGCATGAAATACCTTGGAACATTTCTCAGAGCCCAAGAAGGCTCCTCAATGAGACCAATGGTTTCCTTACAGGGGAAGTAGAGTGAGAAGGATATACTCAAATCTTCTCTTCACTACCTTAGTTAAATGCACCTGGGAATTCATTGAATGATTGAGTGATGGAAGGTGCTTCCTCTCTCTCCAGCCAGGGATGAGAACAAGTAGCAGCTGACAGGAGATGAGGGAGATGCAGAAGGTCTACATGCATATTATGTGTGCATGTGTGTACATACTGACTAGCTGAGATTATAGATATGAGGTACCTTTACTGGCTCTGAGGTAAATCTTTATCTGTTAAAGTGTTGAGTCATTTAAATGCGGTTCACCATGGAAAACTTGCCCTGAGGGTACCATACTTTAGTCTGTTTGTGTATATATGCATAGAGCCCTGTGTTATGTGTTTTCATAGATGTTTATAAGGTAGACCTAACTTCCACAAATAGGAAAGGAACATGGTTCTTTCATAGCTAACCGTCACAGACTCATGTTTATATTTGTATTTTCTTGATCCATTCTTCTGTTGTACAGCATCTGGGCTGTTTCCATCACTTGGCTGTGGTGAACGTGGTGAACATCATGCAGTGGTGAACGTGGGTGTGCAAGTGTCTTTATTGTATTGTGACTTGGAATCTTGTGTGTTATCACTGGATGAGAGGGTAGTTCTATCTTGAGCTTTTGGAAGACTACACACTTCCCTCCACAGTGGTTGCACTAGTTTACACTCCTAACAACAGTGTCATTTGGTTCATTTTCCTCACATTCTGGTCAGCATTTGTTGTTTGTATTTTTGGTGATGGCCATTCCAACTAGGGTGAGATGAAATATCAAGTTCTTTTTAGTAGTTTGTTTTTTTTAAAATCTCTTCTCTCCCCTTGACTGCGGGGTGGAAATCTTTGTCTTGATAGTATTTAGGGTTGAGTTCAATCTGTCTTGTTTATTATAATCAGAGTAAAGTCTACCACATCATTTTTAACAAGCAGCCAGTGGAAGATTTTGTTCTTCTTCTTTTACACCATTTTGAAACGACAGCTCCAATAGATTAAAAAAAAATGACAGGGAAGCATTTAAGACTAAATTCTAAGATGTTCTTTCAATCTGAGCCTGAGTCAGTTTGTATTCAGACCATTTGCTTTTTAATCTCTATGTGAACGCATTGTCACCTCTACTGCATTCCCTATAAAGCGTTGGTATGCATGTAAGGAATACAAATGAATTCTACAGTGAATGAAATTTGAAACAACAACAAAAAACACCCTATTAATGGAAAACCCTTCAATGCATTTGCTTAAGTTTCATTTTCTGTATAACTCCGGTGCGAGTGCTGTTCATTCATGCCGAGGCAGGGAGTTGGAAGGGCAGATGTGAGCTCCCAGGAAATGACCTAATCCAACTCAATGTGCCAGTCATCGTTTGATCCTGGACCAAGACCTCTTATCTGCGCAAGAGTACATGCCCTTGGGTAGGATTCTTGGCTTCTGACTTTTAATAATAACAAACCAATCTCAGACACTTAGTTCCCCAGATGACTGAGGCTGATGGACTTGAAGCTAATTAGTACGCCTAGCTGTGCTTCATAGCCCAAGCTCAATTTTTTGGTTGACATCATAACTATCATAATATTGATTAATATTTCATGTAACAGAGAAGCAATCTTGAATACACATTCCTGCCATCAGTTAGTAATGAAATCCCGAGGCACAGATGATAGAATCGTATTCAGCTGGCTTATTTGGTAGATATGAATAATAATAATTTTATATGCCTGGCAAATCTCCTAATGTGGAAATTTTGCATTTGTTGCCAACCAGAAGAATAACTGACCGCCGGGCACTGGTGGCTCACATCTATAATCCTAGCTGAGAGCTGAAGATCATGGTTCAAAGCCAGCCCAGGCAGGAAAGACCAGGAGACTCATATCTCCAATTACCTACCAGAAAACCAAGAGGGAAGCTGTGGTTCAAAGTGGTCAAGTACTGGCCTTGAGTGAAAGAGCTCAGAGACAGTGCCCAGGCCCTGAGTTCAAGATGCATGAACAAAAAAACCAAAAATGTATTAAAGATGTATCTTCATGATTAATACTGTTTCTCTTTAGAACTTATTCGGGAAATTTCTAAATGTCTGACACTGACCTTAGAGTAATAGGGTAACATGTTTAAAATTCACATCTATAGCATTATAGTGCTCATGTTCTTCATTTTACAGACATGGAATCTGTGCCTCAGAGAGATGTGGGAACCTGCCCGAGGGCACATAATGAACCAATGTCCCAGCCAGGATTTGAACCAAGGCATCTGGGCCTAAGTCTTCGTCTGCCGCCGGATCTGCTCATGAAGGATGCTTCAGGATGACTTGGAGCTGGAGGAGTACATCAGGCATGTTCATCCAATCAGCTCCAAGGTGGGCATTGTGTAGAAAAAGTCTGCCTGGGGCTTAGTAGGGCAGTCTCAGTCAGTGCAGATTGTTCCAGAACCATTCTTCCACGCTGGGTCTCCTAGACTTCCAGCTTGGTCACAGTGTAGCCAGTTCAGGGCATCGTGAGTTCTGATTGGCTCTGCCCTCCCAGTCATAATCACTCCTGCCTCTATTTGCTTCTGTTGCCATGGTGAGGAGGTGGCTGCATTTCCAACTCTGCCCTTTAGCTTGGGATTGGCCATGGCACTTGCCTATCACATAGCTCAGGTGGCCTCTTCCTCTTCAAGCAGCAATAGTCATCCTTCTTCTTCTTCTTCTTCTTCTTCTTCTTCTTCTTCTTCTTCTTCTTCTTCTTCTTCTTCTTCTTCTTCTTCTTCTTCCTTCTTCCTTCCTCCTCCTCCTTCTTCTTCCTCCTTCTCTTGCTTCTCCTCCTCCTCCTTCTCCTTCTGTATCTCTCTCTTCCTCTCTGCCTCTCTCCATTTCTGTCTCTCTGTCTTTGTCTCTGTCTCTCTCCCCTCCCTCCCTCCATCTCTCTCTTGCTAAGCTGAGAAATTCAGCTCAATTATTAAAGGACAGATAGAACACCAGGCTGTATGCTAGATCTGCATTTAACAAAGGAAGGAAGAAAAAAAGAAGTGGAATTACACTAAGATAGTCTGGCTGTTGAGAAAATATAGAGCTAAGGATTTATCTGAGCTCCATGGAGATGGTACATGTAAAAATATTTACTTAAAAGTCATTCTTGTCTATTCATGGCATGGGTTTTTAGCCTGTGATTATTTCTTGCTCTTGAAAAAAGATGAAATGCTTTATTTTTTCTCAAATAGTTCTCTTATTTATTTTACTGTTTTGGTCTTTCATTCAAACTCCAGGACACACACACACACACACACACACACACACACACACACACACACACAATGAATTAATTTTGATGTCAGTGATATGATATAGGCATAAACAATGATTGCTACCCTATCTAAAGGTTAAAGTTCCCAAGCTTTCACATTATTTTGAAAATCTGTTTTCAAAGTATGTCACCTATATGTCTGTTTGTAGAGTAGAATCTGGGGCAAATATAGGCATGATCATGTTACATAGGTGAAAATGGAGCCAGGTAACTTGGGGGAAAGGGTGGGGTGGGAGAGATGGGGGAGGGTGATGGAGGGGTGACACGGATCAAGATGCATTGCACTCATACAATATGTTGAATTAACATCCCTTTGCACAACTACTTCATTATAATAACAATTTAATTATAAATTAAAAAGAAAAAGTGTGTGTGCCATAAAGTGATCTAAAAGGGGGAAAATTGGATGACTTTTGATGTTTGCTTGGCATAGTTTTGATCATCTTTCCTTGTATGGCCATACCCAGATTTGAACTCAGGGCTTTGCATCTGCTCAGCTGAAGTTCTCCCATTCGAGTCATGCCTCTATCTTTCCTTTTTGCTGATTAATTGGAGATGGAGTCTCTCAAACATTTTTACGTGGGCTGACCTCAAACCTAGAGCCTCAGGTCTCAGCTTCCTGAGTAGCGGGGATTATAGGCGTGAGCCACCAGTGCCTAGCTAGGTTCTGTCGACTTAAACATTCCCACAATGTTTTAATAACACAGTTGCATATATTAAAAAATAAAGAAGTCTCCAGCCAACCAACGATGAGGAAAATGAGCATGTTTTTTAAAAACCAGGATCCTATGGGATATGTAAAAACAGCTGTATAGAAAAGATAAGTAGATCTGCAGGTTTGCTTCCTGATATTAATGATTAGCATCCAAGTATCATTCTTACACTTTGTTATAAAATGTTGATGAGGCTTTCAGGACATAATTAGCATGCTTCAGACTATTTTATCTAATAACTCTAGGTCAAAAAGAGGGCTTGTCGACTATTTTATACTTTCCATGCATTGCCCACAACTTCAAGCGATCTCTAATTATGACAGTGCTACTGAGAATTGATTCTCAAAGCATTACAGGATAGCAAGATGCCAGCTTATGACTAGCTCGTGTGTTGATAAATGGATTCGAGGGCCTACAAAATCCCTGAGTTAGTGTTTGCTAATTTCCTTAGAACAAATATTTCCAGTGAGACTGATTGCAAACTATCCTTCACTAAGCTTGCCAAGTTCCTGAATATTTTAATAGTAAGGTTTTTGCAAACTAATCTGAGACCGCTAGCAAATGCAATGCCAAATAGCTCCTAGATATACATCCTGGCTTTATGACTGTTTCCTCATTTTGAGATGACTCATTTGATTATACCTCAGCCATTAAGAGACAACCTTTATACCAAGGTCTGGTAGGCTCACGGCTGTCATCCTAGCTACTCAAGAGGCTGAGATTTGATGAATGCAGTTCAAAGTCAGCACCAGCAGGAAAGACTCTTATCTCTAATCAACTACTAAAAAAATCCTGATAATGGAGCTGTGGTTCAAGTGGCAGAACATTAGCCTTGAGCCAAAGAAGCTCAGGGACAGGGCCCTGGCCCTGAGGTCAAGCCCCAGGACCAGCACACAAAGGAAAGAGGAGGAGGAGGAGTAAGAAGAAGAAGGATGAGGAGGAGGAAGGAGGCAGAGAATGAGAAAGAGGAGAAGAGAAATAAGAGGCAGGAGTAAAAGAAAGGAAGGGGAAGAGGGGGAGGTGGGAGAGGAGTCATCAACAAATGAATGGTACTTGGTGATTTTTTTTTTTATGTTTTTGGCCAGTCCTGGGGCTTGGACTCAGGGCCTGAGCACCGTCCCTGGATTCTTTTTGTTCAAGGCTAGCACTCTGCCACTTGAGCCACAGCGCCACTTCTGGCCATTTTCTGTATATGTGGTGCCGGGGAATCGAACCCAGGGCCTCATATATATGAGGCAGGCACTCTTGCCACTAGGCCATATCCCCAGCCAGGTGATTATTTTTTGATTTTTTGTTTTTTTTTTTTTTCAGGCAAGAGCTCATGTTTTTGTGCAGGGCTGGCCTCAGATCCCCATTCTCCTATGTCCAGCCTGTGGTGTGACTGAGATCACAGGCATTAATTCACCGCATCTGACTCATTTGTGATCAGAGTCTCTTTAATATTTCAGCCCAGGCTGGCCTAGTGGTATGATCTTTTGGATTACCTCTCTAATAGCTGGGATTACAGGCAGAAGCCACTGTGCTCCGCCTCTGACATACATTTTAAGAGACCAAGATAAGTGAATGAATCCAACAAACCCAAGTTTTAGTGACACCTTTTTCCCTGCACTTGCTGACACTGGTGGTTACTTTATTCCTGGCACTGATAAGGTACCTGGCAGATTCTCCATTCAGTGTGCTTCCAAAACCACAGCAAATTTACAAAGGAAACTCATTCCTGAGATTTCTCTTGTGTATTGCGGCTTTTCAGTCTTCCTCTGGAGATAAACCACAGAACTGGGTTCATCCACATCAACAACCATATCACAGGAGAATTCCGGTTCATGAAAGGTGGATTGTCATTAGCCATGGCATACCATGACTATGAAAAGCCACAGTAAGTTCATAAATGATGATGTTGGAACCCCAGACTGCAATTTATCACTGGGATGGCTTATTCAATTCAGGGGGGAATAATCCGAGACCAATGCCAGACTCCACGTTTCAGCCCCAGTAAACTCCACTCTGGAACCTCAGACACAGCAGGCATAACTCAGACAACTCAAAAGAGCTGAAAGTCAGAAACCCCTAACAGAATAATAATACTACTCTCTTTAGTTCTTAGCACGATTCCATTTGGAACCATTATTTGGCTCTGTGCAACAGAATCAAAAGCCAGGTCACTCTCCATTTATTTACTGAACATTCCCATCGAGGCAGATACATTTGCAGAGTTCCAGTCATGGGCAATAAAAGTAAACACAGAACTGCATTCCTTGGACAAATGTATATTCTGGAAAAGCAAGAATCGAAGCCACAGGCAGAAAGCAAAGTAAAATAAGAACATAAGAGAGATGGACAAATGGAGAAGTCAGATATGGCAGTGGTTTGAATAAGCCAAGCAGGCTCTCTGGGGACAATCCCATATTAATTTGAACATCAAGGTACATATATATATATATATATATACACATATATATACATATATATCATATGTTTAGTTATATATAACTATATAAAGACGTAGAAATTAGAAGGTATGTGTATGCCAAGATCTGAAGATGGTAAAGGCCATGGGTCATATTTTCACATGAAAAGCCAGCCACTAGCTGGGTGTGGTGGTGTATACCAGTAATCCCAGAACTTGGGAGGCTGAAGCAGAAGTGTTTGGGGTTCATTTCCCATCTGGGTTATAGGCAAGCCCCTAACTAAATGAAAGAAATGAAGATCAAAGCAAAGAAATAAAGAAGAGAGATGAAGACAGGGAGGGAGGGAGGGATGAAGAAAAAGAAAGAAAGAAACAAGTAGCCCAGTTTAAATACAGCACAGACTACTTGTGATTATTTCATAGAAGCTGTCTGAAGGTCAATTTTACTCATATTTCATGTGTAAAGGACTTTATATAAGTGATGAAAGACAGCCCATCAAAGCCATGGGTTTGAAGCCAGTAGCTGACACTTCCCTTTCTTCCAAGACAGATGACCACATTTCTGTCCTGTATGAGAGACGCCATTTAGAAATTCAAGTTGGAATGCAATTCAGGAAGTGACCCACACTGTGTGTGTGTGTGTGTGTGTGTGTGTGTGTGTGCACACATATGTGCACGTGTGTGATCTTGACCCAGATCCTGTCCCTGGTGAGAAATGACTGACTGATCTGGAGGCTGGAGAAGAAAGAATTAAGAGCACTAAGATGCATTCCCAATTTAGCCATGTTACTGCAATAAGAAACATCCTCACCACCATTCCTGGGCCTTGATGGGCAGCAGGGCCTTTTCACTGAGCTCTGAAAAGCCAAGACGTGAGATGGCCCATTTGTTAAAATGAGGATGCATTATGCTGTTTAGCCCCAGGAAAGTTTTGCTACAGAGAATACTCCCTGCTTATAATTTCCTGTTATGGTTGGCTTTGCTCACATCTGATTGTTCCCCTAGAGGACTGGCTTTTGTTGAGCTTGGGCCCTCACCCCAAACATGTGGTGTTTGCCCTTCAAAGCTCTGTGCAAGCAACTTCCTGGGGTGCAGGGTCTTTGGAACAGAAGTCTACTAGCTTTCTAATAAAGAACTGCAATTGGACCTCTCAGAATGTGGCTTCTCTGCATCTCGTGAATGTTTCCCTTATAACATTAGAATAGCAGTTGATGGAAGAGATAGGAGATATAGATTGAGGCATTTTAGAATCACAAGGCCTAGAGCAGCACCCCAGCACCTTCGTCCCGTGGCTCACTGTGGTTTCTATTTGTAACAGCACCATGGTTTGGAAACCTCAACACAACCCATTCCTAGGAGTGGAAATTGCTCCGTCTTCAAGTCTACTGCTTTGGCAGCCAGTGACGTGGCTTTTTAGAACTTGTGATGGGACCTAAGGTGTTCGAATAGTGGAAAGATAGCTTAACAGAAACTCAAGAGCTTCTGCATTTTAGACCCAAATCTGATTTGTGACTCTCCATAATTGTTTAAAATAACATCATCAACAACTAGCTGGGCATTGGTGGCTCACACCTGTAATCCTAGATACTCAGGAGCCTTAGCTCTGAGGATTGTGGTTCAAAGTCAGCCAAAGCAGGAAAGCTCATGACATCCTTTATCTAC
The DNA here is from genome assembly GCF_023159225.1 of Perognathus longimembris pacificus. Classification (NCBI taxonomy): domain Eukaryota; kingdom Metazoa; phylum Chordata; class Mammalia; order Rodentia; family Heteromyidae; genus Perognathus; species Perognathus longimembris. The sequence goes on from NC_063178.1 coordinate 41,079,046, forward strand.
AATGAAACACCAAAATTCTGGAAGTGGAGCTGTGGCTCAAGTGGTATAGCACTAGCCTTGAGAAAAAAGCCCAGGGATGGCCTCTAGGCCCTGAGTTCAAAGCACTAGGATAAGCACCAAAATAATAATGATAATCATAACAATAATAATAATTAGAAATATATACATGAGTTCTAAAAGCACTGCATCTCCCTAACATTGCACAAGGAGGTGAAGATTCCAGGCTGACCCTTCCTCTAGTGTTGAGTCCTGGAGATATTTTTCACCTCCAAGAATCAATTAGGCCTCTTCGAGGTGGTACCACTGGAACTTTCCTTCATGGGGTGGGATCAGCATCAGTACAGCGGGGTCTGGGTGCCAGTGAGTGGCAGATGGATGATTCACAGGGGAAACGGGGCACTGCCTTTTTGGTCAGCTCCACAGGTGGCACTGTCAGGATGACGTCCCTGTAGGCACATGGCACTGGGGGATTGATTCCAGATGCACCCCAGTTTGCAGGAGATGACATTCCAAAATGCTTTCAGGAAGCTATGAGACAGGAGGTTATAGATGATGGGGTTGACAGCTGAGCTGAGGTAGAAGAACAAACCTTACACACAAAGAATCAACCAGACTCACTGCAGAGAAATGGGGAAGCAGACATAGTATGGAGAGGCCTGTGTGTCGCATACAGGCCTGAACTTCCTGCCAAGGAGGCTTTTCAGAAAGAGGCATGTCTCCAAGACTAAATGGAAGCTACAAAGTGCTCTGCAAAGATCTAACACCTGTGCACTCCGGGATCAAACAAAGGAAGATTAAAGAGTCTTGGGGAAAAATAAAATAAAATAAAAGTAGGCTGGCCTGGGATCTGAGATGAGAGGTTCTGTAACTTCCTTCGATCTCTGCTTGTTTAAATTTAAAAACATGTTCTTGCAGCTTGAACAAGATATGTTTACGTATCAGAGGAAAGAAGTGTTATTTTGTTTTACATTCTCCTTATGATTGGAATTTTACTTGAATGCCTACTTATGTTTACTTAAATACACTTATAATCCCTTCTCTGTGGAGTACAAATTTCACCCCCCAAAGAGATTCCCCAAACTCCTTTTCCTTGCTGACCTTTTCCTCCTTGGTGATGCTTCCACTTTATTTGACTAATTGCATTTTATTTACTTAACCCATCAGATGCCTGGAGCCCTGTCAAAGCCCCATTTGTTACACACTCTCCTGTTATCACCATAACTTATTCCTTCCTTTCTTTCTTCCTTCCTTCCTTCCTTCCTTCCTTCCTTCCTTCCTTCCTTCCTTCCTCCTTCCTTCCATCCTTCCTTCCTTCCTCTCCCTCCCTCCCTCCCTCCTGACCTCCTGACCTCCCCTCACTCCCTCCCTTCTTTTCTTCCTTCCTACTTTTTCTTTCTTTCTTTCCTTTATTTTTGCCTAGCCTGGGCCTGAATTCAGAGCCTGGCACTGCCCCTGAGCCTCTTTGTGCTTAAGGCTAGTGCTCTACCATTTGAGCCACAGCACTACTCCTGGATTTTTCTGAGTAGTTTATTGGAGATGGATGCTCCTGTCTGGGATGGGCTTTGAACTATCTTCGTCAGATCTCAGCCTCCTGAGGAGCTAGGATTACAGGTGTGAGCCACCAGTGGCCAGCTAGCAATTGCACTTTGACTGTGGTTCAGGATCATCAAGCCATTTAGCTAGGGCTAAACTCAATAACAAACACCACAATGATACAAGACAGTTTCAGTTAAAAGCAAAATAGGTCTCACTAAGAGATGCTCCATGGCAATTCCCATGATGACAGTGTCCTAGTGTTTACAAGGACTGTGATGTCACAGAGGACTCTGTAGGTGGGCATGACATCTGGCTACATATACTAATGGGCTGGAGATCATTGAGGAAGGGTGCGGGAGCACTGCAGGTGTGATGTGCAGAGGCCATAGGTACAAGAAAAGTATGCAGTACCCTCTATTGATAACATGGCCAGGTAAAGAGCCTGCTAATGAAAATGATGATTTGTTTTGCTTTGGTCTTTTGGAGCCAGTCCTGGATCTTGAGCTCAGGGCCGGGGCACTGTCTGTTAGCTTTATCTTTTCCATTCAAAGCTAGCACTCTACCACTTGAGCCACAGCCCCACTTTCAGCTCCTTTCAGTGGCTAGTTGGAGATGAGAGTCTGCTGGGGCAGGCTTTAAACCACTGATCCTCAGATCTTGGCCTCCTGAGTCACTAGGCCTGCAGGTATGAGCCAGCAAGTGCCTCACTAGGGTATTTCTCTGGTGGTTTAAGAGGTTAGAGTTCATCTATTTGCAGTGTGGGGAAGGGGAAGGAGGAGTGGTGTCTTCATAGGAAAATGGCATTTTTTGAAGCCTTAGTTGTCATCTTTTCTCTCGCCTTGATACAATTATGTTGAAGTAGTTGAACAAAGGTGTTTCAAGTCAATGTGTCATTTTGTGTACAAGGCATCTCAATTGCCATCACCTCCTTCATGATTCCCCCATTTCTCCCAATCCCCCCCATCCCCTCGACTTCCCTGGTTCTATTTGTACTTAGGCACACTGAATATTATGACTGTGTTAGCCCACCCTCCCTCTCTCCACTCATCTGCCCATCCCCAAAACTAAATTAAGGTTATCCTTTGCTACATCTGGAGAGGTAATCGGCTAGTCAAAGTGTCTATGGCATCATTTATTTACAAAAACATTCTAATTTTGTCCTATGAACCATAGGATAAGAGCTGGAAACGGTTTTGAGATTTAGCTCTGTAAAAGAAATGGGTCCATAATGACATTATTTACATGTGGTGTGATCTATGCACGTGTGGATTGAGTATAAAGGCAGGTGTGGTGGTTCATGAATCTCAATGGGCATTTGTGTATTATTGTCTTTTGATCAATGTTTATCTAAAGTCATTTCTTCTGGAACTGTTTCTATGATTATAAAATATTTAATGATAGTATTCTTTTATGGTTATTATTAATGGTACCATCCCTTTATTGTGGTGATGCTAGAATGTCATGGTAGTGACAACTTACTATCTCTTCCATGCTTATTATTTCATCTGCTTGGGACTTGAACTCAAGGACTCCCAACTCCTGCTTAGCATTTTTTCTGTACCACTTGAGTCATACTTGCTTGGTTAACTAGAGCTAAGAGCCTCATGCAATTTGTCATCTTCAGACCATGATCCTTAGAGCTTAGCCTCCTGAGTAGCTAGAACTCCAGCAGTGAGCTACCAGCACCTATCGTGTTTGATTGGCTATTCGCCATCAGGCCATGGCTATCTAGTGCAGACTTGACTGGCAGATATGGCTGAGGCATTTTGGACATGGAGGAAGTCAGTTTTTCCTTTGACTCATACCTGTCATACTAGCTACTCAGGAAGCTGAGATCTGAGTGAGGATCACAGTTCAAGGCCAGCCTGAGCTGGCCACACGCACAGAAAAAGCTGTAAGTGGTGCTGTGGCTCAAGTAGTAGAGCATTAGCCTTGAGAAAAATGAGCTTAGGGACAGTGCACAGGCTCAGAGTCCAAGACTCAGAACAGGAAAAAGGATAAAAAATATTAATGGGGTCCAAATCCAGGTCCCTTGACTTAACGTTCCCACTCCTGGTTTCTACCATATTCCATGGCCCCTTGAACAAAATCATCATCCAAATAGAAGAAATACAGGCCTCAATCAGCCCTGAGTTCCCTTCACAACAGAGTATGAGATTTCAGGGACATTCTTTGTGCTACATCAACACCATGCAGCTATTGGAAGAGAAACGAAAGGATTCTCAATGCCGTCACCATATTTTTGCTGTGGTTCTCTCATGACAGTGGGGGACTTTTTGTAGAAAATGGCCTCTTGAGTAGTGATCTGGTCGATTTCTTTTGGCCAAATGACATACCTCTCTTTAGTCTTGGAGTGAAGTAGGACCTCAGATTCCTTCGCCACAGGGGAACATATCTGTGTGAGGTTTGGGGATTGGGAGACGTCCATGCAGAATGAAGAAAGAACTGATGTGGCCCACTTACCTTACAACACGTGTGTGAGATTGAAGGCCACTGCCAGAGACTCAGTCCACTCCTCCACAAAGCTTTAGAACAGCCCATCGATGTGGAAGGTGGTCCAGCACACCGCGAACACTAGGACCAGAATGACTGGAAGAGAGCACGAAATGAGAGCACAGAAGGCAGGTGAGACAGGCTTGATGAAGCACTCTCTGTGTCTGTAATTCCTTCTAGAAGTTTCTTCCACTGCCTCAGTGGAGCTAGAACCATTGTAGGCACACTAAATTCCAGAGAGACTCAATGTAGAATCTTCTAACAGAGATGTTCAGTATATAGCATCTAGGTCCATTTCTGTATAGATGTGTGTGTGTGTGTGTGTGTGTGTGTGTGTGTGTGTGTGTCGTCTGTCTGTCTCTGTCTGTCCTGTGGCTTGAACACAGAGCCTTAGCTTTTGTGCTCAAGGCTAGCCCTCTACCACTTGAGCCACAGCTCCACTCCAAGTTTTTTTCTGGTTAGAGAGAAGTCTTATAGACTCTTCTGCCCTGGCTGGCTTTGAACTGAAATCCTCATATCTCAGCTTCCTGAGTCACTAGGATTACAGGTGTGAGTCACAAAAACCTAGCTTAGGTTTTCTGCATGATAATTTATCTCATGGATTTCCTTAGACTATTAAAAAATAAAAAGGAATCAGCACTATGGCTCAAGTGGTAGAGCAACCACCCTGAACAGTGACAGTGCCCAGGCCCAGAGTTCAAGCCTCAGGACCAACAAAAGAAAAATAAAATGATAATAATTTGACTTTCTCTCAAAGTTCTAAGGACATAATAATAATAAAAGAGAATTATTATTATTATTATTATTGGAAGTGAAATAGGCTACAAGTTAGACTGTAGAAGCCACACAAACTGATTGCATTAATAAAGGGCTGTGTTGGAGCAGTTGGTGTTGATTAAAGTCACAGAGGAATAAGGAACTGTTAAATACATGAGATTCTCTCATTATTATTAGGATTGGAACTTACAGGTCCCATCAGCTCAGGATATGATGAGGAGGTAGGGAAATCTTTAGAAGATAGTTGGAAGAAGTAGGTTATGGGTGGTTGCTCTTGGGTATAGATTGCTCCAAGACCATGTCTCTCTCTCTCTCTCTCTCTCTCTCTCTCTCTCTCTCTCTGTCTCTGTACTCCTCTGTTTCTCTCTGTCTCTGTCTTTATCTCTGTGTCTCTTTATCTCTCTATCTCGGTTTCTGTCACTGTTTCTGTCTTTGTCTCTCCTCTCTGTCTCTACCTCTTTTTCTCTCCCTTTCTTTTGTCGGTCATGGGGCAAGAATACTGCTCTACCAGTTGGAGCCACAATGCCACTATTACCTTTTTGGGTGGTTCACTGGAGATAAGAGTATCATGGACTTTCCTACCTGGGTTGGTTTTGAACCATGATCCTCAGTTCAGATTTCAAACTTCTGAAAAGCTAGGATTACAAGTGTGAGCCACCAGCCTTCGCCTCCATATTCTGTTTTGAAGTAACCGAATAACCTAAATATGTTAACTTTTTCAGAGGGGAATGGTGATGATGAGATTGTGGATGGAATTTATCCCAGATAGCTAAGGACAGTGCATTGCCACAACTGTATGTATAGGAAACAGACTTTAAAATCCTGAGCAAGCTTGAGGAAGAATGATGGATCATGGGATTAGGTCACCTATCAGATCAGCTGAAGTACTTTGCCAGGAAGGACCACAACTCCTTTGTTCTCACAAGCAAGAAAAGAAGACTTCAAAAAAGCAAAAGGCAGAGCCTTACACAACATCTTGGTGACTGGTTTGTGGGAGGGTCTATGAATATTTACGTTCATTTCTTCAACCTCCAGGGATTTGTCTTTCTTCATCTGAAAGAGAAGTAGGAAGATCTGGTAACTGTAAGGTATATCACTGTGATGCCATCTCAGGATGTGAGACTCAGACTTCCCAGGCTGGCGTTGAGCTGGGATCGTCAGATCTCAGCCTCCCGAGTAGCTAGGATTACACGAGTGAGCTACTAGTGCCCATATCTTTTTCTTCTTCTCATCCTCTTCCTCTTCCTCCTCCTTCTCCTCCTGCTTCTCATTTTTGGAATGAAGAGGTGTGCAGCCAGATAAAGGAAGCTTTAATAATTCATAAATGATGATGAAATATCCAGAAATGAATGTCAAAGATAGTTCATCCTCTGGTATATGTTTTTTTCCCTAATTTCTCTTGCCAGATAGGACCCTAATTCTCTCTTAGGAAATGTTTACTCCTTCCTCTCTTACTTAGTCATTATTTTGGCTGGAAATGACCCCGGTTCCAGCTCTCATGATTGTTCTTAAGTAACCTGGCAAACCAGATCCTCCAATTAGCAGGCAAAGTGGTCGGATAACGAGACTTCCAATATTGGACCAAAGATATTTCTGATTTTTGCTTCTAGGTCTCAGGAAAGGAAATATTGTTTTCTGTTAATTGGGACTGACAAAGGGAGCCCTCCTTCCCCCTAATGTGAGGTCTACATTTACAAGAGCAACTTGTTTTCCATGGTGAGAAAAGATCTTGGAGCCAGAGTGGGCTGCTAGCTAGAATTTAAGGTTCAAAACAGCACCATGCCATGCATGATCGGCAATGACACAGAAAACCATCCAGGCCTTGGATGACATTTTGAGTATTGCTGGAAATATCCTCACCAAGAGCCAACTGTACATGTGGATTTTAAATGGATACCCAAGTTCTACTAGAATGTATTGTTTCACCACTTGCCAAAGTGGTGATCAATTAAGACGACACACATAGTGTCATACCTAGACACAGTCTACTGTGCTATAAAAAAAAGATACATTCAAGCCGGGAGCCAGTGGTGGCTCACTCCTGTCATCCTAGCAATGCAGGAGGCGAAGATTTGAGGATCACAGTTTGAATTCTGCCCTGGCAGGAAAGTCCATGAGACTCTTGTCTCCAATGAAGCACCAAGAGGACACAAGTGAAGCTTTTGGCTCAAGTGCAATACCACTGGCTTGCATGCAAAAGCTAAGGGACAGTGCCCAGGCCCTGAGTTTAAGAAAAAGAAGAAAGAGGATGAAGAAGAGGGGAAAAAAGAGGAGAAGGAGGAGGAGGAAGAAGAGGAGAAGGAGGAGGAAGCACACCAGAATGTGATGGCCACAGAAAAGATTAATTTTAGCCAGATACTGGTGGCACACACATGTAATCATAGCAACTCAGGAGGCTGATATCTGAGGACCAAGATTCTAAGCTAGCCTGGACAGTAAAGTCTGTGAGACTCTTATCAATAAAATACCCCCAAAAAGCTAGAAATGGAACTATGGTTCAAGTGGTAGAGTACCAGCCTTGAGCACAAAATCTTAGGGACAACACACAGTCCCTAAACTCAAGCCCTAGAACTGGCACACACACATACACACACACACACACACTCACACACACACACACAGAGTTGTCTCTAAAGTTTAACAAACACACAACCTATCTTTACCAAATATATAAATACTCCTTGAAGTCAAATACCTGTCAGGACTACAAGGGTTCTGAGCACCCCTTGGCATAATTAGTGCATCTGATCATCTCTTGATTATTTGCTCACTAGCTCCACTCTGCTTTCTGAAACTGAGAGATCCAAAGGCCTGTTAGGTTTGGCCCCTTAAAACCACTTAGAGCTGTTAACAAGCAAGAGAATAGTGCAGTGATATATGAAGAAAACAGAAAATATTATAGTAATGACACAGTCACACCCAACGGTTTTGGGGGACAGAAGAGGGCGCTTACCTTAGCAACAACATGTGGCCAGCAGAGAATGTTAAATCGCAGTTATTACTGCAATTTTTATTATGCTGAGCCCACTTAAAATATATAAGGGAACAGAATTATTGTTTTAGTGACAGTATTGGGTCTTGAACTCAGGCCCTAGGCACTGTCCTTTAGCTCTTTTACTCAAGGGTGGTACTCTACTCCTGGACCCAGCATTTCAATTCCAGCTTTGTACTAGTTAATTGGAAATAAGTGTAACTTGGGTGTGTCTGCAGAGGCTGGTTTCGAACCTTGATCCTCAGGCTGGAACCTCATGAGCAGTAAAGTTCTCAGCCGTGAGCCACCAGAGCCTGGCCAAACATCACTTCTCGAGTTCTCAATGGTGATTTCCTCAAATAAAACATTAAGCATACATATCACAGTTCTTTTGTGGACAAGACCTCCTGTATGGGAAGAATTTTCACTGAAAGGAAATCACATATCAGGCCATTTATGTTGCCAGCACTTGCAGTTAGAATACAACTAGCTCATCAGAGGATGGATGAAAGACTAAATATTTATGCAACTGCACAGTGTTTTAACATAAGTTGAAAGGACTGACATAATAGAATGAAATCCAAGCCATTTGTCAGGTCAATATTAAGTGCTGCTTTCGCATGAATAGTAATTTCATTTCCCTTTAGATGGTTAATGAAGATATTCGACCTTGTTTCTACTGTCCTCCAAAGTGTGTGTGTGTGTGTGTGTGTGTGTGTGTGTGTGTGTGTGTGTGTGTGTACGTACACAGGTACTGGGGCTTGAACTCAAGACTTTGAGCTCTTATTTGGCTCATTCTGCTCAAGGTAGGCCATGTGGTACTCAATCCATACCTCCATTTCTGACTTTTTGCTGATTAATTATGTGAGAAGACAATCTGGGATGTGCCTGCCCAGGCTGGCTTTGATCTGTGATCCTCAGATCTCAGCTTCCTGTGTAGCTAGGATTACAAGTGTGAGTCACTGGTGCCTGACTATATCTTTCAGACTTTTATTGAGAGCTCAGGGGGTGAAAAAGGAAGAATGAAACATGTTAGCATTCAGAAATCTTTCTAGCTCATTCTGTCCCACTGAGTTACATGGAAAGCAACAGGGAGCTGGGTGCTTTTGCTCATGTCTGTAATCCTAACTACTCAAGATGCGGGGGAGGGGGACAAATATGACATCACTGTATGACTATCAGCAATGCTATATACAGTATACAATAGGCAAGTGAGTGGAAGTGCATCTGTAGTCATCTCCAACAGGAAATCGCTTTCTAATTTACAAATGGCTTACAGGTGACTTACACTTATTCCCAGTCTTGATAGTGACTTCCTGAAAATGTCCTTCACTGTATCTGAGTTTCTTGCTATTACTGTTATTGGCTAGAAAGACATGTGAGAAATAAAATGGTACATGTTAAGTATGCAAATAGAATCATTATATGGTCATTTCCAAATTAGTTTCCTTATCTCCAAAGCACAATTTGTTTCCTGGTATTTAAAGACAACTCCTGTGAAGAGTACAAACCTTGAGTAGAACTGTGTCTTCATTTCTTTGTATAACATGAATCCAGGAGAATGCATTTCAGACATATGGAAAAAGCCCACAGAAGTCAAAGCTGAATAAACAGCAGAGAATATGGAGGACATAAGGCACTGGAATACTGTGAAAATACTGAGAGGAAAAAAATGTTCACAAAGCCGACAATTCAGTGAAAATGTCTTCCAAGAGGCAAGGTCAAATAAGGACATTTTCAGGGAAGACCTGCCTGTGGTCCATGAGCATGGATGTGGAGACTTTCCATGGGCTGAACATCAATCCATAGGCAGACACTTGGCTCTTCAGGAGTAATCACGTACCTCTGCAGTCTTCATGTCAGGAAATTTGGATCTCACTGAAGGACATTTAGAAATGCAGAGCTGACTGAACAGATGTATCTCTCAGCCGTGCTGACACTAGAGGGAGTCAGGCAGAGAGAAGTGTGTGCTTTCCACACCAGACCTGTCTACTCTCTTCTCCCTCCAGCCATGAATTGGGCTCGTGAAATGGCTCAGATCACTTGCAAGGCACTCACTACCAGCCATAGTGAATGAACAATACTATTTTGTGTCATGTAGAGCACCCTTGACGACCAAAGTACCATTTTATGATGTGTTTTGTTCATCACTATGAACTCCTTATTACTCTACTACAATGTCAGCATATATATGTGACCCATTGTGGCAAGTATCAGTTGATATTCTCGAAGGCATTACAAGCAATGGGGTGAACATATCCTGACTCATGGATTTCAGGTCAACTGAGTCCTGATGTTAACAAGAGTCAGACATGATAATTTAGCATAATTTCTAAAGCAATATTTGAATATGGAGCTTTCTGTTATGGCTCAAGAACACTATGGGGGACAATTGAGGAAATCTAAATATGAGTATATGGAAAATATGAAACAGCATGGAGTTTACCTGATTAAGGCAAAACTGGACTAGCGTGTATGAGTCCCGGGTTCAATACCCACCATCATGCACACACACACACACACACACACACACACACACACACACCTCACACACAGAGAATACATACATATATATAATGATTATGTGCATATTCATGTATAACTTAGATGTATCTTATGAGTATATAAACATTTGGATATTTTATGTGCACATACATAGAAATGTGTATGTAAACATGAGTGTTATGTTTTATGTATATATGAATAGCCATCTATATTTGTGTATAATTATATAGGCTTATGTACATTCTATTTATGTAACATGTATATGAATATATGTACAAATATATAAGTTGCACATACATATGTACATACACACACTAAAGTTAAGTTTAGCAGAAAAGAGTTAGTACAGATATAAAAGAATACCACTATTTTTCAAAAGTATATAAATTTCAGCATGAAGGACTATGATATTCGGTAAAGACTTTCAAAAATATGTATGCTGTCATGCATGCTGACACTGTTCTAGAACAAGTAAAAATAAAAACTATATGAAAAATTCTAAGAAACTTTGGGGGAAAGATTCTGATTTTCTTATTAGTATTTGGAACCTTTCCTTTGTTTTTAATTCCACAAAAATATATGAAATTAATGATAACTACTCCACATATAATAATAATAATAACATGAAAAAGTAGTTTAATTCCAGGAAGAATACCTCCCTGACTGATAGAAATGACGTTCTGTATGAGAAAACTGTGACAAATTGTATATATTTAATATTAAAATTTGCTTCTGTTTATACATGTTAGCTAAAATCAGTGAATATCGTTTCATATTGTCTAGTACACAGTTTTATATATGAAGACATAAATGTATGAATGATGATACATTATTAAATGGTCTTACTTGGAAATGGAAGGACTTGGAAAAAATTATACTAAGTGAAGTGAGCCAGACCCAAAGAAACATGGACTCTATGGTCTCCCTTATTGGGAATAATTAGCACAGGATTAGGCAAGCCACAGCAGAGGATCACAAGAGCCCAATAGCTATACCCTTATGATCACATAAGATGATGCTAAGTGAAATGAACTCCATTTTATGGAAATGATTGTTATATCACAGTTGTAACTACTTTCAACATCCCATGTGTATCTGTAGTTTATACTGTTGATGATGTTCATATATCACCTTCGTGGATTGTACCAACACTATCACTGTAATCTTATCTGAGTATATTGAAAACCGTGTATACTGGTATTAGAATTAGGAAATTGAGAAGGAATACCAAAATTGAGAGACAAAGGGTAAATTAAGAGAAACAACAACAAAAGCGATACTTGCAAAACTGTATGGTGTAAGCGAACTGAACACCTCAGGGGGGGAAAGGGGGAGGGAGGAGGGGGGTATGAGGGACAAGGTAACAAACAGTACAAGAAATGTATCCAATGCCTAATGTATGAAACTGTAACCTCTCTGTACATCAGTTTTATAATAAAAAACTAAAAAAATAAAATAAAAAAATAAATGGTCATACTTTCATTTTTGATGTTGTTGTTCTTATTTGGGGGCTTGAACTCATGTCCTACACTCCATCCTTGGGTTCTTTTTGCTCAAGGCTAGAGGTCTAGCACTTTGAAACATAGCTCCACTTGTGGATTTGGGGACCTTCATTGTCTATAAGAGTATCAAAGGGACTTTTCTGCCCTGCCCAGTTGGTCTTCCTTTCCTATGTTAAAAAAATAAGCAAACACAACTCAGTTAGGTTGTGCACCTCATGGACCTTGAACCCACAGCCAGGATCTGTATCTGAGGATTGTTATTCAAGTCTAGCTCTACCACATGAGCCAAAGCTACAATTCCAGCTCTTTTTGCTGGTAATTTGGAGGTAAGCATTTCAAGGTCTTTCCTCCCAGGCTGGCTTTCAACTACAATGCTCAGATCTCAACTCTTGTATAGCCATGATTCCAGGCATGAGCCAGCTGGGTGTAACAGGTATTGCATTTTCAAGAAAGATTCTCAGTTTACACTAAAGTGATTTTAAAATACATAATACCCCTAGGAAGATTCAGCATGAATGCTGGAAATGGATTTTGAAATAAAGGAAGCTATTGTACAAAGAGAAGGACACAGAATTGTTCCAGAATAGAAGATAATTGTCAATAGCATATAGTAATTGCACTAAGACACATTGCTATCACATTTACCTTCATAAAAAACACCTAAGTGGAATCAAGCTCATCCCTCAATTTTGTTCTTTCCCAATTTTCCTCCTATCATTGTTCTTAAAATGTTTCCTTCCATTTGATAATTTTTAAACTCTCTCCCCCTTCCAGCCTCAGCAAGTAACTAGAAATGTCCTCTCTGCTGTAATAATCACTTACAAGGCAACTGTTCTTGACCTCACTGGTGAAAATCTGGAGTGAAATGCTATCATCCGTGTCTTCCTCTTTTGCCAGGCTGGTATACCTGAGCCATTCAATAAGAACCCAAAGTAATACATTATTAGCTAGTAACTGAGTTTTCACATCAGTCTTTATACTTACTATGTTTTCAATCTACATTTTGTTGTTCACAAACACTCATGGATCAGTTATGCATTTGAATAAATGAAATAACATTGGAGGAAAGTAGGATAGGATTGAGAAGCGAGTAGATAGCCCTGCACAGTGACATTTGGGAAGGAATCAGAGCCAGTGTTTCAAGCGTGAATATCTAGAGGGGAGGGCCAACATTTTCCTAGACAACCAAAAGCAACAGGTGCTGGGTGCTAGCTCCATGCAGCATGGGAACATAGATAGCACCAAACCTGGGGCTTTCCCTAGAGTCTGTGCATGGTTTCTAAGCTTTCATGCTCCAGGCTCTGGCTCTATCACGGGAGGCCCAACTTCACTTCTGAATCTTCTGGGGGCTAACTGGAGATCAGAGTCTCTTGGACTCTCCTGCTCAGACTGCCTTCAAACTGCAAATCTCAGCCTCCTGAGGAAGAAGAATTGCAGGATGGAGCCTCCAGTGCCTGATGACCTAGATGTATACTTTCAGAGAACGTTAATTCATCATTTAAACTGAAGGAAAATTTAGAGATTATAATCAAAGTGTCATAAAATACAGAATGTATGTTATTTATAATTGCAACAAGGATAAATAACAACCATAATGAATGAGTGAACATATATTAAGGATATTGGCTTTCAGCTCTCCATTCACAAACAAAGTGAAATATTAAATATAAACACTTGCTTAATACCATTGCAGGAAAGACTACCATTTTTCCTTTTCTTGGGTAGAAATGCAAATTAAAACAATAGACAATATTTAGTGGCATTTCATAAACATGATCTTAAGAAATCATGAAAGGTGAAAATACTGTCAATTTATAGGTATCCATGTGAACACAGACAAAACCGACCCTAGTGTTAATTGGGGTGGTGATGGACTGTAGCCTGTATGGTGATTTACTGTGATGTTAAGTAGACTACTGTAGAAAAGGAGTGGATTTGAATAGAATCACTGCCACTTGTGATGAAAGCTCCCTTACCATGGGCCAGTCTCACACTTGCCTTACATTCAATTCTCTGTGATAATATCAAAAAAGCTGGATGTGCTATTCAAACATTTAAAGAAATATAGTCATCTAGACTAAGGTACACAGAAGAAACAAGTTCTTTCAATAGAATATTCTTTACCCAGAAATACATAGAAAAATTTGCAATTAACCAACAGGAAACATGAGAAAAAACTAGAATATTTCACTTCCTTAAAGCGTTTTCTGAAGTGTACGATGTTGTCTCATATCCTAGAAAAGTTATTTTACAATAGCATGAACAATGATCAAGATTGCTGTAAGTCATGGTAGTGTGAGCTGAATTAGCTAAATGATAAATGCAGAATCACTCCTTTGCTATTTCACTGTAGGTTCAGGGGCCAGCCGTAAGTCTTACCTGAAGGTGGCCTTGGAGTTCTCCATGGGCCAGCCCAAAATAAGGGACTTTCTGGAATGATCACCACCCTTCTCGTTGTCCCCATATTTAGCCATCCACAGGGCATGCAGTGGGATAACATTCTTAATCTTAAAGCATTTCTTATACCTAAAAAGAGCAACACACACCATACCTCTTAATTTACATCTACAATGTGTTGTGTTAAGAACTAGTCTCCCAAACTACTCCCTTGATTTTTTTTTTTGCAGCGTATTTTTTTTTCTACTCCTGGGACTTGAACTCTGGGCCTAAACTGTCTATAAGCATCTTTGCTCAAGGATAGGCACTTGAGCCCCAGACCCACTTCCAACATTTTCTGTGTATGTGGTACTGAGGAATTGACCCCAGGGCTTCGTTCATGCTAGGCGAACACTCTCCCCTTAAGTGACATTCTCAGCTCCAACTATTCTTTGTTTGTTTGTTTTTTTAAATCATTTTCAACTATGGACAGGAGCTCATCAATCTGTCACATTCTCAATCATGTTGTTCTATCTGTGTTGGAGTCAGGGCCTCTTTGTGTAGTGCAGCCTGATTCTAACTCTGGTTCCTACATCAAAGTCTGCATGCTGTGGCTACAGGATGGACAGCATGCCTGGTGGTGATCTTCATTCTTGACTATATTCTCAAAAGTAACACCACTTCAGGGACATGTGGGAAACAAACAAGGAATCCAATTCTTTGCAAACAAAATTGAAAAAGAACCTGTGGCATTAAGGTCAGAGCTGTGTAAATGCTATTTGCTAGTGAAATGCATTTTGTGCTGAGAAGGAGAGTGTGCAGTGCATACATACTTGGTATTAGACACAAGCAGTAAATCACTGAAGAGGAAGAGGTGCTGCTCCTTCCTTGTATCCTTGTATCCTTGTGCTTGTATCCTTCCTGTATCTGCACTGGGCCATGGATGAGCAGGGTTCTGCCAGGGTCCCCTGGGGACAGGGATCTGTCCCAATAATCTTCCTTCTTAGGAAGATGGCTTTCCTGCTGCACAGAAACCACGACACATGGTCAGTGTTCAAACATAGGACAGAACTTCGTGCCAGAATTTAATGGTGCACAATCTACCATTCTCAACCTTGACTTCATAAATAACATCCAACGGACTTTGTGGTATGGGTGGAAAAGCAAGTAGAAAGCTAGGTCAGTTTGAATATGGGTGCAGGACAGATATGCAAACAGAGCCCTGGACCTTTTGCACTTTAGGAAATGGGCAAAAGAAGAAGGCCAGAAGCTGATTTTACTGTTTGAGGAGAGGAGGAGACAGGCTGGTGAGAGAGTGGTGAGCCAGGGGAAATGAAAGAGCAAGGAGAAGCAACGATTATGGAAACTGACCACTCTTCCTTTTGGTATTTAACAAAGAAGTTATTGGTAAAGTTCAAAAAAATCTTTGTTATGCTATGAATATCTGTGAAAAGATCATTCCAATTTGATTTTCTTATGCCATTATAAGTGACAAATGTCCATTCTACAAATGTCCTTCACATCTGATTTACATCAATATTCAAATTTTTTAGAGAAAGAGAAGAGAAAAACATCAAGTAATACTTAAAACACCAACAAAGTTCTGAAATATCAAGTTTTACAGTTATTTACTGTGATTTGTAAGGTGCACTATCATCCTACAGGTAAGAATAATTTTATGGGATCTTTTAAAAATCTTGTTGGCTCAGGTATTTCTGGAGACAACCCAAATTATCATCCATGAAGACAAGCTCATGTCTCTAAAGGAATCTTTCTTTAGCTCAAATCACTGAAGCTAATTTTTAATGCAAAGATAACTTAACAAATTGTTTGATTGTTTACTGGGGCTTGACTACTGGGCATGGGAGCTTGTCCCTGAGCTATTTTTTCTTCAGCACTCTCATGGTTGAGCCACAGCGCCACTACTGGCTTTTTGTGAGTAGTTTATTGGAGATAAGAGTCTCATGGACGATGGTTCTCAGATCTAGCCTCCTGTGTAGCTAGGATTATAGGTGTGAGTCATTGGTGCCCGGCTGACCTACTACATTCTATCTCTAAACACTGTCACCATTGAAATGAATCAGGCAGAGACAAGTCTGTGATTTCCTATGTAAGGACTATCCAGACTCCTCTCCTAACTAAGTAAGGAACTTGATAATCCCTGCTTATTCTTAAAACCATTTACAAAGCCATCCTTCTGGAAATCATTGGCAGAGAGCTGCAATGGAATATTCTTCTGAAGTTCTTTCTCTTTTTGAATGTTGATATATCTGAAAAGTTCAACAATAATGAAAAAGAGCACAAAGAATGAGGTAGTAGTTTGAAAATATAGACTATCATTTGAAAAAAAATGAAATCCAGAATGCAAGAGATAGCCCGAGGAAATTACATTTGGGAAGCATGCCTATTGTATAAAAAAAATGCTTTGAGCAACACACACACACACACACACACACACACACACACACACACACACACACACAGAGCCAGCCTTGGATCTTGATCCTTGGACCTGAACATTGACCCTGAGCTCTTTAGCTCAGGGCTAACACACTCTTACTTGATCCAGATTCCCACTTTCACCTTAGTGGAAAATCATTTCATGATTGGACTTGTTTGGAACCACAATCCTCAGGTCTTAACCTCCTGAATAGCCAGATGACAGTTAATGTGATCCTACATATGCACTTAGAAAATACTCCCTTAAATCCAACCTGCTGAAGTTAACAAGAACTTATGGTTTACAACCAAAATGTCTTACAAAATAACAAATGCATTTTATTTCTAAAAGAAGCCAAGATAAATAATTTCTATTACAAATAAGGAGAATTGATTGGGAACATTGCTTTGCAGGGACTTTTACTTATTCGCTAGCAAATTAAAATATTAAGTATGAACAGTTGGGAATTACCTTTGAAGTAAAGAGCACCATTTGTCCTTTAGCGGTAAAGAACTGCAATTGAAAATGAGAGACAATATTATAGTACATTTCACAGTCATGCTATGATTTTAGGTCTGTCCTTAGAGATAAAAAGATTGGCAGTCCATTAGTGTCAATGTGAGTATGGGTGGAATTAGAACCTGCTCATAACTGGGGTTTGATGGACTCTGGCTCTGACCAGTGATCTTACTCTGATGTGAATTAGACTTTAGTGTGGAAGAAAAATTGGATTGATGTGGAGAAACTTATTTTCTATTGTGTGCTGCAAGCCACCTCAGCATAGGTGAGCTCAAACCTGCACTGCCTTCAGTGTCCACAGTGATCGCACCAGACAGAGCAAGGTGTGCTGTTCAAATACAAAAATAGCATTAAATACACTAAATCATATGAAGAAATCATATAAATTTGGATGGAATATTTTCAATTCAGTAAGCAAGGATAAAAATTGGCAATAATAATGAAAACATGGGAAAATTGCTGTATTTCATTTCTTTAAAGAAATTTCAGAACTGTAATGTATTGTGTTATTTCCTGGGAAACATCCTCTTCATTGTTACGATCAATAATCAATACCACACCAAGTCTTTAATGATGAATGCTAAGACAGCTAAGTTACTCCCAATCAGTTTCTCTACTGTATGGTTAATTTCTCCAATGTTTGCATATCATACATAATGAGATTTTCTACCTTGCACGTTTTAAAAATCTGGTAATTTATACATACACAAAAATCACCATGAATAAGAGTATATTTATAATATTTGAATGTTTGCAATATTTGTGTATGTCACTATCACCTTGTATTGTTATATTCTCCTTCTCTAAAAAGATTGGAAATCAATGTATGTACATATTACTCCTCCCAATCTGGCAAATATTTTCCTTATTCATGAATTATGCTTTTACAACTATTACCTGGGTATTGTAAACCAGACGACTTTAAACATTAATATTTGAATTTTTGTGTAAAGGCAGTGTGTGTGTGTGTGTGTGTGTGTGTGTGTGTGTGTGTGAAAACACCATGAGTGGAATCAGTGGACACTTAGCCATCCAACATTTATCATCTTATGAAACACCAGACTTTATTCTATGTCTGCTTGTTTTTTATTTCTATCAATAACAGCTCTTCTCCTTTCCAATGCTGTGCTGTCCTGAAAAGTGTTTCACCACAGTAGTGAAACCCACCTTAGAAGGCCCCTAACCTGCCTATATATACACACACAATGCCTATTTACTGAGGCCATGTGGTAAAAATGTAATAACAGCCATCTACCACACACCAAGGAGGCTGGACAGTGCAATAGCTTTAGAACTAATGGAGCTTAAAGTGATCTAATAGCCACATTTTAAGTTTTCCTTAAAGAGTAATTTGGGGGGAATGTCTACTCTTCTCTCTTTGAGTTGTATCAGCTTCCTTTAATTTGCATCCTGAGTACCCACAGAGCAATAAGAACCCAGAACATTCCATGAAATCTGCCACGGACAAGACCTGCAGAGACAGACGCACACATGTCCACCTTCCCAATCATTTTTGATAATTTTTTCCAAGTTGTATTCATCAGAGAATTAACAAATAGACAATGTGATAACTATTTGTCTTGTTTGTCTCAATTTTCTGAGGATATGTGCGGTCTCTGAAGAGAGGAAAGGTGAACTGCATGCTCAACATGTACCCAATGAATACACAGGTGGAAGTGAGGGGTGTGGTTTTGAGACCATGGATGATACACATTACACCACTTTGTGAATCCATGTATTTCAACCTGTATGGGGCCATTCTCCATCTTCATGCAGGCTTAGGGATGTGTGCTGGAAAATTAACCTGTACTTTATCAGTAAAACCCATTTCAGAGCATTTCAAGCTCTTTGCTGTTTGCTAACCTAATTATATTTATGGAATTAAAATCTATCTCCACAGGGAATTATTGGGAGTGTGAAATAAAATTGTCAAGCATACTTGCAGGGTTCACTAATACTCGCTACTTTCAATTACTATGATGCAGTACATAGGTAACACCTGGCCTCCCCAGTCTGAGCATCCACCCTCTACCAAGAAGGTTCTCTAAACCTACTGAAAACCACTGGTACAGCCAGTGCAATACTAACCCATTTGAACATGGTAGGGTGTGTGCATAGGTCATTATGAAGGTCAAAGGTGAGAGAGGAGCCAAGAAAGCAATCATATCACAACATTTTTGTTTTATAGTAAATTCTAGATGAAATTGCATCATACTTTCCATATTTTCTGGAAATATTGCATGTAGCTTTGTGGATCCACAACTACCTGATATCTATTAGTCTTACCAGAAAGTGACTTTGAATTTCTCCTGAGGCCAGCTCAAGACAAAGGACTTTCTGGAATTCCCTTTCCTGTTTCCCACTTTCTCCCCATATTTGGTCACAGACAGGATATGCAGTGGGATCATATGCTTTATCATAAAGCATTTCTTATATCTGCAAAGAGAATTAAACTCCACCACTCTTACTTTGTTATCTTTTTTGTCAGAGTCATAGGGTTTGTACTGAGGGCCTGGGTGCTATCTCTGAGTTTTGTTTCTTTTGGCTAGACCTCTATCACCTGGGACAAAGCTCTACTGCCAGCTCTTTGGAAAGGAATATAAGGTAAGTTTTATGGACTTCCTGAACAGCCTGGCTTTAACTGACATTCCTCAGGTCTCAGCTTCCTGAGTAGCTGGGATTACAGGGGTGAGAAGTAATACTGCCTTAGGGTTCTTAGTTTGTTACTTACCGATTCGGAAGTTTGACTAAGGTTAACTGAACACATTACTCTCTAATCACTCTAACTATTTTGTCACATTTAACTCAGATAAAGCCAATCACTGTTATTATTTTTCTTGTTTTATTTGCATTTGGAGAAAGGGCCTTTGCATGTAACCTAGCTGAGACTCAAACTCGGGATCAGCTTGCCTCAGATACTCTGTGCTGGGACTACCGGGATGGGCCAGCAGACCACATGGTCTTCTTCACTCCTGACAATGGTCTCTGCAGGAGCCAACACAGGAGTTGCATGTGTACTTAAAAAAAAAACCAGGGGATCTAAAACCATGCGGAAACAAATGGAAGGGCATATTGTGGTGGGCAGAAGAGTGTGTGGTCCACATGTACTTGGTACTTGACACGAGCATCACATCAGTGAACAGGAAGAGGTGCCATTTCTTCCTCCTCCAGCCTGTTCTCACGTGCACTGGGCTGTGTATGAGCAGAGCTATGCTGCTGACCTCTGGGCACACAGGTCTGTGAAGCTCACCATCTTGGTCAAGAAGAAGTCTCTCTTGCTGCACACAACACTACACACAGGCTCCACCATGGTGTAGAGCTTTGTGCAAAGTGTAATGGGGACACAGTTCCACACATGGCCCTCCCAATCCCAGCCTGACTCTATCACTCACACCTTGGTTATTTGATTTTTTAACACAAACAGAAAAGCTGTGTCACTTTTTAAGACATGAGGAGGTCAGATATAGAAACAGAGTTCTGGACCTTTTCTTCTCTAAGAGATGGGAAAAGAACAAGGCCAGAAGCTAATGAACCTGTTAGAGGAAAGGAGAAGAATCTGGTAAGGGAGGTGAAATGATAGAGCAAGGCTAAGGTGATGACTACCGCAAAGTGAACAAATGTCATGGGTCAACTTGAGAAAAGCATTTTTATGGCATACCATGAATATTCTTAAAGAAGCAATTCCAAACTGCTTTTGTTTTAACAAGAATTGTGACACAACTGAACCTCCTTGAAATGTTATTCCCATGTTATTTATATCAATATTCTGTTTTGGGGAAGCGAACAGATGAGAAAGAACACTCAGCAGGACGTGATGCCCTTAGAGGAAGCACTTAAGTTTGCTGGCCGCACTGTGGTCCTGTGGGCAGCACTGGGCTCTGTTGGGTATGGTGACAGCATGGAAGAGTGTGGACAGCTTTTCTCACTGCTCAGGCACTGGCAGACTCCTCCACACTCCCCGTGGAGCCTTGCTCTGTCTCCTCTGAAAATGTGAAGACAACGGTCTTCAACTCATCCTTGCACAGTGTAAACAGGGTTCACTTTTCATGAACAGGGCTGAAGGTCAGAGGCAGTTCACAAAGTTCAGGAGAAAGCAGACAGAACCCTGGCCAGGGCGACCCCTAGGAGGAACCTCAAAGCAGGTGTTCTCCAGACTATCTGGTGCAGGGCAGCCACGCATGGAGGGTGTGGTGGTCACAGTCTATGGATAGTAGACATGGCTGCAGCTCCAACAGACACAGCAGTCAGCTACCTGGAGTGTGAGCACCGAGAGTTCCTCTCTCTGTGACATCATGGTTCTAAGGCTCACGCCCCAACTGCCAGGATGACACAGCCTCTGCCTTCCTGAGTGGCTCCTGGCAGATTTAATATAATCTCTTTGAGATGGTTATCTGTTTGCCTTTGTGAGAAAGAGTTCACATACTATACACATTTTCCATTTCACTTTAACGGCCTTAGACTGTGCTACAATGCATCATAAGCCAGTCTATTTGCCAAAATTTCTATGCTATTCAAATGCAGGGGCCTGGGTATTTAATTAAAAAAAAGATGTTTAGTTCATAATAAGGAGGGCTGAAAATCCTAACTCATGGCATTGTGAAACTGGTCCTGTGGTCAGGTCCCTGGACTGGGTCATATCTCAGTTACCCGGAGCACTGTGGAGAGAGCCTATGCTGAGGCAGGATGATGGGCACAGTGGCCAGGGCAGAGGTTCTGCTTTCAGTACAGTCCTCTCAGGAGAACTAAGGGGATCTCCAGAGATTTCCTCATTCAGAGAGCAGCTCCCCAGTCATAAGCATCTTCCCAGGGTTTCCTGTTCCTGCAGACCCCAACGTCTCTCCACGATGTGCGCTGGTGCACGGCTTTCATCTGGAATCTTTTTCTGCTAAACCAAACCAGAGCAAAGCAGTGGAACATTCATGCAGACACAGCAGCCCCCAGGGTGACTGTACTGCAGACACCTGCGGTATATGCCCCTCATAGCCATGCCCACTGTCTCCCCAAGCCTCTCACCACCCCAGGCCTAGCTAGTGCTCATCTGGTCTTCACCTCTGTGGTCCTGTCTCCTGTAAATTGTTGCATGACCTGCACCATCCAAGAGAACTCATTTTTACTGTTTCCTTTCATTTTCATCAGTGCATATCCATCCTTATTATTGCAGGCATTTATAAGCTCACTTCTTTAAATCACTTTAGTAATAACCTTTAGTACATTTTCTTTTTCTTCCTTCCTTCCTTCTTTCCTTCCTTCCTTCCTTCCTTCCTTCGTGCCTGATTTCCTATTTTCTTAATTTTCTCTCTCTCTCTGTCTCTTTCTCTCTGTTTCTGTCTCTCTTGTGTGTAGGGGTGTGGGGGTGGGGTGTATTTTTCTTCTTTCCTTGCTTGCTTTCTCTATTGTTTGCAAATCCTTTAATTTGAACTCATGGCCAGGATGATTTTCATGACCTTCTTTGTTCAAGGCTACCAATCTCACCACCTGAGCAGAAACTACTTCTATCTTTTTGGTACTTTAGTGGAGTTCAGAGTGTCCTGAACTTCAAACCATGATCCTCAATATCTTACATTTGTGTAGCTAAGATTATGTAAATAAGATACTGTCACCCAGCTAATTTTTCATTAGCTTTTTCAGAAAGTGACCTCATTCTGGATTCATTCATATATTCATATAATGCACTTTGGTCATGTATTTTCTCTGTTATTCTAAATCCTCTTCCCCTCATTTGGCTGTGTTCTCTTATCCTATTTTCTTGCATGCAGACAATTTTCTTCAAGGACCCATGACAGTATGTTTGTCATTGTGCCCATTGTAGGACTTTGATGTTGCCTCTACTTTGGCTTCTTGCAAATGAAGCTGCTCTCAACATCTTCCTCCACCCAGGTGGGCACTGTCATCCCCACGTGACAGGCCTTGGTTGGTGCTCAGCATCCCCGGCTGTTATGCTTCTTGAAGGGTTTCAGTGCTGGAGAAGCTCTCTGGCCCACAGAGTCATGGACTCAGTCACCAGGTCTCAAGACCAAAAAAGAAGCACACAGCACAACCTAGCTGGAATGGACAAGTCAAAGCAAGCAGACAAGATGCCCAATTCCTGGAGAAGTAAGGAGAAGCCAGAAATCCAAGTAGGTTTGTGTTTTAGATTTCATTAAAGCCTTTCAAAACCAATCCAACACTGAGCCACACTGGGACTGTAATCTCCAGAAGCTTCTCTGTTTTCACCTTTGTTTCATTGTAGGCTTATTGTCCAACTGAACAGAAATGACTGGGATAGTTTCACACATGCATAGAGCCTCCCAGGGACCAAATATCACCTTCCTTTGTGGACACCAACTTTTCCCCCATATCTTTCATACCAAAGCCAGTATTTTAGCTTCCTCATATGGAAGAATGGCTGTGTTTGTTATTTTGTGTGGTACATGTCCCTTCACATACTGTGCTCTAGTGCTGTCTTCCTTACTGCAAATGACATGGTTTCATTCTACCTAATTCCCAGGAAAGGTTTGGGTGTGTTTGCATGGTACTCGAAACTTAGTCTCATGAATTAATCAAATGAATAGATGAGGTGAGTAGGGCTTGGAAGAAAAAGAAGCAAAGATTCTTAAAAATTTCTAGGTGAACTATGGAGCTACTTGCTGGGATGTGGAAGTAGAACAGAGTTCTAGTTGACGAGAATGTGGAAAGAAGGTGGTTTCACAATGAATGCCTGCAATGTAAGTCTCTGAATACAGAAGGTGGTATGGATTTGGCCTGGATGGTCACCTGGTGAACACCTATTGTCCAACTGGCTGGACGAGGTTCCCAGAATTGATTTCCTTCCTGTTCTCCATATTTCTCAATCCATGGGTAGTGACATGAAGAGGGGTGCATGGGAACCTTGCCTGGAGGTGTGAACAT
Source organism: Perognathus longimembris pacificus (assembly GCF_023159225.1). Taxonomy (NCBI): domain Eukaryota; kingdom Metazoa; phylum Chordata; class Mammalia; order Rodentia; family Heteromyidae; genus Perognathus; species Perognathus longimembris. The sequence continues at coordinate 41,103,053 of NC_063178.1, forward strand.
GCCTGAGTTTCTTCTCATGTGGGTCTGTGGGGAGACATGTACAAGACAACAGAAAGAGAGAGGGAAGAGGGAGAGAGAAAGTGAGAGAGTGAGAGAGAGAGAAAGAGAGTAGGGAGGGAGGGAGACTATGTATTGTCTTGTTTTCGGTATTGCTAATCCTGTGGTTTGAACTCTGGACCTGGGTATTGTCCCTGATCTTCTTTTGCTCAAGGCTATTGATTTACCCCTTGACTCATACTGTCACTTGGTTTTGGGATTATTTACTGTCTCTGGCACTTTTCAGCCTGGGCTGGCTTTGAACTATGATCTTCAGATCTCAGCCTCCCAAGTAGCTAGGATTAAAAGCATGAGCTCGTATATTATGAATGTCTCCAGTGTGTGCTTCTTTCATGATTAATACCTAAAGAATGTCACTTAATACTAATACCTAAACTATGTCACTTATGAAAATACATTTAATTTCCTTCAGCAGGTCATCCTTTGCTTTTACGTACGAAATTCATAGGGAGGGGCTGGGAATATAGCTTAATCCTCAGTATCACATAAACAGAAAAGGCTGAAAGTGGCACTGTGGCTCAAGTGGTAGAGTGCTAGCCTTAAGCACAAGTATCTCAGGGACAGTGCCCAGGCCCCTAGTTCAAGCCCCAGAACTAGCAGAATAAAAAGAAATATATAGGAAAAATTTGCACTTACAGTTTTCAGAACATCAGCTATGAATATGTTGAGGTCCCTTGAAAATGAAAGAATTTATAAAATATAAAATTAATTTTGTCCTTAGTACTGGCCTGTTTTTCCTGAAGAGCATATGAACACATGTCTAGAGTGCCTCACAGGCATTTAAACAATTATAATTTCTTGGATTTGGGGAAAATAACTGAAATATTTAATTTTACATTGTAAGAAAACCATCTAAGAAGAGACTTTGCTCACTGTATATTCCACCTGAAACAGAGGTTTTACCTGTGCAGGGGAAGGCTTTTTCTCCTTTCTGTTTCCCATTGTTTGTACTTCTATTTGATAAAGAAGCATCTCATGAGAGCCTTGGCCACAGCATACACAGCGTTGTATATATTATAACTGTCTGCATACATGGACATGTCAAAAACATTCCCAGACAACCAATCCAAAGAGGCATCATGAGGACAGTTCTCCCACATGACACAGTCAGACTCAGAATCTGAGCAATTAAAAGAGAGAAACTGCCACCAAGCAAGGAAAAAGTCTTCTGTGTATTTGGAAGGGTTAACTGACTTGACAAAATCTGTGAATCCAGAAACATCTGGGTGATGGTGTGAGAAAATGAGAGGGACATGTAATGAGCCTAGCATGAAATATCTCCTCCTTGTGGTTAACTCCCACTGTGCGCTCATGATAAAAACTTTGCCTTTTATGAAATACTGCTCAACACAGATCATTAAATGCAGTAGGGATTCATAATCACCATATATGATGAGAACATTTGCTGAAGATTTATTAATTGGGTTAGAAAGTGCCAGGAATTTAAATGACACAGAATAGTGTGAGAATGCTAGCTCAAAGGCTATACAGACTCTGTTCTTGACCATCTCTTCTTTCAATTCAGGAAGAATCCACAAACCATTCTCATGTTGTAGAGTTAACAGTCCCACCCAGTTCCAGCTGAAGTCAAGCAGTAAGGAAACCATGGCAATGGCTATTGGTGTGTCCTTTGGGGCCATCTGATAGAGAGCAGGAAACTTGTTATGATCACTCAGGGCACAATCAAAAGGCCCAAAGGTAATCTAAAGGGAATGAAAATCGGATGTTCCATGAATGAGGATATTACTATCCATCACAGTTTCCATCATGATGTGCAGTATATAACAAGTTGAAGTACTTTTCTTTTAATATTTAATAAAAAAATTATTTGTGGTCAGTCATGGGGCTTCAACTTTGGGCCTACGTGCTCAAAGCTACCGCTCTACTACTTTAGCCTCAGTGCCACTTCTTGTTTTCTGGTGGTTAATTGAAGAGTCTCACGGACTTTCCTGCCCTGGCTGGTTTGAACCACAATCCTCAGATCTCAGCTTCCTGAGTAGTTAGGATTACAGGCACCAGCCCCCAGTAATAGAAAATAATTCCTTTTTTTTTTAACTAGCCCTTTAGCTTGAACTCAGGGCCTGGGCACTGTCCCTGGCTTCTTTTTTCTCAAGGCTAGCGCTCTGTCATTTGAGCCACAGTGCCACTTCTGGCTTTCTCTGTGTATGTGGTGCAGAGGAATCAAACCCAAGGCTTCATGTATGCTAGGCAAGCACTCTACCACTAAGCCTCATTCGCAGCCCTATAAAATAAATTTAATAGTTTACTACATATAAATTTGTGTATACAATGCGTCTTGATCTTTGTCACTATTCCAATCAGCTTTCCCCATCTATATCAATCCTACATATTCCCAGTTTATTGTTTTATTTTTCCAAACATGTATTCTCTATTTCTTAGCCCCTTTGCATATTCTCTTAATATCTACACCCCTCAGACAATATATGCTCCATTTTTCTTGCATTCATTTTTATTCTGTTCGTAGAGGGAGGATATAACAAGGAGTTCCAAGCCAATGTGTCTATATGGATAAACTTTGTTTATATGCATATTAATGTGTATTGATGTGGTCCATATTTATTTTGTAGTTCATGTTCATAGTTTAGGTTTAACTTTCACATATAAGCAAACACATGGCACCTTTTTCTTTCTGAGGCTGACTTATTTCATTCAACATATCTTGTACCTGAGTGTGTGTCTGTGTTTGTGTGTGTCTGTGTGTGTGTTACAACTGTAATCATAGCTACTCAGGAGACTTATGACATATGAAACTGTAAGTCCTCTGTACATCACTTTGACAATAAATAAAGTAATTAAAATTGATAAGGTTTAAAACTTCAAATAATTCATTAATCTATTTTGACTTTCCCATCATCTTTGCTGAACAATGGGGCTACATTTCCCATTACCTTGAATTCCTACATTTAGGTATCTCAAAATTTCATAGGTTTATAAATCCAGTCTCTTTACACCACTCAGTTCTAACACCTGTAATGGAATCAAATGAGCTTTAAAATATATATCTCTACTCTTCCCATACTCACCTGTGGAAACCTGTAGAGGTCCAGTAATGTCCCCATTTGGGCAGATGTTAATCCTGATGGTCCTGTAAGGACTGCTATAGACTTGCTGTCCCTCATACAAGAGTAGTTTGGAATGTTATAGTTCCCAAAGAGGCTCATGAAAGGATTTTTGAATGTTTTCCAAGCTTCAAATTGAACATTAGAGATATCAAACCCCAGAGTCACGTTATGTAAAAGTGCAGGGTTTTTGTTGATCTCTTCAACAGCAAAAGTCAAGGCCAAAACAAATTGGTAATTCTTGAAGGTAAACCTGGGAAATGAGCATTGAAATTTAGGATGACTATTTCAGAGCTTATTACTTTGATGGGTTGAATGCTTGCTTCATTTCCAATGAATATGTTAAACCAATACCCCCTATTGTGATGAATGTGTATGTATTGTCTTATGCTTAGATAAGGACATGAATGAGATCCAGAAATTTACTTCAGCTGAAAGAGATCTCCCTTACTCTCCTTTACCACATGCACCTCAGCAAAAATCTCTTGTCCTTTACATAGGATAGGCTTTCACAAGACACTAAATATTTTATTGCCTTATCTTGTTGTAACTAGCTCCAGCTGTGGGAAAAATCCCGTGTTTTGAGTGATTCAGTCTACATTATGATGACATCAAGTATGTAAAAACTCAACCGATATGATCTGAGCTGGAGAATCATACTAGAAATATAGTATTTAAATGCTGTTTCCCCGTGGTAGACATCAAGAAGCAGATACATCAGATATATTAACTATATTAACTAATTTTAAATTAAATACTTGCAACATCCAGTTTTTTTTAAAGTGTTGCAAGAAGAGAGCCTAAAGATTATTACCATAAAGGTTCACATGGAGAAAGAATGAGTGTACATTTTCATTCATTGCCTCTTTTTGTAAAGTTCTTCGCATAAATGCAATGAGAAGTAGAGGCTATTCATTTTAGAGATGGCTCTTCATATATATTAATAGATATTCATTTATACCTAAATCTACCTCAGTATAAAACAAACTAGCCAGTCTACATGTGAATGTTCTGAAACACAGAGCATCTCCTGAAGTTCACTGCTTAATTTTCGTAGTAGTAAATATAATAAGATGGAGGCAAATTTGTTCCAAGTGTACTACATGCATGTATGTAAATATCACAATGGCACCTCTTCAAAATATAATTTGTAGTAATTCTAAAACAAAATAAAAATTATGAAAACATAAGAGGATGTTAAATGAAATTAATTCCATGTTATGGAAACGAGTGTTATATCACTGTTGTAATTACTTTCAATATGCCATGTGAAACCATAGCTTTTTTTTTTTGTTAGTGATGATTGTCTTGTATCCCCTGCCTGTGTTTGTCGCTGCACTATCACTGTATCTCATGTGGGTACCCTGGATACTGTGTATACTGGTATTAGAACTAGGGAAGTGAAATGGAATATCAAAATCAAAAGACAAAGGATAGAAAGACAAAGGACTCCAAAAGCAATACTTGCAAAACCATTTGTTGTAAATCAACTGAACAACTCATGGAGGGAAAGGGAAGGTAAGGGGGAAATGAGTGAGGAGGTCACAAATTGCACAAGAAATGTACCCATTGCCTTACATATGAAACATAACCCATCTGTACATCACTTTGAAAATAAATAGTAACTATTCAGAAAAAAATTCAAAAAAATTGCAGTTTGGATGATGGTATATAATAATTAAAAAGTAGGGATACGCCACATGATTAAAATTACCTGTATTGACACCAGTGATCAACCAGAGACAAAGCCATCTGGAGGAGAAAAGCATATTGTCATTGTTATTCCCAGTTAACCAACCTAAAGCCAGAAGTGGGGGTGTGGCTCAAGTGGCAGAGCACTACCCTTGGGAGAAAAGGCCAGTCAAGAGTATAAAGCAAGCTCAGCACTAATGACTCATACCTGTAATGCTAACCTAAGAAAGCTGAAAAGGAACAGTGAAAATTAGAGTCATAGGAGAGAAAAAGGAATGTAGGATTAGGTATAAAACGGTTATGCATAGAGACGGTGACTATAATCAAAGTACATGACATGGAACGGAGAGCTACAAAGTGAACTGGATAGTTGGCACAAATACCAGCTTGTATAAAAGTAAAGGAACATTGTTGGAACATCAGTGGATAGATAATTGAGTCAAATATTTAACCTAATAATGTCTAATGGCAGTGGTCCACTGATACAAGAAAGACGTCATGAATAAATACAGCTATTTGTTTTCAATACCATGCCATAATTCTTAATACCCAGACCATACTTCTCTTCATATCTGTAGATAGCTAAGAACATCCACCAGCTGTAACAGTAATACTTAATGCAAATACAAATACTTAATGCAAAGACAAACATATTTTGGGAAAGCAAGAGAAGGAAACTCAGAAAAACAAGGGTAGATAGTAAGGGATTAAGTCAAATACACTACCCCAGGCAAAGGTGATGCATGCCTGTAGTCTTATTTACTCAGGAAATGGTGATCTGAGGATCTTGTTTTGAACCCACCTAGGGCAGGGATATCTGTGAGACTGTTAATCCCCATTTAACAACCGCAAAATGCCAGATGTGGAGCTGTGGCTCAAGTGGTAGAGCACTAGCCTTGAGAAAAAAACAAAATCTCAGGGTCAAGTGCCGAGGCCCTGGGGTTCTGCGACAAGCATAAAAGAAAGATAAGCAGAAATACCAGTGACATGTGAGATAAGGACGTATACCTTCTACAGCAAGGATGGGAATAATTGTATCCCAGCCATCTCAGTTCCAAACTGAGGGCAGCTACCTTAGGATGCACTTGTCACACAAGCACTTGAAAAATAATTAAAATGACGGAGGCAATAACATTTTCTCTTGTGACGGGTAAGAAATATGCTGCTAGAATATCTTGAAGTTCCCTATAGACATTTTTCTTTTTTAATTTTTTTTATTTTTTATAGTTAAACAGCTTTATTAACATAGTCAAGCAGTGAATAACATTCACATTAATTATGTCACATCATACAAATGTAAATACAAAATTACTTCAGTACAATATATATTCCCTGCATGATCCAAAATATTTGGTGGCCCCCAAAAAACTCTTTAAAATTCAGCAGCTTATCAAAAATTAAAACCGTATTCTATTTAAAATGAAGATCTGTTAGCACAGAGTTAGAGTTCAAGAAATATCAATGTAGTACAGTTTGAGAAATTGCAGGAGAATATGTTTGAAGCACACATTCTAACATAGTGTGACAGGTACAGGAAACATCAGATTTAAAGCTTTTAAACATAACTCATGCAACTATTTCTTTACTTTTCTTTGCATAGCCATTTCTGAGACCCTCTGCCAAGGTTTTTCATGCGCATGAGTTAATCAGAGCTCACTGTGGGCAGATAAAATTCTCTTTTAAGGGATCTTTTATAATGCCTGCTTACGTCTGTATTGTACCACTTATCAGACATGAAATAATTCCACAGTTCTTAATTTTAGAGTACTTTTGTACAGTGAGAGAGAGAGAGAGAGGGAGGGAGAGAGAGAGAGAGAGTCCTACCACTTGAAATCAGAGCCCAGATACTATCCTTGAGCTTATTTTCTCGAGGCTATCACTCTATATCCCTTTATATAGAGTTTTCCTGCCAGGTATGGGTGCTTAATTGGGAATGAAGATCTCGCAGATCTTTATGCTCAGGCTGTCTTCAAATCCCAATCCTCAGAGATCACCGTCCTGAGTAGTTAGGATTACAGTCATGAGCCAGCAGACTACAATTAGAATTTTTATCAATATCCTCACAATATAAGTGTTAGCAAATAAATATTCTCAGACTGTTTGTTTGTGGGGAAGGATTGTGTTTGAAGCCTTTTAGTAGAGAACACATGCCACTGACTCAAGTTTTTAAATAATAACAGCACTTCAGCCTTTGCAATGAGAACTGGGCTGCAGAGATACAGTGGTGCTGAAATAAAGAGAAGAGTTTACCTCAAGTTCTCTCCTAGTAGCAGGCAGAAAATTACTCTAGAATAGATGCCCTATAGCATAATGAAATGGAGCTGTTTCTGGTGCCTAGGGATGGGAGGTCAGGATAAAGAAGATGGAGAGCATTCATCTATGCAGCCAGAGTTCCCACAGCCATGGCCCATCCAGAGAACCAAACACTACCTGGAAATAAACTGGTGAGCTACTTACAGCTTGTTCTGCTCATCCTTGTAAGCATCACTGTGACTTCCCTCAGTTCCCAAACTGTAGAGAGCGAAAAACGCAGCAAGCAACACATCTCCATCCATGTTTGCTCTGTGCTTCATCGTAGAAAAGCAGCTAGTACCAACCAAAGACCTGAGAAGGAGGGGAAACTGGAGAAAAACAAGTATGAAAATCAAAAGTCACATCCCCAAAGCATCTGCCAAGCTGAAATTCCCTCTGGAGGTGAGACTCAGTGTCTGATATATATATATATATATATATATATATATATATATATATATATATATATATATGTTCATATACCGTTTTATAGGTGCACATCAGTCTTTTAATTCACATTGACATTAAAGCCTCTTGTGAATCCCCATGAAGAAGTTGTAAAACTTTCTAGGGGCTCTGCATATGTGGCTTTGTGTCAAGGAGAAAAACATGACTTGGACAACATGTTTACAGATTCTCCTTCTTCATCGCAGGTGCCGATTTCCTCCAACGTCCTAGATAGTGTGTCCCCAGGGATGAAGTTAACTTTCATTGATTGGGTTGAAATCTGTGTCAAGCCATTTGGGATGATTCTAATGGACTGCATCAGAAGATGTCATGTCAGATGCAAAGAGATATGGCCACAAAAATATCTTTGCTAGTGACACATCACCCAAAGTTATTAGAGTATCATACCCAGATGGTCACTTCACACATCTAAATTCTATAAAAGACACAGAACATTACTAGTTAATTCAAGTATGTTCCCATGAGAATTCTGTGTACACAAATGTGTCTGTTTACTATTGCCTAAGGGAGGCAATGATGCTGTTGAAACCAGCAACTATATGTCAATAAGTCAAAGTCAATATAGAAATTCTGTTGCATGTTTATATTCTCAACTTTCCCACTCAAGCAGGAAATTTGCTGTTGATTTTAATGAAACATATGCAGTTATTTCCTTTTTCTTAATCTTTTTTTCCTTATGGTATGCCCCCTATTGTCACTGTATTTGATTTTTGTACCTTGGGTATTGTATTTACATTTATCTTAACTAGGGAAGGGAAGGGAAACAAACAAGTGGTGAGAAAAGAGACAAAGGGCAAACCAATGCCACAGCAGTATTCACAAGACAATATGTTGGAAATGAACTGTACATCTTTGGGTTTGGGGATTGAAGGAGGAGGGAAAGGGGAAAAACATGAGCCAGGGTAACACGTTTGACTGGAAATACACTCACTGCCCTATGTAGGTAATTGTAACCCCCCTGTACAAAGTAGTAAATATGCTTTTGAGTACCAAACACACGTACACATATTGAAGATAAAACAACAACAAGATGTAACATAGGTACATTTTATCTTAAAGTCTTCATAGCTGCCATTGTAGCCTATGGCAGAGTCATTTAAAAACCTATACTTAAAGAAACAAAATACTTCAGGCTATCTTTCCTGTCACTGTAAATAGATTTGCAGACATATTTAAATTAAAAAAACAGGTAAGTTTTGCTAAACTTTCTATATGCATAAATGAAACAGTTATGTACTTGTCTGAGAAAATGGGTAAGAGATGAAATTCTGCTCTATTACAAGCCTTAATAAATATTAAAGCCAACATTATGTCTTCTTCTGGTCAAACTATGTTATACCCAAATTCCCAGTAGACACCTTAATGGGCCCTAAGAACAGAGCTACTTCAGAGCTGTGATCATACTGTCCTTTCTAATGATATTGCTAATGATCTATTAAAATGGCATATTCATTACATTTTACAAAATTTTTGTCACTTAATTTTTAAATTCTTATGATGATATGTTACACACACACACACACACACACACACACACACACACACACACACAGTGGCCTTAGTCTTATGATGTAGTGCCCACGCTTCATATCATAAAGTTTTATAAAGATTCTTTTGGGACCTACATGCCGATTTTCCTACTGCATGCATGATGTTACAAGAATCATATGTAATTGTTCCCTTTCTCTTCATTCTTGGCAGCATTTGTTCTTCTTCTTCATAGACATTGTCACTGTTGTGAGATTAAATTCAATGTTGAGGAGCAGATGATGGACCAAAGAGAACAGGAAACAAATTCATCTCTGTGCAAAGAAGCAGAGTTTTAGGTTCCCCCCAGGATTTCCACATCCAGAAAGTCCTGCCCAGTAAGCAATAATTGTACAGATATATACGCCAAAGAAATGGGGAGCAGAATTAGAGGTGGCAACAGTGGCAGCCTAGGTCATGGGCTTTACTTGTACCTTCAGGATGAATTTAACCAGCAGGAATGGAATCCCACAATCCAGCCCATCAAAGCTGGACATAGAGACAATTCATCTTATCACAGGGGTCTGAAATACCAAGGGGAATTGTGAGTGCTTCCCCCTCCAAAACCATCTGGCCTTTCTCTCAGAAAACAGCACCTGGAAGGGCATACTTCCCACCAACCTAGACAAATGCCATTTTTGAAAGTGGCAGAGAGGCTTTTGGGGGACCTGGCCAGAAATCCTCACCAGAGAAGCAGGACCATTTTTGAAAGGGGTAAAGGAATCTGATTCCCCTGCCCCACACCTCTCTAGTGACAAATGGAAGGCCCACACAGGAAGAGGCAAACTTTCATGAAATTTTTATAACTTAGACTTCAAAAAACTTACAACATAACTGCTATTATGTCATTATGGACATTATTTGCTCAACCAAACTGGCTGCCCTTAAGCACAACATATAAAGGATTTGGGAACTTCTGTATACATTATTAAACATGGATGCCTGCCTGCCTTAATGCCTGCTTGCCTGCCTTCCCTTAGTGTATGAATATTGACTTGAGTTTCTATGATGTTGTCTATTGAACAGGCAAATCACAAAACTTTAATGGTGGTTTTATAAATTAGATTTGAAACACTTACAACAAAACATAGCTACTATTATGTCATTACAAACCTTATTTTCTCAACCTGTCTGGCTGCCCTTAAGCAAAATGTACAAAGGACTTCGGGGCATGGTTTATACATTACTAAAATTCTTGCCTGCCTCCCTGCTTGCTGCTGCCTGCCTGCCTGCCTGCAGGCACCCCTAGTACCTAAATATTGACCTGAGTTTCTGCAATGTTGTCCAAGAGCAGGCAAATAGCAAAGCTTTCATGAAATTTTTATAAATTAGACTTGAAAAGACTTATAAAATATAGCTACTATTATGTAATGAACATTATTTGCTCAACCAATCTCTCTGCCCTTAAGCACAATGTGTAAAGCATTTGGGGACATGTTGTATACATTATTAAAAATGCCCGCCTACTTTCTTGCCTGCTTGCCTGCCAGCCTGCCTAATCCCGAGTGCCTGAATATTGACTTAAGTTCCTACAATGTTGTCTATTGAGCATGCAAATAGCAAAACTTTCACAGAATTTTTATAACTTAGACTTGAAAAAAAGTACAACAAAACATAGCTACTATTATGTCATTACTGCCATTATTTGCCCAACCAACCTGGCTGCCCCTAAGCACAATGTATAAAGGATTTGACAGCATGTTGTATACATTGTTAAAATGCCTGACTGCCTGCGTGCCTTCTCTATGCTGTCTTATTTAATAAACCTTTATATAAGTACTGAAATCAATTAGAGTGTGTCTGACAACTTTTCTTTTTCAGTGTTTTTGTGTCTACTTTTAACTTCCTGATTATGCATATACTGTTTAGAATCAGCTTCTTGATTACTTTTTTTTTTTGGTCAGTAACACTTTTTTTTCTTCAAATTTTTATTATCAAACTGATATACAGAGAGGTTACAATTTAATACATTAGGCATTGGATACATTACTTGTACTGTTTGTTACCTCTTCCCTCATACCCCCCTCCCCCACCCCCTTTCCCTTTCCCCCCTGAGGTGTTCCATTCACTTAGACCAAACAATTTTTTTCCAGTACATTTTTTTAAAGTTTTTATTATCAAACTGATGTAAAAAGAGGTTACAGTTCCATACATTAGGCATTGGATACATTTCTTGTACTGTTTGTTACCTTGTCCCTCATACCCCCCTCACCCCTCCCCCTTACCCTTTCCCGCCCTGAGGTGTTCAGTTCACTTACACCAAACAGTTTTGCAAGTATTGCTTTTGTAGTTGTTTTTCCTTTTTTACCCTGAGTCTCTCAATTTTGGTATTCCTTTTCAATTTCCTAGTTCTAATACCAGTATACATGGTTTCCAATATACACAGATAATGTTACAGAGATAGTGTAGGTACAACCACAGGAATGTGATACAAGAACATCATTTATAATTGATTCTACAGATATACATGGTACATTGAAAGTAATTACAACTGTGATATAACAATCGTTTCCATAACATGGAGTTCATCTTATGTGTTCATAAGGGTATAGATAATGGGCTCTTGTGATCCTCTGCTGTAACTTGCCTAAACCTGTACTAATTACTCCCAATTAAAATAGCATTACCAAGCACCAGTGGTTCACATCTGTCAACCTAGCTACTTAGAAGGCTGAGATCAGAGGATCACGATGTGAAGCCAGCCACAACAGGAGAATTTGTGCGACTCTTATCTCTAATTAACTACCCCCAAAAAGCTGTAAGTAGAGCTGTGGCTCAGATGGTAGAACATGCTAGCCTAAGTAAAACAAGGTCAAAAATGGTGCTCTAATCCTGGGTTGAAGCCTCAGAAATGGTGCGTGCATGCTTATGCAATCACATGTAAGCTATGTGTCATTTTGGGTAAATTGGTATCCTGAGAATTTTGACTCTTCATATAGGATGCACTCCAAGTAACTAGATCTTTTCTGATTTCTGTCATCTATACTTTTATATTGTTGAAGATATTATTTTGAGTTCCTTTCTAAATATTGTATGTTTAAGGTCCAATTTTAAATATTACTATTAAAATACACTGCCAATGGTCAGTTAGTAGTCTCTAGAAACACAGTGTAATTTTTGGTTGTTGTTGATGCTTGGCTACCACAGTTTTTCTCAGCTTCTTTCCTGGGTCTAGCAGTGTGTTGATCAGTTCTTCGGGGTCAGCTCTGGAAATACGTCAACTGAGAACATAAGCAAATTTTTTTATTACAAAATGTGTACCTTTTGTTTGGGTTTCTTTTTCTTTTTTGTCTTAGTACACATGCTACATTTGCCAGTCCAACATAGCAAATATATAGTGAGAGTAGAAATCATCTCTTGATTTTGATCTTAGAGCAAAAATATTTAGTCAGTCATCATTCTTTCGTTTTTTATTTTTATAATATTTGGTAGATGAACACTACGATGTGTTTTTTTATTGCTTTTTCTAAATAGGGTTTTTCAGTTACTTTTTATGAGTTACCCTTGGCCACAGTCAGACCACTTTACTGGTGTGTACAGGAAAGCATCAACTGCAGTGCTTTCTAAGTATCTCTTATTACATCTATGATTTCCTCAAACTCTCAGTGGAATGAAGTCCTAAACATCAATTGTAATGTCTCAACACCCCTCCAGTTGGATTAATGTAAACTCAGAGGGGGAAGAAGTACAGCAAAATGTTAGCTTCACAATTGTGTTAGCTATTACCTGGGCTGAAAGGGTTATGATGCATACATGACTTCTTTCCAATGTAAAATTAAAAAAAAAAATGAAAATAAAAAAACTGCAATGACATTAATCTTTCCAAGTGTGGTTCAACTTGAACATTAGAGAACTTAAGAATTCTAAAGACGGTATGCCACCACTGCACCAGAATTTCTTTCATCATTCCAACAATTACAGGGAATTTTTTTTCATTTTACTGAAATTAAAGCGGAATAAAATATGATTTTTAAATTATGACAAAAGAACAACTACTTAGCCAGAGATATCAGTTCCTCCTGAAAAAGCAGTGTTTACCTCTCTCACTGTAATTTTTCTCATGGTTATCTTAGTGATTTCAGATAAAATTAAAAATCTACCTTAAAAATAGAAACAAAACAAACGGACCACAAAAGCCAACAAAACTACTAAAAATTTGCTAAAATTTACTGACAAAATCATGGGCACTTCATACAATACTTAGACTTTACCAGTTTTAAGTAAAATAAATAAGTAAAAAATTAAAATTACAAAGCCAGTCTTTCCCCTTGGGGAAACAAAAAGCCACTTTTGACCAATTGTTCCCTAAATATACATATACTGTATACTATTATAAGCTTCTTCAGAGAAGCAAGACATATTTGTATTTCTGACACTGGATTCGAGTATTTAATAGTTGTTGTTGTGTGTGTGTGTGTACACATGTGTGTGTGTTTTAAAACATCATGAAGGCAACTGCAAGTGTTGGGCCCTAAAGTACTTCTGGTTTATACTTGAAAAGACCACTGAATATGCTTTTATCTATATTGAACATGGGCAACATATATGCAGTGTGTTCAGCATCATCTCTTTCCATTATCAATCAACCAGCACAGGTCCTAATTCATTTTACTGCCCTCCCAAGGAATTCAAATAATTATTGGTGCAATTAATAAAGAGAAAATGTGTGCCAATAACAAGAGGAGCTAGTATCTGTTTTCATTTCCTTGTATGGAACTGCACAGACAGCATGATACCTGAGCAAATAAATCAACTACCATGATGGGAAGGGCTCCTTAATCCATAGTCTTTGCTTTATTGTGTACAAACTGTGCTACTGTCCCCTGAGCTTCCTCAATGTCTCTTTTCATTAGAAATCAGTGCTTGATCCTTTCCATAATAACCAGAGAAGAAATGAGGCAGGAAATATCTCTTCATCACGGTTCTCCCTCAGTCCCGAGACTGATAGAGAAGGATGTAACCTGACTCAGAGTTCTTTGAGATATCTGGTGTCAACCTGTAGAATTCTTCAATAGCTTGGGCATCTATTTTTTCTACAATGTCATCATCAAACAACAACCTAAAATCATGACTCTTAATTACTGCAATGTAATGGCCATGATTGGGACCACTTCCACAGTGAACCACAGCAGCAACAAGGTCATACAACCTGTCAGGATTGGTTGCATCTCCTGAAGTGTTAAACAGACGAAGTTCTAAAGGGAAAACTACCTGGTATGAAAGTTTTGTATATCGATGAAGTTGATCCATATATTTAAATCTCTTCAGGTGGAGAGCTAGAATCATGGGCAGTTTCTTAACTTTCATCGGTTTGTGTGCTTCCTGCTTGCTGCGACACTCTTCACAGTAATATTTATATTCACTGCAGATAGTTTCTGTGTAGCTAAAACCTCTTAAACAGTGAGTAATTGATGTGTTTTGTTCCACATCAACAGAAAGGTCCAAAAAATCTTCATCTTTGCTGCTTATAGTTTCACAAGTAAGACATCTGGTTTCATTAATTAATGTTCTCTGAAAAAATCTCGTGAACCCACGTTGGGTCTGGTGTGCTGTTGTTATTTTTACTGTCAATATTACCATTAGGCAAGCAACCATTTTGTTTTTCTTGCTTTCTCTCTTCTTGTAAAATATCAGCAATTGTATTTAGTAAGTAATTTAAGAATTCATGGGCATCTTGTTGCATGTAGTTGTCAAAAAGCTCATTTTCTTTCCGTAATCTTGTGATAAACTTCTTGGGAGGTATTACTCTGACCTTTTTCTTCTGACTTGCTGTGTTGTGGAAGAGATCTGCAAAGCACGTAAGAAGGTTCTCCTTCTTCCTAGGCTGATCTTGTATGCTAGAACTTTTTCCCGAAAAATAAAGTGCTTGAAGAACAGAATTACAGTAAGCAGGTATTCCCAAAATTGACTAGTGCAAAATAGTGCTCAGTTGACTGGAAACTACTCTGGAGCAATCTTTTTCTCTAATGCCAAGGCATTGGCGCCCATGGTATTGGCGCCCATGGTACAGATGGAGGCGAATTTGTAGACTGTCATTAGGATTTCCATCATCCCAGCACCTTCTTCCACCCAATCACAGTGGCAGCGGGCGGGGGAAGAGGGGAACCAGGCAGCCCTCACACACCACAGCCCGCGGGCGGGCCCCCAAGCTGCTGCCTACCCATGCTCTGAACCAGCAGAGCCACCGCTTCTACCGCCATTGCAGCCCGCATTCCTTTCCGTCTCTAAGTTGCTAAGGGTTTTGATTTTTGAATTTTTTGAGATAATCATTTGGCTTTTCCTTTTACTTATTTTTGTGTTGGTCCTTAGGCTTGAACTCAGTGCCTGGGTGCTATCCCTGAGCTTTTGTGTTCAAGGCCAGCATTCTGACATTAGAACAACCGTTATACTTACACGTTTTCTTGGTGCTTAATTGGAGGAAAATAAGAGTCTAATGGAATTTCCCGCCAGGGCTGGCTTTGAACTGTGCTCCTCAAATCTCAGCCTTCCTAGTATGATAAGATTATGAGTAGTGGCCAGCTGGCTTTTTACTTTTAGATTGTTGGCCTTGAAGTTCAATTGAATCAACTTCACACTTCCAGGGGAATGTTTCCTTGGTTATTTTCTATTAACATTTGCACACATACTAATCCATTCAGTTTGCTAACACTTCCTTAAGAACTTTTACATGTGTTTACATAAAAGATATCAGCTACTGATCTCACAAATCAGTTGGGAATAATTCTTTTCCCTTCAATTTTCTGCAAGACCTTTGTGTGAAAGTGGTTCATTCTTTTTGAATATTTTGCTTTTGTTTTTTTAAATATTGAACAGAACTAATGAGTGAAGTCATTTGGGCCAAGATGGTTTATGTTTATGGTTTGTATTATTTTAGGGTAGGGACAAACCATTTAACAGATAATGAATGATCCCTGTTATTTGTTCCTCAAAACTTGACATTTTTCAAGATAACTTTTTGGCATGTTCACTTTTAACAGACAAACTAAGAAATTACAGTTCTTTGGTAGTTTCTGTTAGATAAGCAAGCTCTACAACTGACTTATATACCAGGCTTAAGATTTTATATGTTTAATGTAAATGAAATGTGAATTAATCAATAAAATATATATAAATAAATAATTTCTCCTGGAGATAAATTTTGTTCTAAATATGAGTCTAGATTGTACCTTACAATCCCATGAAATGGATAAAGATACATAGATTACTATATAGCTGCAAGTAACAACTTTCTGAAGAGGGATCCAATAGCTCAGGAAATAAGAGCAAGAATTGATAAATGAGATTGCAGTAAATTAAAAGGTTTTTGTACAATTACCAGAAAGAAGAGACAGCCTCCATAACTGAGGAAAAATCTTTGCAAGGTATGCACCAGGCAAGGGGCTAATATTCTGGAATATATTTGTACTTCTCAAAAAATTAAAAAAAAATCCAATTGATAAATGATCAGATGAATTGCACAGACAGTTCTTGGAAGTACAGATAAGCAATAAATAAAGAGATGATCAACATTCCAGCTGTACAGGAAATGCAAATCAAAACTACACTGAAAAAAAAACTACACTGAGTTCAGATGCCTGTGGCTCACACTGTAATCCTAATTGCTCCCATCATCTCTAAACCAGAGGATCACAGTTCAAACTCAGCTCAGGCAGGAAAGTCCATGAGACTCTTATCTCCAATTAGCCACCAAAAAAGCTGGACAGTGGAGCTCTGGCCCAAGTGGTATAGAGTTCTAGCCTTGAGCAAAAAAGCTCAGGACAATCACCCAGGCCCTGAGTTAAAGACTGGAACAAAACAAACAAACAAACAAAAACACCCCCCCCCCTCACACACAAATATCAACTCCACTTCCCATCTCAACACTGTCAGAATGGTAGCCATCCACAGAACAAACAACAACAGTGCTAGTGAGGACCTAGGCATAAAGGAACTCACACACACTCTTAGTGGGAATGCAAATGAATACAACTCTGTGGAGATCAGTAGGAAGGTTCTTAAAAAAAAACTGAAAATGGAAGTACTATACAGTTTGAACATACCATCCTTAGGCATCTGTCTTGCACATCCATTTTTATAGCAGCATTGTTGTGGATCAGTCCAGGTGTTCCTCAACTGATAACTGGAGAATGAAAATGCATCTACACACACACACACACACACACACACACACACACACACACATACACACACACACACACACTGGAGTATTCCTTAGCTATAAACAGAGAATACCTGCCATGCTTACCACCACTCCAAAAGCGTGCAGATTTGGGGCTGTAAACTTAAGAAAGTAGATCCCAAGAAGTTCCCATCTCTTCTCCAACTCACAGTCTGCCTTCTAGGTAACCTTCCTTTGTCCATGCTGACTGAGTGGAGATAACAGCCTCTCACTCCTTCCCTCCCTTCTTTCCTTCTTTCCTTTGGGACTGGGGTGGGGTGGGGGTAAATTCCAGGAGGAAACTCTACATACAACCCAAACCACACTGGTCAGTAATGGGTGACCCAAGGGCCTTCATCTTTAAGAATCAACTGTAAAGTTTCTTTGGCTTTTCTGTTTTTCTGACCATCAGTTGAGTTTTGTGTGACATCTGAGCCTGCTCTTAATGAAGACTAGAGAGAATTAAGGACAGGGGCTAAAGTTAGTCTGATAATAAAGGAACAAGGAGCCTTGATATCCGGATGGCCAGCATGACATCAGTTATGTCATTGCTAGCCAGGCTAGGGATGAACAGGTTGAGGCTGGAGAAAGCACACGCAGATGCTCAAGAGGCTTCTCAAAGGATATTAGGAAGAGCCTGAGAAGGGCACCCTGCTCCCTTGTAAGTGGAGACTCTCCACTAAGAGCCCCTAGGTTCAACTGTCACCTCATGTGCACTGCAGTGGCCACAGGGCTATGGATACAATTGTGCTCTCTTAGCCAATGCCTATGTGGGACTTATAAAAATTGGGGAGGTTGCCAAGTAGAAACCCTTGGGCCATGTGTCAGATGAGAAAAGGTTGAGATGTCCCCCCTCTGAGGCAATGGGGAAACTAGGTTTTTTGATAAGAAGATGAAAACAAACATTTTTATAATTTTTCTAATAGCATTAGAGTGAACCAAGTTGTGTCTTCCAATAACAATCCTATTAGGAAAGTCATAAACATCATTCAGGGAGTGGGTTTGCCATTGAAACAAGGTAGTAAATCAAGCTCAAGGCTTGTAGATTTAAATAGATTGTAGGTGAAACAAAATATCCATAAATCAGGAAATCCAACCTCAACATAGGCAGACCATTAAATAAGTCACAGACAAACACAAGCTTTACACAATTTTGAAGTGAAAACACTATAATGGAATCCCATCTGCTTCCTAGAAACTGCTTACCAGGGACTGGGAGAAACTAGCACCCACATCTGTTCCCTGGAAACCAAGGAACAAAGAAATAAGTTGCTGTTCATCAAAGAATGCCACCTGTACTTCGTGGAACAAAGGAAGATACCTGACTGGAGCTGAAGCCACACATCACTGTAGCCCCACAAGGAATCAATTCAGGTCTTGATGAAGTTCCAACATGCAGCTCACTGGCCATCTGAGCCTCCTAGTGCCTGCCGGACATCACATGCCTGCCTGTGGTGCTGTGAATTCTCTGGGCGGTGCCCGGATGGTTCAGCGCTCTGTGACTTGGCCAGCTTCTAGGTGCCGCCCACTGACATACGCCAGTGCTCCAAGCAGAGTTTCCATAGCGAAAGGAACCTGAAGCCACTTAGCAGTTGGCTGTCAGGGCTCATAGGTGCTCACCGGCCATCAGGACTGCACAGTACCTCCAGAGCCGCGAATCCCGCTCCTGGCCTTCCACCCAGGACTGGCTTGGTCAGGGGTCCTCCGCAAATACACTTGCCACATCCTCTCCCCACTCCATCCTCCCATATCCTGGCTGAACCCCTCCAGGACAGCCCCACCACCACTTCTGCCTTTGCCAGTCCTGGAAGCTGCGGGTGTCCGGATCCACAACCAATCTCCCCATTAACTTAATCAGTCTTGCTGACAGCTGCTGGTTGATAGGTAGTTGGTCATTGGATCCGGGCGTCTTCTCCCTGCAGGGGTGCCCGCTTGCCTCTTGTCTCCCCTCTTGCCTAGGCCTCTCTGGTCCAGGTCCCTGCCTGCTCCTTCCTGCTACCCAGCAGCACAGGGTCACATTGGCTATGGGCAGGAACTGGCAAACTGGGTGCCATCTGCTCACAACCCTATGTTTAAGGCTCCTGCAGGAAGCTCTGCTCAGACAACAGGGAAAAGGACATATGACCCTTCCCTGCCTCAGCCAAGGCACCCTAGCACCCAGTAATGGTATTCGTGGGTGTCATCATCACTGTCATGCAGATCGCCAACAGCAGTGGCTGATTGTTGTCCCCAGACTCAAGTCCTGAGACCTTGATGCAGAGAACAGCACTAAAGGGCAGCCTTCACCAAGTGATTGGTGTCCGGGGACTTTCAGGCAAGCAAGTAAATGTGCACACACTTTGAACTCCCTCTGTGCAACCTCATACCTGACACATTCATGCAACCACACATGAACAGAGAATTCCTCACAGGCAAGCCCACTCTCTCTCTCTCTCTCTCTCTCTCTCTCTCTCTCTCTCTCTCTCTCTCTCTCTCTCTCTCTTCTCTATCTCCCTCCCTACCCCCCATACCACATGCTCACTCAGAACACACTGTGCCGGGTCCTCCTGGATCCAAATCCACATACTTATTCACACATACACAGTCTTCCGCTTATGAAGCACACCCATGTACAGCTTCAGGAACACACGGGCACGCATGCACGCACGCACAGGCACACAAACATGAGCACACCCAGTACACAGTGGCTTGGAAGGTGCTAAGGGATTTCTGGGGACCAGGTCCAAGTTTCTCTAGTCAAGGGGGATGGTCTTGTGGTGGACTTGGCTAAGGAGCCCAGCCCTGGGTACCGGCAAGCCAACTGGCATTTGTGTCTCCCCCTGCTTTCCCCACCAGTCTCCCCTTCCCTTTACCATGCAGCCTGATCAACCTGGGTAGCAATGAACTCTCCGGAGAAAGCAATCAAGGAAGACATGAGAATGCAGCAGGAGTACGGGATTACCCCCAAGTAGTGCCCCAACCCAGGAAGGCATTCGGTAGTGCCTGGGACTGCACCCTACTACGCTGGCCTTCCTGAACACCCCCTACCACGCATAGCCGAGTTACTGAGGATTGTTCCCCTGCTCACACACCTCATTGTCCACTAACTCTCTCCAAGTTTCCCTCTTCTAGTCCTACTTTTCCCTGCCTTGCTACTGCTTCCACACCTAGCACTAGCCTTCCTGCCTCCGGATTCCCTTCAACTCATGCATGCCACTGCACCTCTGCCTCTTTGCCTCAGCCTCTGCTTCCAAATTTCCCCCTCCTCCTCTTGAGGTTCACAGTGTGCACACCTCCCCATACACCGATTCACTTCCTCTGGGGAAATCACAACTCCCTCACCCTGGCCTAGCCCTTCTTTCTTCTCCAAATCTCCCTCAGCGCTCACCCTCTGCACTTGTGGGCTCTCTCAGTCTACTCGTGCACACTGATCCCCATTCATCTAAGCTGTTGTCTCCCTGCTCTGTCCCCAAGTCCCTCTTCATCTTTCCTGAACCCAGGAGGTGTGTGTCCAGTGTGGGAGGGTAGCTGCCTTCCTGTCCTGCCTTCTGCCTTCTGCTCCTGCATCCGACATCCAATTGGTCTCAAAATGGCCACTGCTCACTTGGCAGATTCCAGCTGAGGCCCTTGCCTGGCTTGCTAGTTAGTGGGGCTGTGTGCTTCTGAGGATTACAGGACTGCACATGTACGCCTGCTGTGCAGCAAAACCTCCTGGTGGTGGCCAGATGATTTGGTTCTCCATGACATGCCCATCGTGCTGATGTGTGCCCACATTCCCATTCCAACAGGAACTGCCTTAGTGCAAGGGGGCTTGACCCCGCTTAGCCATAGGCAGTTGGTGCTCACAGGCCATCCGGGCCTCCTGGTGCCTGCCTGACTGGGCATGCATGCCCATGGTGCTGCAAAGCCTCTAGGCAGTGCCCTGATGGTTTGGCACTCTGTGACGTGGCCAGCTTCTAGGCACAGTCTGCTGATGTGCATCAGCATTCCAAGTGGAGTTGCCATAGCAAAAGGGACACTAAGCCACTTAGCGGTTGGCTGTCAGTGCTCACCGGTGCTCACCAGCCATCAGTGCCACACAGTACCTCTGGAGCCACAAATCCTGCCCCTGGCCATCCCACCAGGACCAGCTGGGGCTGTGGTCCTTGGCAAATACACTCGCCAGATCCCTTCCTGGCTCCATCCTACCATGTCCCTGCTGAACCGCCTGGGACAGCTCTCCAACCGCCTGTGTCCTTGCCAATCCTGGAAGCACCGGGTGTCCGGATCTGCCACTGCTCTCTCTGTTGTCATCTGTCTTCCTGACAGCTGAAGGTTGATAGCTAGCGGGTCATCCAATCTGGGCATCTCCTCCCTGCACTGGTGACCGCTCACCTCTTGTCTTCCCTCTTTCCTTGGCCTCTCTGGCCCAGATCCCTGCCTGCTCCTTCCTTCTACCCTGCAGCCCAGGAATACACTGGCTACAGGCAGGAGCTGGCAAACCGGGTACAGGGGCTCACAACCCTATGTTTAAGGCTCCTGCAGGAAGCTCTGTTCAGACACCAGGGATAGGGACATCTGACCCTTCCCTGCCTGAGCCAAGGCACCCTAGCACCCAGAAATGGTATTTGTGGGTGTCATCATCACTGTCAAGCAGATCGCCAACAGCAGTGGCTGCTTGATGTCCCCAGACTCAAGTCCTGAGTCCTTGGTGCAGTGGACAGCACTAAAGGGTGGCCTTCGCCAAGTGATTGGTGTCTGGGGACCTTCAGGCAAGCAAGTAAATGTGCACACACTTTGAACTCCCTTTGTGCAACCTCATACCTGACCCACTCATGCAACCACTGTTAGCATTTTCCTAGATTCAAGTCCTCAGCTCCTCCCACTAGCCCCCAGATCCACCCATACCTAATGAGCCACTCCTACTCACTACATAACTACTTCCCCTTTACCCCCAAAGAGAGAAGCTGCCACCTGGATAGGGTGCAGACACCATGTAGCTCCGTCTCCCATGGGAACTATGGCCCCACTAATAAACCTCCTTATGAACCTTCTTCTCCTGCCTGTGATTATCTCCACATGGTCCTCTGGGATGGCTGGGACCTTTGCTTTCATTGGTGCCAAACCCGGGATATGTACCCCAGTGGATTTGCTCCCCCATTTCTGGGGTGTCCAAGCTGCCCCGGGACCTATTATTCTGTCCTAAGCCCACCCACAGCACCACCAAGGTAACTTCTCCTGACCAAGAGCTCTACTTCCATCCACCACGACAATCTACAAAATTGCCCTCACACACAGGGTAAGTGATAATCTAACCGAGCAGTCGGATCTGATTTTCTGATTTACCGCAGGGCCACAAGGCTGTGGCTTCAGGGCCACACTAAAAATCTTGGCACCTAGTTCCAAGCCCCACTCCAAATGACTGTAGCATAGGACCACAGGGCCATGGCTTCATGGCCACACTTGGCGCTCGATCCAGGACACAGCAATCCAGGGTGACAGCCTCATTTCTGATTGTCTCCTACATTTCAGCTGACCAGAATAATACCAGGGACCCTTGGTATTTAACTCCTCAGCTCCGCTAATCACATACCATGGGAGGGGCACAATCATCCACCACAACAGATTTGAAACTCCAACCAGGGTGAGTGACCATTAGCCAGGAGCTTAGATTTTTTCATAAGGCCATTGAGCCACCTTAAATCTTGGCTCCCAGTCCCAAGCCCCACTCCCAGGGAAGGCCACTGGGCTGCCCACCTTAAGCCACTGGGCTAGGTCAAGGGAATAAGCAACTGTGGGTGTTTGGAGTCAAGTTCAGCTCCGCTGGTCACTCATCAAGTGGGGAACAGTCTAAAATGCTTCAGAAAAGCTGCTCAAGTTTGAGCCCAATCTTACAAATTTGAAATATTGTACAGGACTTACATAACTTACATAACTTCTATGAGCGTTCAGGCAGATGGAATTCTCTCTCTCTCTCTCTCT
This sequence comes from Perognathus longimembris pacificus, assembly GCF_023159225.1. Taxonomy (NCBI): domain Eukaryota; kingdom Metazoa; phylum Chordata; class Mammalia; order Rodentia; family Heteromyidae; genus Perognathus; species Perognathus longimembris. Next base: position 41,126,267 of record NC_063178.1, read on the forward strand.
CTCTCTCTCTCTCTCTCTCTCTCTGTGTGTGTGTGTGTGTGTGTGTGTGTGTTTCTGCCTCTCTCTATGCCTGCCTGCCTGTGATGGGCTGGTATTAGCTTCCAAAGGCACCAATATTTGTTTAACATCTGCTTTGATTGATGTTTGTTAAGCTTGGAGATTCAGTTAAGTTCTGCTTGTTGTTGGCTAAATCCTGTTTTTTCTAGCATTGACCATGTAGTGGACAATAGAATTGGTTTCAGCAAGTGCCATCTTGGTTCCATCAAGGTTCCAAAAACTCTTAGAGGTAGAGTCCCACCCATCCCCCAGGTGATGGGTGTGCCAAATTCCATGAGGCTGCGCAGGGATGTGGAGACTCAAGCTCCCGGTAGCCCTGCCCCCCCACCCTAAACTCTGTAACTATGGCCTTGCAATTCAAATGTGCCTTGCAATTCAAATGCTGGCAGGTGAAGGTGTCTTGCTGTGAGCCTGCTAAGGCTCTGACCAGCTCTGCCGCCATTAAGCCGTGCCATGTATCTGTTCTGTTCATGCCCTGTCTCCCATCTCCTGGACCTTCTCTGGTCATAGCATCCCACTTCAGCTCCCCCTTGGAGCTGAACTGGTTTCTCAAAATGTGCCTTCTCCATTTCCTTGCCAGATAATCTGTGAAAATGTTTGTTTGCTGGAATAGTTTTTGTTTTCTAACTGACCACGTGGTTCTAAAATATGGGCAAAGTAATATCATTTTGCCACTGGAATTCCAGAAAATTTACATGGCCAATTTAAAAGGAAAAAAAAAATCTAAGCGCACCCCAAAGCTTGTGCACAACTGTCTGTATGTCTTTCTGTCTGTTGGTAAAACATGTAAAAACTGGCATCATGGTTTCAAAATTACTTACTTTTGACTACTATTTTAACTTACTTTAAGTCTTGTGTTGGGCTGGGGATATGGCCTAGTGGCAAGAGTGCTTGCCTCGTATAAATGAAGCCCTGGGTTCAATTCCCCAGCACCACATATATAGAAAATGGCCAGAAGTGGCGCTGTGGTTCAAGTGGCACAGTGCTAGTCTTGAGCAAAAGGAAGCCAGGGACAGTGCTCAGGCCCTGAGTCTAAGCCCCAAGAATGGCAAAAAAAAAAAAAAAAAAAAAAAGGCTTGTGTTAAACTGATCTTTGCAGCCGGTGGGTGGAGTCACAGTGAACAGCCTGGAGGCAATCCTGACTCTTAACCTGACTGAAAGCCAAAAGAGAAAACCCACATGTTAAATCCATACTGATCATGTTTGGGTGCAAGCAAATGTGTCTAAGAAAAACTCCAAAAGGTTCAAATATGCAGCATGTGGTACAAGTACAATGATGTAAAACCCACTGTATTATTCTTTATCTCCATCTATACTAAAAGTCAAGTGTACATCTGGTCCTGACAATTCTTTGGTATAGAATAAGATTTTGCTTGTCCATTTTTCTCTTCTGTGCTCTCATAAACTCTTTAAGATCAAGGGATCAGAGTCTTTTGGAACGAGTGTGCAAATGTGACTGCTAACCTCAATTTTCCTGACCCAGAATTGATATTTCGCTTTATAGGATGCAGGTCAACAAGTGTGCTAGCTGCGTGGACTGTGCCGTTCCGTGGCTACAGGAAGCTGCCTCCACAGTCTGCTCCCAAACAGCCTGGTTTCACTACTAGTGAGTCCTTATTGTCTCTCTCTCTCTCTCTCTCTCTCTCTCTCTCTCTCTCTCTCTCTCTCTTGCATGGAAAACTGCTCAGGGAATCTAGGAGTCCTGTGAAAATTTTGACATGCCCAGAGTGCTCCTGCCCTGGCTGTGCCACAACCCCGCCCCCGCCAAGATTAGAGTTAGGCTTATAGCAGGCCTATCATGACAGAGTTGCAACTGAGACTTATTCCAAGATTAAAAGCACCAGAGTTGTGTTTGGTGGCCACAGGGTTGCATTGGGGTAGCATTGGTGTCTTCCCCCTCCATTTCTCAGAAACTGTCGTGGCTGCTGCAAAGAGCAGACTTGGTTGGCCTTTGGTCTGTGTGGATTTTGTGAAGATGGTTAAAGGCCCAAGCCTTCTAAAATCTGTTTAAAGTTGTCACCCTGCTTAAACCAGTAGCGCACCAGCCTACAAAAGCCAGAGTACTCAGAGTAAGCAACCAGGGAATACTGGGAGATTTCAAATGTCTTTAACCAGTCTCTGTAGAAATTTGCAGGCAACCCAGCAGGAGGTGTGACAATCTATCCAGGGGACTTTGAGAGATGCCACTACAGCCTTGCCCATATCCAACCCATCTCTCCTGCCTGCCTCCATCACACATGACTAACAAAACCTGCTGATTTGGGATGGAAGACAGAGCCACTTCAGATCCGCTGAAGCAGAGACATTTACATTGTCCTGACCCTTTGCCCTCTTGATTGTTATTCATTTGTATTCTCTTCCACCTGCCAGTAAGGTTAAATGATATGATTTGATTTGATGGCATATGGATCTCATTCAGTCTGCTGTTCTTTAAGTATTACAGCAGGGCTGGGAATATGGCCTGGTGGCAAGAGTGTTTGCCTCGTATACATGAAGCCCTGGGTTCAATTCCCCAGCATCACATATACAGAAAACGGCCACAAGTGGTGCTGTGGCTCAAGTGGCAGAGTGCTAGCCTTGATCAAAAAAAGAAGCCAGGGAAGTGCTCAGGCCCTGAGTCCAAGCCCCAGGACTGGCAAAATAAATAAATAAAAATAAATTAAGTATTACAACAGAACTCTGGCAAGTATTTGTTGGTCAATTCTCAACAAGTTACAGGTAAGCTCTACTCCTATTGTTCTCCTCTTGATTTAATTGGAAAGAAAAAAAGGCTTTTATGGCTAAGACTCCGTGGATTGTAGTTCAAAGCCAGCCTGGGCAGAGAAAAAACTCCTTCTAAAACTCCATCTCCCAACTAACCAGCAAAGAGCCAGACTGAAAGCTTGGCTCAAGAGAACCAGTGAAATGCTGAAAGCAGCACTGTGGCTCAAGTGGTAGAGTGCTAGCCTCGAGAAGAAGTGCTCAGGGACAGTGCCCAAGCCTTGAGTTCAAACCCTGTGAATGCCAACTGGGACCAGTATCAAGCAAAGAGCATCTAGACCTTCAGGACGAGGTCAATCCTGACAATGAGGAACCATGGAGAGGATTAAGAAGAGATGAAGTCTCACCTTAAATGGAGTCAATTTAAACTTGCCCTTTCAAAATTAATCAGAGCTGGGAGATCAAGAGGAATAGTTGTTTACCCACCTAATGTCCATACCTGTCCATTTTCCATCTGGACAGAAACTTGCATTCTTGCCTTTGTTACTTGCTATTTATATATGTATATACTAGCCTCTGACTGGTTACTCCCAACCAGTCCACTATCCCTAAACACTTCCTGCCCCCAGTCCAGTTATTCCTCCTTCCTTGTAATGGGCCACAATTGGGTTTATGTTCAAATGGAACTTTTCTGGCTTGTGCCCAGGGTGTGTTCTCCCATGTTGTTCATGTTAACTGTTCCTGTGAACTTGTCAGCCTTTTGCCTGACCTTTTCAAAAGTCTCTTTTAACAGGATAACATCCCTCACCGAGGTCGTCACCTGGGAACTTGCAGTTCAAGGCCATCCTCTTACACTTCTCTTCCCAGCACAGATCTGGACCCTGAAGACCCCAGCCCCAGGGACTCCTTGATGTGCCCAAGCTGCAGGAGGTAGCCACAGGAGACCATGACTCCCATTGGCCCTTGATAACCATTCTTGTTGGAGAATTAAAGTCTCCAACCAGTGGAAAAATTTAGCCCCGGCACGGTTACTTTGATGCCTCATTAGCACACTAATAGGCCCTTGGGAACACATTCCCAGAAAGGAGTTTCTGGTGTTTGTGGGCCAAAGGAAGCCACCAGTTGTTGTGAGAATCTCCTCTTTCCCCCTACTTAGCAAGTCTCCCTGAGGAGACTTGCTAGACCAGCTGCCTTTAGTGTTAGATTCTCTCTGTAAACAGGAAAGTCTCCTCACTAGATTCTCACTGTAAACAGGAAAGTCTCCTCACTATTATTTCACAAGTATTTGGAGAAGTCAAGATTGATGTTATCTAGCCTTAAGGAGATAGTAGCTAGGAGATAATTATAGTTCTACCTCGGGTTGTATACAGTTCCTTGTTTTGATATCAATAATCTTTGTAGTCACTACCTCCTGTAATTAGAAAGGCATTTGTATCAAGTTCCTGCCCTCACAGTAGGAAATTTCCTCCACTTCTGTATTTGAGACAAATGTCATGCTGTATTGATCTTTTACCTGTAATTGTAAAATTGGTTTCTAACCCTATATAAACCCTGGCCCTCTTGGAATAAAGTATGCATTGGTTCACTCGCCTTGCATCCCCCGTGTCCTGATTTCGACTGCAGTTACCCAGGTTCAACATCTGGCGTCCGGACCCAGGGACCTGACAATTGATCCACAGGAGATTGCGGAACTGCCGAGCTCTAGAGTGAGGTGAGAGATATTTTTAATTCACAGGAGACAAGGGATCTGTGTGTAATTCACAGGAGACAAGGGATCTGTGTGGTGAGCTCCTATTCTTAAAAAATCACGGGGTTATGGGACAAGCTAAACCAACTCCATTTTCTAATTTTATCCACCATGTATTGAAACGGGACGGAGCTATGGTCTCGTGTTCACAAAGAGATGAGTGTGTACAGGTAGTGGAGTATAATGTATGGTTCTCAGAGGGAGATACTTTAGATTTAGAAGTCTGGGAACGAGTAGAGAATAATATAAAAAATGAATATCGGTGTGGAGACAAGGTTCCAGTTACATTTTGGTCTGTTTGGGCATTAATACATACAGCCGTGAGCATGATGTCTCCTGATGCTATCATAACATCAGCTGCTGAGCCAGAGGCTGACGTGGAAAAAGCTATGAAGGCTTATAATTTGTCCGGGGAGGTAAAAACTCAAATTGGGCAGGAGCTAAAAGACATGGCAACACCTGAACTATCTCCTGTCAGTTTTGTTAAAGAAAAATTAACATCAAATAAGCCTTCAGCCTCTACCTATGCTCCTTCAGAGAATGATGCTAATTTAGGCAGCTCAGCAGTGCAGTCAAAGTGCTACAGATGCTCTTTCGATCTGCCAGGGGCAGTCAGGAAGGTAAAAGTAAAGAACAAATAATTGCGGCCGCGGAGCCCACTTTTACTTTAATTAATCTAAGTCCTATGGTTCTGCTTCTCTCTCTTGCTATCAAACTTTTCCTGTCATTGAACCCCCTCCAACCAGAGGTGTGGCACAGACCCGTCATTATCAAGATATTGACCAGATTCACTCAATTTAGGACAGCTGTAATACAGGGCCGTCTCATGGCTCCCTTCCAGTGAAGGAGGCTTCCCCATCATCTTTTCTTTACAACCAGGCACTAGCAGGGGAGCTGACACTCCCTGTTTTAGTCCATCAGCCTGGAATTGGGGAAGGACTAGTGATTTTTCTTTTACTTCTCAAGAGAATTTTTACTGCAATTGCACTTTTAATTTGCGCCTGCGCTACATGTTTCATGTGTCTTTGTCCTTGTTTGATTAGTTGTGTTTCGTGTGGAGTGCTGAATTGGGAAAAAAGTCCTCTGGTGGGCGGCCTCGGCAGGTTGATTGCCAGGGGATGGAAATCTCCACTGGGGAGGATCCCCCTGAGAATTTTCAGGGCCCTATGGACTTTCCATCACTCTGGCTGGCAGCTTGTGGACGCTGGACATGCCATCCAAGGCGTAAAAGCCTCTGTTTCTATGTTCTGTTTTGTCTTGACTAGTTTTGTCTTTGAGATTGGTACCAGATTTAAACATAAACTTTTGTTTCCCTTATTTCTGTTGTCCATTTACATGTCTATGGGCAAAACATTTACTAGGTACTGTGTCTCCTTCTGCAAGAAGACAGAAAAAGTGCAGGCTGCTAAGAGCTCAGTTCAAACAGCCGGCTAGGCTAATCTTAGCCTGAGAGTAAACACTAAGAGTCAAGTGCTAGGTGGACTCAGTAATACTCCAGGGGACCCCAACCCAGTTATCTTCAGTGTTTAGTATGCTAAGATACTTTGCTAAAACTAATAGGCCCTAGCGAATAAGACTAAACAATGCTAAAATCATTCATTAAAGGTTTTGTTTTAAGTTTTGGTCATTACAAGAGTAAGATTAAAAAATATACCTTTTGCCACTAAAAAATGTACGGCTGATAGTTGTTTGGACTGCTTTTAAGTTCTGTTTACATTAATACCTACATATGTGAATGTATGTATGTGTGTGTGCGAACGCACAAATGTATGTGGGTGTGAATGTGTTCAAGATTAAAAATGTATGATGTAAAAATAGGTTAGTTTAACTTTAAACTTCAAAAGATCATCGAGTTTGGGCTTTACCAAAAGCTTTAAAGGATTATTACTTTATTTTAAAAGGAACTATAGTTAAAAAATTCTTTAATTCATGGTTAAAAATAAATAAATAAATAAATAAGAACTTAGCATGGGCCCTTGAACCTATCCTCAGTAGTGAGGGGTAAACTGACAAAAGTGCAGTTTAGCCGATCCACGTGATGGGACAGCCGTAGGGTATCGTCCATTCATAGTGGGAGAGGGCAAGCTGGCCACAAGGCAGTTCATCAAGCTCTAAGGAGTAGGATGGAGATAGGCCCATTCTATAGGACAGGCCAATGGAGGCCTTTCTTTTATTTCTTTTGTTTTCAGGTATAAACATTGGAAACCTCAGGGTAAAATGTATGATTTGACTGATACTTCTAAAACTGCCCCTTAGGATGGATTAAAATTGGAATATCTTAAAGGAGAGTTAAAAGTTTATTTACCTGATATAACTCGATTTCTGTACAGGTTTGCAATTTGGATGTATTAAAAAGGCAAATATGCTAACTCTGAAATCTCATGGTTATAATTCTGGGGCACACTGCTAAGTGTACTATTGTTACAATTGTTTTGGGTATCACTTTAATGAATCAGGTACTAAAATTTTTTTAAGTGTAAACTGTACTGTAACAGTAAGATTAACTATCTTAAGTCACATATAATCAGGTAAATATTTTAAAGTATATAAACTAATGGGGGATAGAAGTACACAACTTTCATTAACTCTCTGTATATAGGAAAATGGCTCTTTTAAAGCAGGCAACCAGGAGGCAATGTGCCCCCTGGGCTTCAGTTTTTCTATGCAAATACAGGCTGAGATAAAGGTGTGAAAGCCTCTACTTTAAAAGGTTTTAGAATGCCTTTCTAGATAAGAAATTTGGAAGTGAAAAACAAGCAGCATGAAGCAATGGGTGATACCTAGGCTCCAGATTTCTTTTAATACAACCAGGCTTGGTAAAAGACTTGAGATCAAAAATGTATTCTGAGATATGAAATTTAAAATGTTTGTTTTAAGTTGGATATAGGAAAACGATGGCTATCAAGATGATTGTTTAATTACTACTCCAGTTTGTTTTACAGGTTTTCAATAAAATGATTTATTATTTGCTGCACCTGATAAAAATATTGTATCAAAATTGTTACAAATTTTGCCTTTAGACTTTCAACAGTATAATTTAATAATTGCCCCTGATAAAATTCATTTAAACAGAAGAACCATTTAAGTATCTGGGATATTTAGTTAGAAGACAAGTAATTACCCCCCAATTAATAAAAATTCGTACTGAAGAGTTTAAAACTCTTAATAATTTTCAAAAGTTACTAGGGACAGCAATTGGCTTTGCCCTTCCTTAGGAATTCCCAGAATTCCTAACCTATTTTCCATTCTTCAAGGAGATTCGGATTTATGTAGCCCTCAAAAATTAATTGACACGTCAGGAACTGCTCCTAATAAAATTTGGCAAATGAATGTAACACACATCCCTGAATTTGGCCGCTTACAATATGTGCATGTATCCATTGATACACATTCTTCTTTTATTTGGGCAACACCTCTACCAGTGGAAAAAGGGACTCATGTCATTCAACATTTACTAGAAACGTTCGCAGTCATGGGGATTCCTTCTCAAATAAAAACTGACAATGCACCAGCTTATTCCAGTAAACAAGTATGAAAATTTTTAGAATTTCATAACATTTTTCATGTTACAGGAATTAAATACAATCCTCAAGGTCTAGGTATAGTAGAAAGAGCTCATTATACATTAAAAACACAAATTAAAAAACTAAAGAGGGGGAGTATGGATAGTACTGAGGGATATGCAACTTCTATGAAAAGTATTTATAAAACAGCCCGAGCTGCTATTGCAGAAGCACTATTTGTCCTTAACTTTTTAAATTTGCCTCAAGGAGATGTTTTAGCAAGAGCTGAGCAACACTTCCTAGCTCTGCCTATGCAAAACAAACCCCAGCCAGTTTGGAATAGATTGGGGGTTGGGCTAGATTGGGTCCCAGGGAGTTAACCCAGGGGCGAGGGTATGCTTATGTTTCTACAGAAGACAGCCCATCTTTCTAGCACCTGCTCCAGTGGATCCAGCAACAAACACCCCTCTGTCCATCAAGGGGGTGAAACATTCTCATCCAAGTGATAAGGCCATTCTAATGGACAGGCGTGCACTGGTAACCTGTAGGGGCTACATCAGAGGTAATGTATTGGGCCTATATTTCTAACCCTCCTTTATGTCCATACTTATGGACAAAAGCCCCTGTCTTTTTTTACATCTATTCCTAATTTACTCTCTCCCCCTATGGGTCTGGCATTCCAGTCTTTCCTATGGAAGAGGAAAGATCATTTAACTTCTCTTATTCTCAGTTCTCTAAAGCTATCTGTCAAGGCCGTTCCCCATGTTACCCTTTTAGATATCAATATTGGATTCAGCATGGAGGTTCAGATAACTGCAGTAGAACTCGGCTGATTAGACTGTCTTCCTGGTCTGTGGGATCTCATACCTATAAATTAGATAATTATCCTAGCCCTGCTGGCCTGCCTAAATGTGACAATTTTACTTATCTGAACCTGAACTTTACTGAAAGACATTGGGAAAGTTGTCGAGGAATTTTTCCAACTATTTGGAATACATCCCAGCATACTTGATATGATTGGGGACCTTTTGGTGTGTGGTTGAAAAACTGCACTGAATATAACTCATCTTGTGACCCTACTTTATCTATGAACATGTCCAATGCCATGTCTGCTAAACAGCTTTTAGGGTGGTTTGGAGCAGGCTTTGGTGACCCCCGGCCTGCTCTCGCCCATGGAAACAGGCTATTTCCTCCACAACATCATCTCTAAAAATTAGCAGCTTCTCAGGCTCCTGTATTGCTGGCCAATGGAACTTACTCAGGAACTAAAGGAACCTCGGCCTCCTACAACTTCACAGTTGTAAAGACCTACAATATCTCTGCTTGTGTTCATTTTCCACAAGTACTGATGGTCGGCCCCATAAACATAACTAAGAATGCCATTACCTGCATAAATTGTAAATTGTATACTTGTTTGAATAACAATGTCACCTTTAATTTTAGTCAAGATAGGATCATGATTTTAACCCAGCGCAACTCCCTTTGGGTTCCTGTTCGCATGCATCGTCCCTGGGCTGGAGGACCTGTGCAAGGATTGGTAATGCAGTTTTTCAAGCAGCTTCTGAAGAGGAGTCGTCGTGCCATTGGACTGATTATTGCAGGACTTGTTGGACTGATTGCCATTGCTACAACTGCAGCAGTATCCGGAGCCGCATTGCGACAATCCGTACAAACTCATGACTTTATGGTGCGGTGGCACCAGGACTCCCACAATCTGTGACAACATCAGCTGGAAATGAATGCCCACCTTCAAGATGAGTTAGAAGCTGTTAAAGGAGGAGTGTTTTGGCTTGGACAGAAATATCTGGCTTTGCAGCAACGATTGTTTTTGACTTGCGATTGGAATTCTAGTCATGTCTGTGTAACACCTTATAAATATAATGCCTCTGAATGTGAATGGAATGATATACAAATGCTTATAGATGGAGCCCTACTAAATGGTACGTTAAGTGAACAAAGCTTGTACAGGGAGGTTTTTGAAGCTTTTCAAAAGGAATTGCCAGATGCCTCCTCTATTGATGATATAGCCCAAGGACTAGCTCAGACCTTAGAAGGACTAGACCCTAGGGGGTGGTGGCAAAGTATTACCCATAATGTTGGAAGTGCCTCTATTGCCTTGATACTTATGTGTCTTTTTCTTAGGATATTGTTCCATCATAGCTATAATGAAGCATTTCACTAGGAATAATTCCTCTGATGTTTTACTAACTGCCCTTAAACTTTCTAGAGAAGCGGCTGTGGAAAATTAATAAAAAAGGGGGAATTGTTGGAGAATTAAAGTCTCCAACCAGTGGAAAAATTTAGCCCCGGCACGGTTACTCTGATGCCTCATTAGCACACTAATAGGCCCTTGGGAACACATTCCCAGAAAGGAGTTTCTGGTGTTTGTGGGCCAAAGGAAGCCACCAGTTGTTGTGAGAATCTCCTCTTTCCCCCTACTTAGCAAGTCTCCCTGAGGAGACTTGCTAGACCAGCTGCCTTTAGTGTTAGATTCTCTCTGTAAACAGGAAAGTCTCCTCACTAGATTCTCACTGTAAACAGGAAAGTCTCCTCACTATTATTTCACAAGTATTTGGAGAAGTCAAGATTGATGTTATCTAGCCTTAAGGAGATAGTAGCTAGGAGATAATTATAGTTCTACCTCGGGTTGTATACAGTTCCTTGTTTTGATATCAATAATCTTTGTAGTCACTACCTCCTGTAATTAGAAAGGCATTTGTATCAAGTTCCTGCCCTCACAGTAGGAAATTTCCTCCACTTCTGTATTTGAGACAAATGTCATGCTGTATTGATCTTTTACCTGTAATTGTAAAATTGGTTTCTAACCCTATATAAACCCTGGCCCTCTTGGAATAAAGTATGCATTGGTTCACTCGCCTTGCATCCCCCGTGTCCTGATTTCGACTGCAGTTACCCAGGTTCAACACATTCTCATGGAAATGATGAGAACTTTTACCAACCAAACTCAAACAAATATTTCTTGGATGATAACAGGTCAAATGATGAATCAGGGTCCCTTGACTACTTCGCCCATTTACCGCAGGAAGTAGCTCCTGAATAAACAACCTCCGCACATACTCCCAGCCTGGTACCCCTCCTGTTATTAATAAACAACAAATGGAGGAATGTTAGCATTTCCCTAGCTTCAGGTCCTCAGCTCCTCACACTAGTCCCCAGATCCACCCATACCTAATGAGCCACTCCTACTCACTAATAACTTCCCCTTTACCCCCAGAGAGAGAGAAGCTGCCACCTGGATAAGGTGCCGACGCTTCTTCTCCTACCTGTGATTACCTCCGCATGGTCCTCTGGGATGGCCAATACCTATGTTTTTAACCACACATGAACAGAGAATTCTTCACAGGCAAGCCCTCTCTCTCTCTCTCTCTCTCTCTCTCTCTCTCTCTCTCTCTCTCTCTCTGTCTCTCTCCCCGCCCCCCCAACCACATGCTCAATCACAACACACTGTGATGGGTCCTCCTGGATCCACATCCACATACCTCTTCACACATACACAGACTTCTGCTTAGGAAGCACACCCGTGTACAGCTTCAGGAACACACACACATGCATGCAAGCATGCAAGACACACACCCACACGTGAGCAGACCCAGTACACTGTGGCTTGTAAGGTGCTAAGGGGTTTCTGGGGACCAGGTCCAAGTTGCTCAAGTAAAGGGGGATGGTCTTGCAGTGGGTGTGGCAAAAAACCCAGCACTGCATACTGGCCAGGCAATTGGCACTTGTGTCTCCCCCTGCTGTCCCCACAAGTCTCCTCTTCCCTGTACCATGAAGCCCAAGCGACCTGGGTAGCAATGGACTCTTTGGGGAAAGCAATCAAGAAAGACATGAGAATGCAGCAGGAGCACAGGATTTATGCCCCAGTAGTGCCCCAACCCAGGAAGGCATTCGGTAGTGCCTGGGACTACACCCTGAAGTAGAGCACTGCAGGCAGAGAGCGGGACAGGCATGTGCCCTAGAATCCTTTGGCTCTTCTTCCTTCTTGTTGCTCTCGGGTTGCTGGGGCACCAATCCAGATGCATGCACCCTGACCTTCCTGGCCACCCCACACCACCCGCGGCCGAGTTCCTGAGGGTAGTCCCCCGTTCACATACCTCGTTGTCCACTAACTCCCTCCGAGTTTCCCTCTTCTAGCCCTCCTTTTTCCTGCCATGCTGCTACTTCCACGTCTAGCACTAGCCTTCCTGCCTCCGGACTCCCTTCAACTCATGCATGCCACTGCCCCTCTGCCTCTTTGCCTCAGCCTCTGCTTCCAAATTTCCCCCTCCTCCTCTTGAGGTTCACAGTGTGCACACCTCCCCATGCACCAATTCACTTCCTCTGGGGAAATCACAACTCCCTCACCCTGGCCTAGCCCTTCTTTCTTCTCCAAATTTCTCCCTGCTCTCTCCCTCTGCACTCGTGGGCCCTCTCAGTCTACTCGTGCACACCAATACCCATTCATCTAACCTGTTGTCTCCCTGCTCTGTCCCCAAGTCCCTCTTCATCTTTCCTGCCCACAGGAGGTGTGTGTCCGAGGTGGGAGGGTAGCTACCTTCCTTTCTTGCCTTATTCCTTCTGCTCCTGCATCTGACATTCGACCAGTCTCCAAACTGCCTCTGCTCACTTGGCAGATGCTGGAGCAAGCTGGCAGTGAAAGGGAATCCTGATTGAGTGTCAAGGAATAAAGAAAAAGAAAGATAAACAAGAGAAAAAAGACAACAGACAAAAGATGGGGTTCAGGAGGTCTGCAGCTCAAGATTGTAGCTCAAGACTAGCTGCATACTTGGAGATTCACCAGGCACAGTGGAATATTGAAAATTCAAGGAAGTCCAGCAATAAAAAAAAGAATGTCACTCTGTCTGACATGAGTCTCAGCACTTGTGAGGTACTTTGATCAAACCACCATGTTTTACCTTTTATCTCTTCACAGGCCATTCCTCAGGAGCTTGCTACATCTCTATTTGAACAGACTGAGAGGGGATGTCAGAATGACACGCCATCTGTCTTGGCATGGCCACCTCCTCCTGGATTTCGTCTATGTGGGACCTGCCTGCTTTCCAACTGGAGCTTCAGCTGCCTCCTGTGCAGAACCTGAGATCAGAATCATTGTATGTTCATGCAACGCTCTCTGGCAAGACTGCTTTATGGGCATCTGTGTTTCTGTTTGTTCTCAGGGGGCGAGTTACTTGGGATGAAGTTGCCAACTGCATTTAAATAACAGTTTTGTAATACAGCTTCAACCCACTTTATCTCGCACAGCCAATCATGTCTTGCTCTTTTATGCTCTGTGAGCATCTTTTAAACATTTTTTTCACTTTCAAAGAAGGCAGTTAGTGATTGGGTTGGCACTGTAGCTGACCTGGTTCTGACTCCCCCAGGAGAAAGGCTGTAACACACCGAATAGGTGGGTTGGAGACTGATTGGGCTCACTCACTGGTTAGCAGGTAACAGTGCAAATGGGATGGAAGCAATATCTGTACCTAGACTTCGCCTTGGAAGTCCATTTGCTTTACATCTCCAAGGTTACACTTCTCCTTTGCAAAAATGAATAAGCAAAAGTGTTAAGAGGACATTCTCTTGCTTTGCAAAACAATTCTAGTGCCAATGAAAACACAAGCCTTGTTTCTGCATGCTGAAGGCTGTATTAGCTTTATTTACTAGAAGGCCTTCCCTCATCCCCCTTTCTCACCCTATACAGGGGCCATCAATCTAATTCACAAGGTCTTGAACATTTCCAAGCCCTACATTTGAAAATCTCAAGCAAGCCTGAAGGATGGATGGAATAAAAGAAGAAAATTAGAGGCATGGTAGAGGCAATGGGGGATAAAAAGCTATGGAATAATGGAGGTTAGAGTGAAGATGAGAATGAGAAATAGTAAGAGAAAGATTGATGAAGAAGTATACTTAATTTGGAGGTTGAAGGATGGTTCAAAGGCTCTTTTCTCAATGGATCTTTGCCCCTTTGTTTCCTAATATGTTAGCTGCTTAATAGGAGATTTTTCTCTTTGGTAGCTAGGTATCTGAGCACCCCCTCCATGTATATTCATGAAGGGGTTAGGCCTACTTGGCTAGGAAGAAGATGGCAGCCAGGGCCAGCTATAATATTGGAAGGAGATAACTCAACAAAATGCATGCTGGAGGATTCAGCAAGAGGCATGCAAGTTTCAGTGGGGTAAAATGATTCAGCAGAGATAGGGACACCAATCAGGAGACTCCGTGTGTCGGGGGTTTTTAGCTTCCCATGCTCTCCTGCCCAGCAGAAGAGATGGGGAAAACACGCCCCACCCAGATGGTCCAAGAAGAGGAAAAGGCCAAGGAACTTCCACCCAGCCTCCTTTGGTTGGAGGACACACAGACAGTCCTGGAGCAAAGTAAGCGCTAAGACTCATTTATTCGGAAAATGAGCTGTTCTTTTACATGGATGGGTCTGAGGGTGGTGAAAGGGGAGGGGTACGTGCACCTACATAGGGGCTGGGATTTGATGCCTGAGCTGTCCATCAGGGTGGAGCTCTGAGGGACCTCCCTAAGAGGCGGCCTATATCTACATTACAGCCCCCAGGACCGCCTCTGGGTTCATGACCTGCAGCCATCTTGACGCACAAGGGGTCTGAGGAAGGAGGCGGGGCTGGTTAGAGCCGCCTTTCCAGTTCTGGACTGGGAAGGCAGGTGGGTCTACCAGCTTCGCGGTCCCAAGGCTTGAGAAGAGGCTGGCCAGCTAGAACCACCTCTTAACAATGCAAGGCGTCCGGGTGGGTGTGCGCCCCGCATCCAAACAACACATATCTACCCCTAGACCCACCAATTGGACAAGGTCACATCACTGAGGGAGGAGTCAGGCTCTCTACACACTAGGAAGGTAAGACGAGGATAGAAAGAAGACAGAAGGCTTGCACAAGGAGAAGGAGTCTGTGTGGATGCTTCTTCCACTGCTCCTATTGCTGTCCCTTTCGCCTTTAAATAACCTTAGACTGTTTTAAACACTTTCCCTGTTCTTAAATGCCTTAATGGGCTGAGAAAAACAAACCTGAATCCTATCCAGGTTCACTTCCCATGCTCATGTTCAGTATTAGGGGAAAAGCAGGAGATGATGCAGAGTGAATTGGATCAGAAAAGATCACCAGGGAGAGAGATATCTGATATGTCAGGAAGAACCAGACAAATGCCTGGAGCAAAGAGATGGAGGAGCCATATTTTGGCAGGTTATGGTTAGAAGATAGATCCAATATGCTTCATGTTGGTAGAAACTGTATATATATATATATCCCAGACACATATATACACATATATTATATAATTATACTACACTTCATCTTACAACATATAATTTGTTGGACTTCTGGGAAGACAGCGGAGGAGCTGCAGAGCAGTAGCTGAGCTCCGTCCGACATCGCAGTTTTCTCACCACATAGAAACTTTTACTCCTAGAAAGACAGCCAGAGTAATTTCTAACAGTACAGGGATTCTGGCCAGGAAGGAAAAATCGATTTTGCTTGTCTGGAAACACAGATTTGAGGTCCGGGCAGCGTCCCACCACCACGCCAGTGCTGGCACCAGCACAGCACCTGGCACAGCAACCTGTACTCCGCGCAGCTAAAGCACACAGCGTAGACCAGGGAGAAATACTCCAGATGGCGGCTGAGCACGGACGACCTGAAATCGTAGAGAAATAGTGAGTACCCCACAAAAAATATTCTCACTCACGCCCACAGAGCAGCTTCTGGAAGGCAGCCCTTTCCCCACCGCCAGAGCAAAGCGCCATCTTTGCCACTGGCATAGGGTCAGATCAGATTGGAAATAAAGCGGGCCTGGGGAAAGCGAGGCCAAAGGAGCCATCTTTGAAAAGGTCAAGAGGGTCCAACCGGTGAGAGCCAGCTCCGCCCAGGAGAACGCCCCCTGCCCAGGAGGGAGGCGTATCCTGGGCCTCGGCTTAGCCAGAGGTGCCCTGCCCTGCCCACTGGAATTTACAAATTCAAAGCAAAAGCAGCGAGCAGCTCCCGGTGGCACGGAAACACCAGATGGGGGAACAAACAGTTCCTGAGAAAGTTAAAAGGTCACATCATAGAGAAAGCCCAATTCCCAGCCCACTATTTTTACTTTATTTCTCTCTTTGCGTTCTCCTTCTTTAAAAATTACTTTCCTATGAATAACACCTCCACTCTTTTCTGCTAACTCTCCATTGTTTATCATTTTAACCTTGTTCTTTCTACTGATTCTACTATTCTCCACATTTCTACGTCACTGAAACTAAACCAAAATCACCACCCCCCCAATAAATTTTACTGTATTCACTTTACTACCTCCAACTTACCCTCCTGACTAAATGCCTGGACCTCCACTTTCCATTGAATCCTGGTAATTGGATAGAGGGTATCCCAGCTTAATCCGAGTGAATCAAAGGGGTTCATAGAGAAAGCCAGTCCTAAAAAAACTTAATATAAAAACAAGAATTTCTTATAAGGTTGTAAGAGTAAATAAGTAACTACTGAATACAGAGCCCAGGATTGGTTGTTATATTGAAACTGTATTCTTTAGAAACACCAAATCTAATTTTATTCACAGGTATACAGGGTATCTGTATAAACTTGTGAACTTGTAAGATTTACACAACAGTGCTTGGTAAGGGCTGCTTTGGGTCTTAAACGGTGCTCACAGGTGCTGGTAAACTGGCATTCCCAATCCAAATGGGCAGAAGGCACAAGAAAGATGGGAAACAAAGAAGTCTTATAACCCACTCAAAACAAGCAGGAAGCAGAGAAATCAATCAAAGACATAGAAGAGAACCCCGAAAATGCTCTACAAAATCTACTGATAAAGGTGATGAATGAAAAGTTTGAATTTCTTCAGTCAATTATTCTAGAGTGTGAGGAGGAAAAGCAAAAATTAATGGAGAATTTCATGGCATCCACAAATAGAAAGACAAATGAACTTCAAGAGTCAAATGAAAAGATAGCTAACCAGCTTAAAGAGAGACAACACTCAAAACCAAAGTAATGAAGTTAATGAAGTAAAGAAGTCCATACAAGACATAAGAAATGACATGGAAATCATCAGGAAAGAACAGTCAGAAGGAAAAGAGATTTGAAATCAAGTAGCTAGCCTACAGTCCCGACTAACTGAGGCAGAGAATCGAATTTCAGGAGCTGAAGATTCCTTAGATTCTATGGAGAAAGATAAAAAATCAATACAAATCCAGTCCAATCAACAAAACAGATCGCTACAGGAGATTCAAGACAAGATCAGGAAGCCCAATTTAAGGATAATAGGTATTGAGGAAAACTTGGAGAAAGAGGTTAATGGGATAGGCAACCTATTTAACAGAATATTAGCTGAGAACTTCCCAAATATCCAGAAGGAAAGGCCTATACAGATACAAGAAGGATTTAGATACCCAAACCGACCAGACCAGAATAGGACATCCCACCAATACATAGTGATCAAAACAGCATCAGTAGAGTACAAGGAAAAAATCCTTAAAGCTATTAGGGAGAAGAAAACAATCACATATAAAGGAAAAGCAATCAGAATTTCCCCAGACTTCACAGCAGAGACCATGAAAGCAAGGAGAGCCTAGAATGAAGTATACCAAACACTAAATAAAAATAAATACCAACCAAGAATTCTATACCCAGCCAAACTTTCATTCATAGCCGAAGGTGAAATAAAAGTCTTCCACAGTAAGGAAAAACTGCAACAATATATCTCCACCAAACCAGCTTTACAGAAAATCTTCAAAGATGTACTATACAGGGATAATAATCAAGATCCCAATACAGACAGAGAAATGAACCCTAAACAGTAAACATCAGATCAAGAAATGGGAAGACACAGCTTCAAACAAGATAGTGATAATGAAAGCAACAAACGATCATCTCTCAATCCTAACTCTCAACATTAATGGACTTAATTCTCCAATCAAAAGACATAGGCTCATAAGTTGGATCAAAAATCAAGATCCATCTTTCTGCTGTCTCCAAGAGACACATCTATGCAGCAAAAGTAACAACTTCTAAAAGTGAAAGTCTGGAATCAAATCTATCAAGCAAATGGCCCCCATAAGCAGGCTGGAGTTGCAATCCTAGTATTAGACAATAATGACTTCAAATTAAAAAAGGTAAGAAGAGACAAAGAAGGTTACTACATACTAGTAAAGGGATCTCTCCTACAGGAAGATATAACCATTCTAAATATCTACACACCAAATGCAGGAGCACCCAACTTCATCAAACAAACACTACTGACTCTAAAATCACTCATAGACACAAACACATTGATAGTTGGGGACTTTAACACTCCACTATCACCTCTGGACAGATCAACTCGCCAAAAACTGAACAAAGAAACCACAGAACTAAATAATTGCATAGACCAACTAGACTTAACTGACATCTACAGAATATTCCACCCAGCAACAACAGAATACACATTCGTCTCCGCAGCACATGGAACATTCTCCAAAATAGATCACATCTTAGGGCACAAAGAAAATCTGTACAAATTCAAAAGTATCAAAACCATTCCCTGCATTCTCTCAGACCACAATGGAATAAAATTAGAGCTCAACTCAAACAGCCTCCACAGAAAATCCTACAATTCATGGAGACTAAACAACCCACTGCTGAACCATCAGTGGATCATTGAAGAAATTAAAAAGGAAATTCAAATGTTTTTGGAAATCAACCATGTTGAGGACACAAAGTACCAGCTCCTTTGGGACACAGCAAAGGCAGTACTCAGAGGAAAATTTATATCTCTGAGTGCATACATCAAAAACTGGAGAAACAGCAACTCAGTTACTTAAGGAAGCACCTTAATTTCCTTGAGAGAGAACAAAAGGCAAACCCCAAGTCAATAGACAGAAGCAAATAATTAAAATCAAATCAGAATTAAATCAATTAGAGACAAAAAAAACATCGAAAGAATAAACAAAACAAAGAGTTGGTTCTTTGAAAAAATCAACAAGATAGACAGACCCCTGGCAAACCTGACCAAAAAACGAAGGCAGCACACTCAAATAAACAAGACAAGAGATGAAACAGGTAACATCACCACAGAAATAACCGAAATTCAGAAAAAAATAAGGGACTATTTTGCAAACCTTTATGCCAACAACTTCGAGAACTTGGAAGAAATGGATGATTTCCTAGAAAAAATTTATATCCCCAAACTTAACCACCAACATTTAAACCCTCTAAACAGACCCATATCCAGTATTGAAATAGAAATGGCAATAAAGGATCTCCCATCCAAGAAAAGCCCAGGTCCGGAAGGATTCACTACAGAATTCTACAAGGCCTTCAAAACAGAACTCACACCAATATTTCTCAAACTCTTCAATGAAATTGAAAGAGAACATTCACTACGAGACTCATTCTATGAAGCCAGTATAACCCTCCTCCCAAAACCAGGCAGGGACCCATCACGGAAAGAGGACTATAGACCGATTTCCCTGATGAACAGAGACGCAAAAATTCTCAACAAAATTCTGGCCAATCAACTTCAACAATTCATCAAAAAAATCATACACCACGATCAAACTGGATTCTTCCCAGGGATGCAAAGTTGGTTTAATATACGCAAGTCAATTAATGTAATCCAACACATCAACTGGAGTAAGGTAAAGAACCACATGGTTTTATCTCTGGATGCGGAAAAAGCGTTCGATAAAATCCAGCACCCATTTATGCTAAAAGTCCTGGAAATACTGGGATTCCAGGGAACATTCCTGAATATAATCAAGGCAGTTTATGACAAACTAACAGCAAGGATAACTCTAAATGGTGAAAAACTAAAGCCATTCCCTTTAAAATCAGGAACAAACAGGTATGTCCACTCTCTTCCCTGCTCTTCAACATAGTACTAGAATTCCTAGCCAGAGCAATCAGGCAAGAAGAAAATATAAAGAGGATCCAAATAGGAAGAGATGAAGTTAAACTTTCTCTCTTCGCAGATGACATGATCCTATACCTAAAGAATCCCATAGACTCTACCCCCAAGCTACTAGAGCTGATCCAAAACTTTGGCAAAGTTGCAGGATGTAAAATAAACCCTCAGAAATCAACGGCCTTTCTGTATGCTAACGACCCGAAGACCGAGGCGGAAGTAAGAAATGCAACTCCTTTTGCAATAGCCTCCAAAAACATAAAATAACTAGGAATAACCTTAACTAAAGAATTGAAAGACCTCTTTGAGGAGAACTTTAAAAACATGAAAAATGAAATTATATCAGAAGTAAGGAAATTGAAAAACCTCCCATGCTCCTGGATTGGGAGGATTAATATAATCAAAATAGCAATATTGACAAAGGCTATCTACAAATTCAATGCAATACCCATTAATATCCCAACACCATTTTTTAATGAAATAGAGGAAGCAATCCAGAAATTCATATTTAACAATAAAAGACCTAGAATAGCAAAAACAAATCCTAAGCAGAAATAACAGTGCTGGAGGAATTACAATTCCCAACATCAAGCTGTATTATAAAGCTATAGTAATAAAAACAACTTGGTATTGGCACCAGAACAGGCCTGAAGACCAATGGAACAGAATTGAAGACCCGGAAATGAACCCACAGAATTATGCCTCCTTAATATTTGATAAAAGAGCTAAAAAAATAGTATGGAAGGAAGATAGCCTCTTTAACAAATGGTGCTTCCAAAACTGGCTCAACACATGCAACAAACTAAAACTAGATCCTTATGTATCACCCTGCACCAAAATCAATTCCAAATGGATTAAAGACCTTGAAATCAAAACAGACACCCTGAAAACACTAATGGAAGGATTAGGTGAAACATTTGGGCTCCTTGGCGCAGGATGGAACTTGCTTAACAATGACCCAGAAAGGCTACAAATCAAAGAAAGGTTGGACAAATGGGACTGCATCAAACTGCTGAGCTTCTGCAGGCCAAAGGACATAGCTCGCAAGATAAACAGAAAGCCCACAGACTGGGATCTTTACCAGCCATTCAATGGACAAAGGCCTCATCTCTAA
This sequence comes from Perognathus longimembris pacificus, assembly GCF_023159225.1. NCBI lineage: Eukaryota > Metazoa > Chordata > Mammalia > Rodentia > Heteromyidae > Perognathus > Perognathus longimembris. Next base: position 41,147,271 of record NC_063178.1, read on the forward strand.
AATATATGCAGAAATAAAAAAATTTAGGGGCTGGGGATATGGCCTAGTGGCAAGAGTGCCTGCCTCATATACATGAGGCCCTGGGTTCGATTCCCCAGCACCACATATACAGAAAATGGCCAGAAGTGGCGCTGTGGCTCAAGTGGCAGAGTGCTAGCCTTGAGCAAAAAGAAGCCAGGGACAATGCTCAGGCCCAGAGTCCAAGCCCCAGGACTGGCAAAAAAAAAAAAATTTACCTTCTTCCCAAACAAAACCGCAAAGAACCAATAACCCCCTCATCAAGTGGGCTAAAGACTTACAAAGAGACTTTTCTAATGAGGAAATGAGTATGGCCAAGAGACATATGAAAAAGTGCTCTACATCACTGGCCATAAAAGAAATGCAAATCAAAACAACATTGAGATTCCATCTCACCCCAGTAAGAATGTCCTATATCAAGAAAACTAACAATAACAATTGTAGGAGGGGATGTGGCCAAAAGGGAACCCTACTTCAATGTTGGTGGGAATGTAAACTGGTTCAGCCACTCTGGCAAGCAGTATGGAGATTCCTCAGAAGGCTAAATATAGAACTCCCCTATGACCCAGCAGCCCCACTTTTGGGTATCTATCCAAAAGACCACAAACAAAATCACAGTAATGCCACCAGCACAACAATGTTCATCGCAGCACAATTTGTCATACCTAGAATCTGGATCCAACCCAGATGCCCCTCAGTAGACGAATGGATCAGGAAAATGTGGTATATATACACAATGGAATTTTATGCCTCTATCAGAAAGAATGACATTGCCCCATTTGTAAGGAAATGGAAGGACTTGGAAAAAATTATACTAAGTGAAGGGATCCAGACCCAAAGAAACATGGACTCTATGGTCTCCCTTATTGGGAATAATTAGTATAGGTTTAGGGAAATCATAACAGAGCATCACAAGAGCCCTATAGCTATACCATTATGATCACATAAGATGATGCTAAGTGAAATGAAATCCATGTTATGGAGACAATTGTTATATCACAGTTGTAACTACTTTCAACGTCCCATCTGTATCTGTAGCTTCTATTATTGATGATGTTCTTGTATCACTTTCCTGTGGTTGTACCTACATTATCTCTGCAATCTTATCTGAGTATATTGGAAACCGTGTATACTGGTATTAGAAGTAGGAAATTGAAAGGGAATACCAAAATTGAGAGACACAGGGTAAAAAAAAGACAAACAACTACAAAAGCAATACTTGGAAAACTGGTGTAAGTGAACTGAACACCTCAGGGGGGGAAAGGGAAAGTGGGAGGTGGGAGGGGGTATGAGGGACAAGGTAACAAACAGTACAAGAAATGTATCCAATGCCTAACGTATGAAATTGTAACCTCTCTGTACACCAGTTTGATAATAAAAATTTGAAAAAAAAACATATAATTTGTTTTCCATATACTATTTTTGTTTATGGTGGATGTTTTGTACAGGTAGTAGGGCTTGAACTCAAGAGACTCATGCTATCACTTAGGTTTATCCTTCAAGACCACTGTTCTCCCATTTGAGCCACATCTACTCTTAGGCCTTTTCGGTGTTTAATTGGAGGTAAGAGTATTACAAATATGTCTACCGGGCTTGCTTTGAACTGTGATCCTCCAATCTCAGCCTCCTCAGGAGCTATAAAATGACAGTGTAATCCACCAGCGCTCAAACTATTTTAGAAGTATGGCCTTCTGCTTTCTGTGATACATTATTTAATCCTCATAATCACTGAAATTTACATTCTCCTATTTTCATAACGTTTCCTAGGAGGATCTTATGGTTCAAAGAGGATACAGTTCTCAAGGTCTCACTCTGACAGTCATTGTCTTTGTTTGGATCTTGAACGTGCTGAGGTGGCGATACCAGAAGATGTTGGGGGTCCAACAAGAGATAAGTCTTTATCGGGAGGTTCCCGCTCCCCTATTTTTCTTGTGATCTGAGCATCTTCACTCACACATGTTCCTATCAGGGGATGTAATCCTTGTCAGAGGCCCAGAGCAAGAGACCACCTGACCACAGACTTGTACCCACAACTATAAGCACCTAAAGGACCACATCAATTATAAGCTAACTGAAGTATCTTACTGCAGTGAAGCAAACCTGACCAATGCAATTATGATAACAACACATGGTCCCCATCTCTTGTCTGTTTGTTGTTGGTCATGGGCTTGAACTCAGGGCCTGGGTGATACCTGAGTGCTCTTTTGCTCAAGACTAGTACTCTACCACTTTGAGCCATAGCACCACTTCCGGTTTTCTGGTGGCTAGCTTCAAGCAGTGATTCTCAGTTCTCAGTTTCCTGACCAGCCAGGATGACAGACATGAGCCGCTGGCTCCCAGTTCTTCTTTTTCATGTCAGGGCTTTAGGCTAACTTCTGTTCTCAACTTTGCACCTTCCCCTTGATACTCTTAGCTGTCTGTTCTTCAGCTATCTAAGATCTGTGAGGAGAGGACACTTGTGATTCCCCTTAGAGTCAGAAGACCATGAAGAATGGAAAATAGAAGATCAGAAATACTAAGAATTCTTGCATGTCTTGCATGTACTTCCTACTTTTTCCTGCCATAGAAATTTTATTTGAGAGCATAACTGTAATTGTGATAGCTCTTACCTTTACTCTAATGAGTACTGATTTTTAAAAAATCAAGTGGACATCCCAGGGTTGTCGCAGGGGCTGATGAAATCCCCACAGTCAGGGATAAGATGCGTTATGCTGTAGACTTGTGTAGTTCTCAAAGGAGAAGCTGGACCCTGTACCTCTTGGCATTAAGGTGGGCAATTCTGTCATCTAGCGGATTTTGAATAAACTTCAATTCAAAGCCTTCTGTAGTTCAGTGAATCCTATTTAAAATGACAAGGGAAGCATGGACTTGAGGGCTCTTGACTATAATCCTAGCTACTCAGGAGACTGAAATCTGAGGAGCAGATGCTGGATTCAAAGTCCTTCTGGGCAGGAAATTCTATGAGATTCCTATCTTTAATTAACCACCAGGTAGCTGGAAGTTGTGCTGTAGCTCAAAATGGTAGAGTGCTACCTTGAGCAAGAAAAAGTTCAAGGGCAGCACCCAGGCCCTGAGTTCAAGCCCTATGACTGACCAAAAAATTAAAAATAAAATAAAACAAATACAAAAAAATGAAAGTGGTGCTGTGGCTTAAAGTGCTAGATTGCTAGCCAGGAGGACAAAAGCTCAGAGAAAGCCCCCAAGCCCTGAGTTCAAGGCCCACAACCAACAAGAACAAGAAAAAATGTCAGTTCCAGAATGGCCTTGTGAGAAGAATGTCATACTTCCTTTATTTTTCAGCTCTATGGGGAGGAGTAAATATGAACCTGGCACTCCTGCTTACCACTAGGAAACTTTGGCCATAACCGTTAACACTGATTTTCTCAGTACCCCTAAAATAAGCACCATAAAATCGAAGATTATGTCTTTCTTACAGACATCCCCAGTGACTAGAAACAGTCTGCACACTACTAGTCAACAATCAGAAAATATTTGGTGAGTAAATACATGTGCTTAAGATAAGTAAATAAAAGATGAGGTAACAGACTGTCTCAAAGTTAGGAATGTAAGTTTTGTGAGTTTTGTTTTGTCAACAAGGTAAATCTAGTTACTGCAATTGCTGGGTGAGCAGTGAGAAAGAGCTTAGGCCATTTGACAGCCTTTGTGTGGTCTTATTCCTTGGTGATGTCTTTATGGTGCTAAGGAGAGTGGAGCAAAATGACTTTCTATGTATCGCATGGGAAAAAAAAATCATGTTCTTGTTCTTGCTGAATACTTAAACAGTGAGGCTGAGACCTAGGTTCATAAGTTTAGTAAGGCTGACACTGACATCACAAGCTGATAAGAAGACCTGTTTTACAGATTCCTATTTTAAGACACATTTGGGTGAACCCCATCTAGGCATGAAAGACTGTGTTCTCTGGCTGGCCTGAGAACACCACTAGGCTTTGGGAATTAGGGTCAGGAATTGCTTTTCAAATAGAAAATATGAGAGACTAGAGCCTCAGAACCACAGCTAGAATATAGGGAGCCAAACCAGCAGCTAAATTTTTCCTGACCTCTGGCTGTGTTTTCAAGGACGTGCCAGGACATGGCTTAATGGAAAATCGGAAATGCTTTACTATATCTGCCATAAGTCCATTCTTATGTTAACCAACCTCATCCTGTCTTAGCTACCATTAGATATTGCTCTGGAGTCCATTCTTATGTTAACCAACCCCATCCTGTCTTAGCTATGTCGGGTATTGCTAACTCCAAATCTTTTTGTTTTCTGGAATTTTAAGCCTATGCTATTTCCTGGTTTTCAAACTGCATATAAGCTGGAAGTTAAGAATATTCTTAAACATGGCTGCAGTCTTGAGTTTCAATCTCGAGTTGCAGACCTCCCGTACCCCATCTTTGCTTCTTGCCTTTTTTCTCTTGTCTTGTATTTTCCTTTTCTTTAGTCCTCGCCCCCCTCATTCAGGATTCCCTTTCGCTGCCGGCTGGCTCCAGCAGACTAGAACTTCCTTCTGGGTCCCGAATGCACAGTTTGGCTATGGTTGTGTCACAGCTTTTGTCTGGGCCTTTGAGGCAAGGCTGGGTGAAGATAGACCCCCTTTTCTGTTGAAGGGTTGGTCATTTCAATTGACATTAGTCAGTATAAAATTATTTCCATTCTCTCCAAACCAAAGAAAAACAGGGGTAAGGAAAGTGTACAAGGGTTGATTTTCACACACAAAAAAAATTACATTTTTTTTGTTGTTCGTGGTTGTAAGGCTTGAACTTGGGGCTCGGGAGCTGTCCTTGAGCTCTTCAGCTCACGGTTAGTGCTCACCCACTGTGAGCCATAGCACCACTTCTGGTTTCCTGGTAGTTAAATGGAAATAAGAGTCTCATGGGCTTTCCAGCCCAGGTTGACTTTGAACAGGGATGCTCAGCTTTTTAGGATTACAAGTGTCATCAGGAGTCAAGTCACAGGTCTGCCCCCTGGAGGTCAGCTCATAAAGGTGACTGGCAAGGGCTGCACAGACCTTAGGTGTGGCTGCCCAACCCCAGCAAAGCCTCCAAGGGCAGCAAAACCAGGGTTCTCTTTCAGCCATAGCTACACTCAAGAGAATCCCAACTTCCACACAGCCACTTGGAATCAAGGCAGCACTGGGAATGAACATGGGACCAAATGAAGCAGCTCCAAAGCAGAGCGCATGTAAATTAGGACAAGCCTTGGACCATTTGACCACCAATTTGTTCTATCAATGGAGAAACCCAACCTTTAACGGAGATAAGAACTTGTAGAGCCATTGGAACCCTGATGATCTTGGGAAAATTGTCAGAGGAAGGAAGGGCAGAATGTGGCATTTCCTAGTTTTATTTCATCACCATTGATAGAGCAGGTTACAGAGCTTGTCAGACCTTCCAAAATGAGTGAACTAGTGTGTAAGGGACTGGTAAAGGGTCACAAGAACTAAGTCTCTGTGAGAGCTTGGGGGACTCTGCCATTCTTCCATAAGGCCCAGAGTCTCCATCTGGGAACTACCAGGGGAAAGGAAACACCATACCCAAAGTCTGGTGCTCTGCAGAAGGCTGTGTCATCTAAGGGCCTCTCTGGAGACTCATAGGGACTCTACTATGATTCTAACACCTCTCAGTGCTGACACTCTTGCACTGTGCACATCTTCTATCCATGCCCATTCTGTACACCAACACTACACCCCCCTTCTTTCCACAAGAATTTGTAAGGTGTGCCCCACACAGCTGTCTGTCAGAAAAGTACGGAACAGTGAAACCAATCTCTGAAACACTAGATTCACAAAGTCAAAATCATTGCTAGATGCTGGTGGTGCATGCCTGTAATGCTAAGTCCTCCTGGTGTGTATAGCTGGAAGACCTAAGTTAAAGAGAGCCTGGGTAATTTCCATCTCCAGTTCACTAGACAGTTCAGGCTTGGATGTGTCACTCAGGTCATGAATCACAAGAAATGACCATGCAAATTGAAAGACACACAGAGAGACAGAGAGAGAGAGAGAAAGGCAGACAGACAGAGACAGAGAGAGACGTAGAGACAGAGAGTCTGGAGGTAAGAAAAGATTCAAGAGGAGGGAAAGAGGGAGAGAGAATGGAAAAGAAAGAGAAGAAGAAGAGGGAAAGGGGAAGAGAGTATGAGAGTAATAGAGCAAAATTAAAGTAGAGAAGGTGAATGTCACAGGATTGAAAGATGGGAAAAGGGGAGAAAGGGAAGAGAGAGGAATGGACACAGAGACAGAGAAGCACTGGGTTCAACCCACAGTACCAGCACTCACTCGCAAACACATATACACAGCAAACAAAAAAAGGAGGGATGGAGAAAAAGCATTGAGAAATCATGGAAAAGAACAATATGTACTTCCCACCCACCCAGTCACTGAGGACTGGTTCATGTGCAATTCAGAATTCCTCAGCCTCCCCTCTTAGTTCTCCTTCAGCATCAGGGTCAACCCTGTCTTTCAGCAAGGTGCCTAGGCTTTGTTCTACTGGGGCCCTCACTGCCTCTCCCACAAGAATCCAATCTTATTCTCTGAGCAGAGCCCAAAGGTGAACCACTGAGCCCCCAGGAGCCTCAGCCCTCCTCATGCAAATCTCACCAGTCTGCTCTGCAGTCTCAACCTCCTGAACCCAGAGCACACACAGCAAAGGCCAGGTGTGCCCAACTCCTCCCGTCACACAGCTGTCACCAGCCTCAGCCTTCAACACTGCCTGTTTGTGCAAATATAATGCCCCTGCCTAAACCAAAACAGATAACCCAATGGCGGAGGGTCACATCCAATCTTACTAAATTTCTGTTCATGTGGGTACACCCTCAGACCAGGTAGGGTGCAACCGCAGGTGCCACTGCACCTCCATGATTTCTCAGGTTTCTTGCTCCTTCAGATCAGAGGTTTCTCCATCTCTAGCTGAAAGGATAAGAAATATTTTAATTCATACACATTATGATTACAAAAATGGAAACTGAATGTCCAGAATATTCTAATATTTGAAAGTCAGCTGTCCAATTGTCTGGTTCCCATAGGGAAAATATGGGCTCTCCTATTCCAGAGAAGGCCCAGAGCCTTCAACAGAAATATGAGAAGGGAAAGGAACACCATGCCCAAAGCCTGGTGCTCTGCGAAAGGGGGTGACACCTGGGGCCTCTCAGTGGACTCCCAGAATCTCTACCAAGATATGCCAACACTCTGTGGTGACACTCTTGTAAAGTGCCCATGTCCCTCCCTCCCTGCCATTCTGCACACTGGCCCACCAGCCCCTTCGTTCCCAACACTGTGAAGGTGGCCCTCTCAGAGCTGTCACTCAGGTAAGTCCACAAATCCCTTGTGTCACGTCAGAGAAACTAACTTGTGTTACACTGGGTCAAGGTCAAAAGCATCGCCAGCTGTGGGTGGCTCTGAACTATAGTTCTAACTGTTCTACAAGTGGATGCCCAAATACTGCAGTAAAAGCCAGCCAGGCAGACTCCATCTCCATTTACTAGAAAATGCAGGCCTGGAGGTGGGACTCAGTTGCTAGATCACCAACCATGCACAGAATAACCCAGTGTCCACAGGAGACATAACGACCCAAAGGAATACATAATATCACATTCTGCACACTCAATAGCATAATTAATGCCATATCTTATCTTACTATATTTCTGTTCATGTACAAAGGCAGTCAATGAAGGAAGGGTCCATCCACAGGCAAAATGCATCCTGGCACAGTCCACTCAGACCCCACTGTATCTCCATGCTTTCTCAGGTCTCTTGCTCCTTCACCGGTTTCTCCACCTCTAACTGAAATAAAGGAAAATTATTGTAATTCATACATAATGCCAGTCAAACAATAGGCTCTGGGTGTTCAGTATGTTCTCATAGGGGAAACTCAGCTCCCCAGCACTCTGGATGCCCTAAGAGAAAAACTGGGATTCTGGAAAGACCTGCAGTTCTAATTAACCTGTCTAGGTTGTGGTATGTAAAATGTCCTAGGTTCTTTCTAATGTGAGCAAAGAACTCTGAAGTCAGGGACTCTTGAATGAAGGCTTGGTGTTAGAATAGATGTGAAGAGTACAGAGAAAACACCATGCAGGAATCTGGAGAAAGGATGTCCCATTAGGAATAGAGAATTCCTGTCATGTACTTAGGGTTCACTCCTGCCCACTGCTTCAGGAATTTAATCACAGGACCTGCTCAATTAGATCCTTGAAACTCTAATAATCCAAAAGTGAACTGCATTTAGATTTGGTCAGCTCTATGAACATAAGACATAGTTTTTTTGTAGGTAATCTCAAAGTAGATTTCTTGTGGATGATCGGTACAAAAAAGTGCTATTCAAGAACACAGGAGAAGTGTCAAATGGCAAAGTAAAACAGAGAAAATAATGCTCTTTCCCCTTCCCAATATATGTCCACTTGGGAGATTGACAGGGCACAGTGGCCTATTGAAAGCTGAGAGAAGTCCAGCGATAGAAAAAGAATGTCACTTTGCCTTATGTGGATCTTAGCATTTCCTGAGAAACTTTGATCAAACGATCTCATTTTCTCTTTGCACAGACCATTCCCCAGAATCTAAGGACATCTGATTTTGAAGAGAGGTGATCGTAGAATGACAAGGGACCATTAACACAGCATGGCCATCACTACCTGGATTTTGTTGGTAAGGGACCTTTCCTCTTTCCTACTAGAGCATTAGCTGCCTCCTCTGCAGAATACAAGGTCAGAATCATTGGATGTTCATGTTGCTTTCTGTTGCCCAACTGGTTTATGGAAGCCTGTGTTTCTGTCCATCCTTGAGGGGTAGATGCTTTAGATGAAGTTGCCAACTTAGTTTAAATGATAGCTTTGTAATATAGCTTCAAACCACTTATCTCTCTTAGACTATCATGACTTGCTCTTTCATAACCTGTGAGCTTTTTTAAAACATTTTTTCACTTGCAAAGAAGGCAGTTAATAGTTGATTCAGAAATGTAGATTTATAGCTTTAAACCTTGTTTTTTGCTTTCAAGGAAGGTAATTAATAACAGGGTTGGAACTGTAAATTATGTTACTAGGCAATTGTCTGCTGTGGGATGGAAGGAATACTGATACTTGCAGGTGTTCTGCAAGTCCATTTGCTTCAAATCTCCATGGATACATTTCTTTTTAAGATTTTAAAAATGATGACAAAGTATTCTCTTAGTTTTCAAAACAACTCTGGCACCAATGAAAACACAAGCCATGTTTCTACATGCTAAATATGGCATTAGCTTTATTGACCAAACCAGAGTTCCAAAGGCCATGGAATGAAACCCTTCATTTGTAGGCGAGACAGAAAGGAATTCCAGTGTCAGGATGACCCGCCTTCTGTCTCTATGATCTATGCAGTTCATTTGATCTCCGGTCCTCCTCATAATGGATCTTGTAAAAGTAATGGGTGATCCTGGTGCTGATGGCTCATCCCTGTAATCATAGCTACTCATGAGGTTCAGATCCAATTGACAGTGTCTTAAAGCCATCCTGGGAAGATTAGTCTAAGAAACTCCATTTCCAAACTGACCAGCACAAAGCTAGAATGGAGGCATGACTCAAGTGAGCAAAACAGATAAGCATTTGTGAGGCCATAAGTTTAAACCCTAGAATTGTGGGGTGGGAGGTGGGGAGAAGAGAATATCTGGATTTGTATGTGGCTTGGCAGGCTTGTTTCAATGTTTCAAGTCAGAAAGGGAAGGTGGAGGGGTGTCATTCAGAGGTGGTAATGGGGTGTGGCCCCATAATTTACCGCTCCTTATACCTCTGCTTCTCATTTTAATCTGGAAAGGCATAAAACGTGATCTTCACACTGCTGCAGAACACACAAAACTGTGACTTCTCTTTCACATTGTTCTTTTTGAAAATTTGGCCCATTTCTAGTTTTCACATTACCCTTCCCACAGCATAAGCTTAGCTTTTATGTTAAATCATTGGGAGGAGCACATGAGAATGCCTACAACCCCATGCTAACAGTACAGTCCATATGTACAGGACAGTCACATTAAAAAGAATGAAAAAGAAAACTTTCTTCCAAGAGGAAAAAAGGGTAAAGTAGGAAGGAAAAAAAAAAAAACAGAAAAAGGAAGACGTTAGCTACAGAAGCCTTTGTTGTATCTCTGTCCTAGATTCCCTAAGAGATAAAAGCTGCATTTTCACGTCTGTGCTCTGAACATGGAAATCGAATTAGAATTGTAGCAGCATAGAAGTCAGTGGAATTACAGTAGCACTCCACAATGCATTCTTCCAAGGCTCTATGTTTCACAAATCACTGAAGGCAGGCACACAGATGGCTCTAAGAAAAATACTGATGGATGGAGGATTGGGAGGAAGTGTCTGGTCCTCAGATAATTGATGGGTAACAGTCCATCTTCCTTCTAGTCTCAAATGGTTAAATAGAGGATATATGCACAAATTGGAATTGTGTTCCTTTTATCTTTTTTGTTATGAAAGGCAATATACTGCTTGACTCCATGAGAGAAGGTCACTCAGGTGATCTGAGTTCCAGTCATCAAATCCAGAAGCCCCTGAAGGCAGTGCTAACAGCCGGGAGCTGCAAAAAGAAAAAGAAGTTGGAAGGCTTCACCTCATATTGTTTTTAGTACTAACATCCTATGAGTTTAAACTTATAAAAGCTTCCTCAGTCCTCTGTGATATTTGACAACTTGAATGTCAATGGGACTATCACTCTGACGTGGACTGTATTTCTCTATTGTATGTTTTAATCAATTATCTAATCATGGCCATTTTCTTTTGTTGTCATGGGGCTAGCTGTCTACCACTTTGAGACATAGCTCAACTTCCAGTTTTCTCATAGTGCATTGGAGGTAGGGTTGGCTGTGAACCACAGTCTTCAGATCTCAGACTCCTGAGTAGCGGGGATTATAGGCAAGGGCCCTCACCTCATGGTTTCCCCTGTCATTTTAAATAGGATTCACTGAATTACAGAAGGCTTTGAATTGAAGTTGAATCAAAGTCTGCTAGATGGCAGAATTGCCCATGTTAATGCCAACAGCTACCGGGTCCAGATTCTCCTTTGAGAACTACACAATTCATCATAAGGCATCTTAGCCCTGACTGTGGGGATTTTATCAGCCTCTCTGACAACTCTGGGACATCCACTTGATCCTCACATAATGTGTTAGCTATAGTCATTGCCCACAAGGACTATTGAAGCCTTTTTTCAGATGAATATTCTTGAACATAACCTGTCTCATCAAAACTGACAATTTATAAAATACATTTTGTATACACCTATGTATAAACTGTGGTGCAAGTAAGTTCAGTAACATGGCTGCACATACTTGGGAACTACACAGTGAAGTTAATAATCTATAGACTACAAGTGAACTGTAGGCCATGACTCTTTGATGTAGAGAGAGGGATCACATGACCTCTGTTTTATATTTCTCACCATTTCAGTGGCTTGCCTGTGTAGCAGATATTGTTGAACATCAAGCATCTATTCTCACTCAGTTTCTAGGGGCTAGAAAACCAGGAGAATCTTCACAGGGGGGTTGTGAGTGAAGAGCTCAGGAGACAACTGTGAAAATTTACATTAGGGCCATGGTCATCTCCAAGCTTGACTCCTTCCCAGTTCATGTCCTCCAGCCATCATCTGGAACCTGCAGCTTCTTGTCATGGGGATTTCTACATAGACTACTCACACATGCAACTGTTTCACCAGGATCAAAGAGTGAAAGAGAGATAGAGATATAGAGATATAGAGAGATGTCACAGTGAGAGCAACAGCCATTTATAACTTAATATCAAAAGTGGTACTTTATCATTTCTGTCCATTTCTACTCATTATACACAATGATTAGATCTGCCCACATCTGAAAAATGAGGCAGGTGATTGTCAGAATTGGTGCAGTTTTGATCTGGGACTTCCTTTTAAAGTGCTTTCTGTTGAAGGGACCTGCTTAGCTAATGACTTGCAGTCCTGAATTGAAGGGATAATCTACACCCCATTTATGCTCTGTCATATCCAGTGCCTGAATGTGTCTGTGCTCAAGATACCTGGTCTTTGACAGTGTTGGGTATGCCTGGCACTGGCTGGCAATGCCCCACAGCCATGTACTCCTGTACTCCTGCCATTCAGAACACGGAGGCAGGAAGATCATGAATCCAGCTCAACTTGGCAATATCATCCTCTTCTATATCAAAAAATAAGAGACAAAGGGAGGAAAAATGTATCAAAGGAAAAGGAGAGAAAGGGAGGAGATGGTAAAGAAGAGGTAGGGTTAAATAGAGGAAAGAAGAGAGGGAGATAATTAGAAGAACCAGTGCTACAAGGGAAAAGTATAAGATCAGATGTGTAAATAACCCTCATGCATAAACCACCAATGATAAATGACATCAACTAATTGTGGAGACTTTTTTTTTTTTGGCCAGTCCTGGGCCTTGGACTCAGGGCCTGAGCACTGTCCCTGGCTTCTTCCCGCTCAAGGCTAGCACTCCGCCACTTGAGCCACAGCGCCGCTTCTGGCCGTTTTCTGTATATGTGGTTCTGGGGAATCGAACCCAGGGCCTCGTGTATCCGAGGCAGGCACTCTTGCCACTAGGCTATATCTCCAGCCCAATTGTGGAGACTTTTTAAAGGAGGAAGAGTAAAGTAGTAGGTAACAAACACTACAAGAAATGTACCACAGGCCTAACGTATGAAACTGTACTCTCTGTATATCAATTTGACAATAAATAAAAGAAAAAAATAAAGTAGTAGGTCACAATAATGGACAAAATTAAATAGGTTTTATGGAAGTACGGCTCTCTGAGACTGTTTTGTGAGTGAACTTTCTGGTATGGTTTTTGGAATTAAGTCTTGCTATGGTAAGTTGGACTGGAAATCATCATGCAGGCCAAACTGGCCTTAACCCCCCAAACCTCCTGCCTCAATCTTCTTCTGCCTTCTGTGTTTGACTATGGCATTATTATGTCAAGCTCATGTTTAATACTGTGCTGTTGTCAGACCTAGGGTGGAACACAAGGCCTGGGCACTGTCCATCAGCATTTATGCTTAAGGGTGGTTCTATCATAATTGAGGCTGAAGGGCCATTTGCACTTTTCTGGTAATTGCTGAGGAATGTCTCATGGACTTTCCTGCCCATGCTGGCTTTAAATGAGATTCTCAGATCTCAGCCTTCTGAGTAGCTAGAATTGCAGTTATGAGCCACCACTGCCCCACCTGTTATTTATTTTCCTTAAAATCAAAACAAAAAAAAAACCCTCTTAAAGTGGGCACCATGGCTCACACTACCAGAAAACCAGAAGTGGTGCTGTGGCACAAGTGGTAGAGAGCTTGCCTTGAGCTGAAGATCAGCTCAGGGAGAGCAAAGAGACCCAGAGTTCAAGAGCAACAACAAAAAAGGCCTCTCAAGTAGAATAAGCTTCAGGTCCATGTTGTCACTGTATTTGATTTTGGTCCCTTGGTTATTGTATATATGTTTATCTGAATTAGGGAAGGGAAGGGGAAACATCAAAATGGTGAGACTGTTATGCCTAGATTTCTGGTCCCCAAAGACCACCGAGGAGCCGATACCAATGCAAACGCACGAGAGTCTTTATTGTAAGCTCGAGCCTGGACTCCCAACCATCACCGACACAGTGGAACTGGATGGAGAGCCCCAACCCTTAGATAGGCATGGTTTTTATTGTGATTACAACAGGGGCAGGGTATTTCCAACTTGGAAGATACTTCATTGGATGGTGTTTAGCAAGTCTTGTCCTATTTTTATTGGCTATCTACCCTTTCAGTTATCTATTTTGGCTTTGATATCGGGAACTGGCCTTGATACCAGGAATTGACAACAGGTGGTCACATAGCACTGATGCAGGGGATTAGTGCAGGGGGTAGAGCAAGTCACAAATGGGTTAAGCAAGCCATTTATAGAAGCAGAATGTGGTGGTCAGGCTGACCTAGTACCAACTTCATTTTAACAATTGCGACCATGTTTTCCCATTACCACTAAGCAAGCTTGAGCGGGCTAAAACAATCCAGTACTCAATCAAAAGTATAACAACCCAACAGTTATGGTGGCATTTCTACTACTATTATGTTTACTTCTATAGTCTATGACTATGATCATTTTTTACTGTTTGTTACCATGGTTGTTACCCAGGTATAGAGGTGAACAAGTGCTCCCTACATTTGAAAATTGCAAACTATAAGAAACTAGTCTCACAGGTGGGAGCGCAGCTTTCTATCATGGAGTCATCACCAGAGTTTAGAAGCTGTTATAATTTTAACACTAAAACTTATATTTAGTTATTCCAGTTTTCAGGTCAGCCCTAACAAGACAAAAGATAAAGAGCAAACCAATGCAACAGTGATACTCACAAGAAAATATGTCGGAAATTAACTGTACAACTCATGCAGGGGGAATTTTAGAGGAGGGAAGATGGGAGAAGAATGCGGGAGGTGGTAAAAAGTATGACAACTAATGTACTCACTACCTTACATATGTAACTAATCCCTCTATACGTCACCTTGACAATAAAATTAAATTAAAAAAAAAGAAAAAATGATTAAACTACTCAAAAACAAAAGCAGGACAAAGAAGCATAGAAAATGGTACAAACAGGAGACACAATCTAGAATGGCAGATGTGGACAAAACTATGACTTAATCTTGGATGTCTATTCTCCCTTCTCAAGTAGATACAGAATGTTTGAGTCAAACTGTTGTATTCCAACAGTGAGAATAATCCAGGAGGCACACTTAAGGTGGGAAAGGGTTTTATTTACAAAGGTATTTTATTTACAATCTAAAACCTTGAACCAGAGCCACCCTCCACATCCTAATGCTTGCCTGCAACTACCTTGTCCTGGGTTAGTTATCCAGAACTCAGACCTGAGACCTGTCTTAACCTGAACTCCAAACCTCCACCTTAATTTCTAACCACCTCAGCCTCCCAGACTCCAAATGTCCAAATCTCCAGTCCTCCAGAGGAGCAAGCATCCTTCCTGTAGGCCTCGCCTCTCTTCAAACTTTAAGCCTCAAACTTCCCCACAGGCTTTAGGCTTCTCTGCCAGCATCAGCCTCTGGACTCCTCCCTCAGGCCTCAGGCCTCAGGCCTCAGACTCCTCCTCAGGCCTAAGGCTCTGGTTGGGCTCCACCCCTTCCTCTGGCCAGCTTGGTTTGGCTCACTGCTATTCCTCTGGCCGGCTCCGGTTAGGCTATGCCATACTCCTCTGGCCAGCTCCAGTTCAGCTCACCCTATACCTCCAGCTGGCTCTGGTTTGGCTCTGTCCCACTCCTCTGGCTGGCCTGGTATGGCTCACTGCTCTACTCCTCTCCTCAAACTGGCTAGGTTCTCCTCTCTGCCCTGCTCCTCCGGACAGTCTGGTTCCTCTCTGCTCAGCTTCACTCCTTCTGCTCTTATCTTCTCCTCTCCTCCGGAAGTACTCCCCATTCTTTATTTCTGTTGTGCCAAGTCGCAAGACCACCCCCAAGAAGATCACCGAGATTCAGACACTCCAAAATGCAAAAGCAAGGCAAGGTTTTATTTAACGAGCTGCCAACTCGGGCCTCATCCTACCCACCGACACAGCGGAGGTTAGGAGGGAGCCCCGAGCTGTGATTACACAGGGCTTATAAAGGCAAAGAACAAGGTTACAACAATCAGGTGTGCAAGCAAGATTAGGACACAGGTACAAATCTGATTGGCTCAGGGTTTAATTCTAAAATGGGGTTCACGTGTCTGGCACTTCATTTCCCCCTTTTTCTTTTTGGTACCTTGGGAGCCAATCATGGCTCCATTCTGTCCATTTCAATGGCTTGCATGTCTAGGGGATGACATAGAGGTAAGGCATGGGCCAGTAGGGCCCAATATAGTAACCAAAGGGCTTGTCACAATTTCTTACAAGTACAGTCTCTGTACCTCTGTTTTGCATGCCTCTACTTTATCCTGCCCTCAGCTTCCCAAAAACAACTCTGGTCCCTCGGTTTTAAAGGGGGGCTGATGGGTGAAGATCATCCATCTTCTGTAACTTCTTCAGGCTGACTCAGGGGCGTTTACCTTACCTAGCCAGGAACCTATAACCTTAGTCTACTTTACCAAGGGACTGCAGGATTACTGCAAACTGAAAATTAACTTTCAGCTATACAGACTTACCATTAGTTGAATAGTGTTTAGTATCCAAATGTAAGCAACAAAATAATACATAAACTTCTCAACTGTGCTCTAAGGGTCGGGTGGCTATACCCGTATTCCTGAGCAAGCCCAAAACTACCTAAAATAAGGGGGTCACCTCACTTTGGAGTGAGCTGTCAAAATAACATTAACACTAGCCAGGGTAGTAAGGAAAGAAGGCAAAAAGAAAATTATAACAATATTCAGCCTAACTTTCTTTCCTTGAGGCGAAGGCGAAGCGGCTGAGTTGGGTGCTTGGAGACCTCCCATGTTCCATCACGGTAGTTGTCATCCAGGGCAAAGGGGTCAGCTGGGCTGGCGTGGAAGCAATGAACCCAAGTGGCGATGCCGTCTAGGGTCCCTTCCACTGTGGTTCTAAGGATTTCAGTCCCCTGGTCTGAACAAATGGGGGGTAGGGACAGAAGCAGAATCATATAATGCCTTAAGTTGGGGTCACATTCTTGTACACGAGCTGCAAATAATCGAGTTTACACAAAAATTCAGCATTATCCAAATCAGCAAGCAATTCAGTCTGAAGGCTAGGGATAATGGGCGGGGGGTTCCCGTACATTATTTCAAAAGGAGTAAAGCCAAGCTGATAGGGAGAATTTCTTACTCTAAGCAGAGCAAAAGGAAAGAGTGACACCCAGTCTGCTCCAGTCTCTAAGGCCAATTTAGTTAAGGTCTCTTTTAGAGTCCAGTTCATTCTCTCTACCTGTCCTGAACTCTGGGGTCTATAAGCACAATGCAATTTCCAATCTGTCCCCAGTGCAGCGGCTATTCCCTGACTTACTTTTGAGACAAAAGCCTGCCCATTGTCTGACCCAATGGTGGATGGGAAGCCATACCTGGGTAGGATTTCTTTCAGGATCTTCTTAGCCACTACATTCGCAGTCTCATGCTTTGTTGGATAGGCTTCCACCCATCCTGAAAAGGTGTCTACAAAAACTAGCAAATATTTGTAATTTCTGTGAAATCTACTTCCCAATACATGCCTGGCCTATTCCCACAGAGGCGAGCTCCTTTAGTAATCTGTTGATTGAGGGCATTGGCAAGCTGACAGGCCTTTAACAGATCTCAATAAGGACACAATCTCAGGTCTACAAGCTTTCTTTCCTAAACAGATGTATCAGCTTAAAATTCTTACTGCCAGTCAGAGCTTTGAGTAAATGAGGGGGTGGGTGGTGAGATTTTAATCTATCCTCTCATTTGACAAACTTACCCTTACTAACCACTACCACAGATGACTGGCAAATTCCTGCCCAGTAGACAGACATGGGCATTGGAAAGGCATGCTTATGAACTATTCTTCTAGGACTTCCCGGCTTTGATTAACTTTTGACAGGCCAAACAGTAGTGACTCTAGGATCTGACACCATCTCTGCCATCCAAGCAGTGGCTTACTGCCTCTGGATGCTCCATCACTTTTGTCCCAGGAGGAGTGACTTTCCACTGGACTTGGACTCAGGGCCTGAGTGCTGTCCCTCAGCTCTCCAGCTCAAGACTAGCACCGTACCACTTTTGAGTTCCACACCACTCCGTTCCCAGCACTCTGCTGGCTGATTAGAGACAAGTCTCTCACAGGGACATTTCTTTGCCCGGGCTGGCTTCGAGCCACAGATTCAGATCAGTGAGTCTTATAAGGGACCACTTTACTCCAATTATAAGCAACAAGGTGGTCCACACAGAAGTAGTTTTTAAGCATGCTCTCTTACCTGGAACTTATTAAGGGTCAGTATTAGATTTCGACAAACTTGTAGGAATCACCTGTGCTTCTCTGTGGTCCTTCTGGAAACTGTTACAAAAAACCTACAAAGAAGCTGGAATGGCAACTAAACATTTTGGTAGCCATAATTCTCCTTTTCTCACTTTGCAATAATTATTTAGGACAATTTTTACTTCCAAATTTCTTATCCAAAAAAGTATTCTCTTTCTTCTGCAGTAGGGCGTGGCAATCACGCCAACCTGGGGAGAGGCTTCTGCCCCTCAGGTTATTACGAAAACGTTGCAAAGTCTCCATCTCTTGGGCTCCTTTGTAATTAGATATAGGTAATACTATAGGACAAGAGAAGTGTTGTAATTTCTGTACAAGGACTGAATACACTGGGTGATGTTCCCTGCTCTCCTACCCCCATCCCACAAAGTTCAGGGGCCACTGGCCAGTGTCCTCTTCTTATGGTTCCCACATCGCTTCCAGGGGAGCAGAAGCATTGTCCCTTGTACTGGCTTCCTTGGCAACAGTCCTCCAGGCTCAAGAACATACCTATGAGTGGGTGCATGCTGAGCCCTGATTGGTCCATTCTCACTGATGTCACTTGTCCCACTTGTGATTGGTCCATTTGCTCCGTGATGTCATCAGGCATTGTGAGGCATCCCCAGTAGGGTATATAAGAAGCTGCTCTTCACATTTGTCAGTTAGAGCATGGGGAGTTTTCTTGGTGACCTGCTGGACAAACTTCAAAGGACTCTAAGGATTTATTTGTGGGGGGGGAGGGATCTGTCTTGGTGTGGTTTGGGTTTGGGTATTTCTTTTCATTATCCTGGTGTTTTCATTTACTCATTTGTTTTTTAGTTTATCTCATTTTGGTGAAGATTTCTTATGTGTCATCTTCATTTAGAACATTTGAGATAATTATAAGATTGACTACCTGCCATCCCAGTGGAAAGATGTCAAAATACAACAAAGTTTCCTTTAATTCTGCCTCGGAAGAGGAAGAGGAGATCACCATCATTATCAGTATCAAGTGAAGGAGACCCTCGGGCCATGGTAGCTTTGGATATGCGAAGGTTTCCCATCATCCCCTCACAGAAACAAGGCTGGCCGGGAAAGTTCTCCATTAGAAAGACCTGGAGTTCCAGGCCATAGAAAATGAGGTGGACATTGTCAAGAGCATACATCACCCACACATCATTCGATTTTTCGAGGTGGTGGAGGATAAAAACTGTCTATAACGTCATGGATCTGGCCATGTGGGGACACCTCATGGGTTGGATCTGCAAATCCTGCTGCAGCCCCATATTCCAGCATGAAACAAGGAGGCTGTTCAAACAGATCGTGAGTGCTGTGCACATTCATGAGAATGGAATTGCACACTGAGAACTCCAGCCAACATCCTTTTGGATGCTAAAATCAATGCCAAGGTCAGTGATTTTGTGCTGAGTGTCAGGGCAGTTGATAAAGGGAGTTTGTGGAGCCTTGATATTCTGACCCCCAGAAATGTTCCTATACAAAATGTATGATGCCTACATGATGGACATTTGGAACTTAGGCATTATTTTGTATGTGATGTCAATGGAAAAGTTCCCATTTGAGGGGAGGAAGTTTACTGACATCCAGGTCCACTATACCTAACTGCAAAGGGACATGACCTACTTTCCCAACTGCTGACTGTGGACTCCAGTCACTTGAGCACCCGTGGCTGAGTGTTGATAGGGTGTATGGCCTGGGTCCTGCTAAGCCACTACCCAGCAAGCTGGACCCCACTATTGTGCAGTCATGTGTGACATGGGGTACAATGCAGCTGAGACTCAAGAGGCAATAGAGGACAGAACATTCAACGAAGCCATGGGCACCTTCCTGGTCATTAGACAAAATTTAAAACAGAGTGCTGGGGGCTGGGGATATGGCCTAGTGGCGAGAGAGCTTGCCTCCTACACATGAGGCCCTGGGTTCGATTCCCCAGCACCACATATACAGAAAACTGCCAGAAGTGGCGCTGTGGTGCTGTGGCTCAAGTGGCAGAGTGCTAGCATTGAGCAAAAAGAAGCCAGGGACAGTGCTCAGGCCCTGAGTCCAAGCCCCAAGACTGGCCAAAACAAAACAAAAAACAGAGTGCTGGACGTGTGGAGTTGAGAACAATGCCTTAGATGGTACCACCGTGCCCAACTCCTGAAGAACATACTCCCCAGCCCTCTCCCTCCACGAAGGAGATCCAGCTTACTGGCACAACTTAGCAGTTTCAGCTGGTCCTCAGAATTTCAGTGGGAAGATGATGGCACCCAGACACATGTGAGGAGAGTCTGAAGTGCTAGATTGCCTGCCATTGCCTTCTGCATTCTGTCCAGCTACAGTTCTAGCAGAATCTGGGGCCATTTTTCCTTTGATTGGTTGAGTAGGATAGAGGGTTGTCAGTCAGAAGACAATGCCCTTCCCTCTGGGCAGGCACAAATGGAGGCCACAGCCTCCAGGTGGAGTACTAGACAGGGCTGAACTAGGGTGCCTGACAAGATAGTCACGGTTCTTCACAGACTCTGCTACTGTGTGAAGGCCCCAAAGCAATGCCCACCGAATAAGAGCACAACTATTCCAGGAAGGAGTGCAGAACTCAGAAACTTTCTCTCAATGGGGTGTAGAAAATTAGAGATGTGTGCACATGAATACTGCAGGAGCAAGACATGCCGGAAGTTCACACCGCATGTGGCCAGCACACCCAGCAGAGGCCTCAGCCTAGCCCAACCCAGTCAGGGCCTGTGGCAAATGCTAGGGTATACTGCAGCTTGGACTCTGGGGAAAGGAGAGTTGACATGGAGCTTACTTTCTAAGCTGAAAGGTAAGCTGAATGGTGCCTCCAGCTGCCTATACCATCTGAGCAAAGGTGGTATGCAAGCATTTTTAATGATGTATACAATGTGCCCCCCAAATCCTTTGTACATTATGCTTAACTGCAGCTAGATTGACTGAGTAAATAATGTCAATTATGACATTATAATAACTACATTTTGTTGTAATTTTTTTCTGTTATTTGTAGCCTGGTATTTCTCAGAGAAGGGTGATCATGACAGGCAGGCAGACAGGCAGGCGGCAGGCAGGAAGGCAGACAGACATAGGGAGGTGCAGTAAACATTCTGTCAGGATCACCTGTCTCTCAGAAATTCCAGGCTACAATAAACAGGACTTCATGTACTCTGTCAACATATCTGGGAAGGCAAGCATTTTTAATAATATATGCAGCATGCCCCCAAATACTTTATGCATTGTGCTTAGGGGCAGTCATATTGGCTGACCAAATAATGTCAATTATGACATAATAGTAGCTATGACTTGCAACAATTTTTGTTTATGGTATCCTGGGATTACTCAGAGATGGGTGAACATGAAAGGCAGGCAGGCAGGCATTAGGAGGTATACTCAACTTTCTGTCAAGATCACCCTTCCATAAGAAATCGCAGTCTACAACAGAGAGACCTTTGGCACTGTATCAACACAGCTGGGAAAGCAAGAATTTTTAATGATGTATACAACATGCCCCCAAATCCTTTATTATGCTTAAGTGTAGCCAGATTGGTTAAAAAAATAATGTCCATAATGATATAAGATTAACTATGTTTTGT
The DNA here is from genome assembly GCF_023159225.1 of Perognathus longimembris pacificus. Taxonomy (NCBI): domain Eukaryota; kingdom Metazoa; phylum Chordata; class Mammalia; order Rodentia; family Heteromyidae; genus Perognathus; species Perognathus longimembris. Next base: position 41,168,742 of record NC_063178.1, read on the forward strand.
TTTAAATTTATTGTATCCTGGGATTTCTCAGAAAAGGGTGATCATGATGAACAAAAGCAGGAATGTAGGAAGGCAGGCAGACAGTAGGAGTTACAGTTAACATCCTGTCATAATCACCCTTCTCTTTGAAATATAAGGCTACAATAAATAGGACATCCTGCATGGTCTCAGAACATCTGCGAAGTCAAGCATTGTTAATAATGTGTACAGAATGCCCCCAAATCCTTTATAGATTGTGCTTAAGGGAAGCCAGATTTGTTTAGCAAATAATGTCAATAATGACATAATAGTAGCTATGTTTTGTTGTAAATTTTTTCTGTTTATTGTTGTTTGGGATTTCTCAAAGAAGGATGATCATGACAGGCTTGCAGACAGGCATGCAGGATGGAGGAAGGCAGACATTAGGAGAGGCAATCAACATCCTGTCATGAGCACCCATCTGTCAGAAATCCCAGCCTACAGTAAACAGGACTTGGTGAACTGTCTCAACACATCTGGGAAGAAATACATCTTAATAATGTTTGCAACATGGCCCCAAATCCTTTATATATTATGCTTATGTGTAGAGAAATAGGTTGACAAAATAATGTCCATTATGACATAATAGTAGCTATGTTTTGTTGTAAATTTTTTCTGTTTATTGTCTCCTGGGATTTCACAGTGAAAGGTGATCATGACAGGCGGGCAAAACAGGCAGGCTGGTGTTCAGGCAGGCATTAGGAGGTACAGTTGAAAACCTGTCATGCTCACCCTTCTCTCAGAAATCCAGGGTAAAATAAACAGATCTTCGTGCACTGTCACACGCAGACAGGCAGGCAAGCAGGCAGACAGGTAGGCATTTCAAGGTACAGTACATGCTGTCATGATCTCCCTTCTATCAGAAATCCCAGCATAAAATAAACAGAATTTGTGTACTGTCTCATCACCTCTGGGAAGGCAAGCATTTTTAATGATGTATACAACATGCCCCAAATCCTTCATATATTATGCTTAAGTGTACCCGGATGGTTGAACAAATAGTGTCCATAAAGATATAATAGAGGGTATGTTTTGTTGTAAATTTTTTGAGTTTAATATAGCCTGGGATTTCTGAGAAAATTGTGAAAATGACAGTCACACAGGCTGGCACGCTTTATGAAGTACAGTAAAGATGCTGTCATGATCACCCTTATGTCAGAAATCCCAGGCTCCAATAAACAGGACTTCGTGAAGTGTCTGAACACATCTGGGAACACAAACATTTTTAATAATGCATACAACAGGCCCTCCAATCCTTGATACATTGTGCTTAAGTACAGCCAGATTGGTTGAGCAAATAATGTCAATTATGACATAATATTAGCTATGATTTGTTGTAATAATTTCTGTTTATGGTACCCTGGTATTTTTCAGAGATGAGTGAACATGGAAGGCAGGCAGGCAGGCAGGAAGGCTAGCAGGCAGACAGGCATTAGAAGGTACAGTCAAATTTCTGTCATGATCATCCTTTTCTCAGAAATCCCAGGGTACAATAAACAGAACTTCATGCATGGTCTCAACACATCTGGGAAGGCAAGCATTTTTAATATTCTATACAACATGCTCCCAAATCTGTTCCACATTGTGCTTAAGGGCACTCAGATTGGTTGAGCAAATAATGTCTATTATGACATAAGAGCAGCTATGTTTTGTTGTAAATTTTTTCTGTTTTTTGTAGCCTGTGATTACTGAGAGATGCGTGATCATGGCAGGCAGGCAGACAGGGAGGCAGGCAGTCAGGCAGGCAGGTATGCAAGCAGGCAGGCATTAGGAGGTACAGTCAACATCCTGTCATGATCACCCTTTTCTCAGAAATCCCAGGCTACAATAAACGGAACTTCATGGATTGTCTCAACACATCTGGGAAGGAAAGCATTTTTAATAATGTATACAACATGCCCTAAAGTCCATTATGTATTTTGCTTAAGGGAAGTCAGTTTGGTTTAGCAAATAATGTCAATTGTGACATAATAGCAGCCACGTGTTTTTTGTAATTTTTTTCTATTTATTGTAGCCTGCCATTACTGAGATATGGGTGATAATGGCAGGCAGGCATAAAGGCCGGCAGGTAGGGAGGCAGAAAGTCAGGCAGGCAGGCCAGAAGGCAAGCAAGCAGCCAAGAAGGCATTAGGAGGCACAGTCAACATAAAGTCATGTTAAAATTTCTCAGAAATTCCAGGATACAATATAAAGAACTTCATGCACCATCTCAACACATTTGGCAAAGCAAGCATTTTTATTGATGTATAGAACATTCAGCCAAAACCTTTATATATTTTCCTTATGGGCAGTCAGAATGGTCGAGCAAATAATGTCAATTATGACATAATAGTATCTGATTTTGTTAATTTTTTTCTGTTTATTGTAGTCTGGGATTTCTGAGAGATGAGTGAGCATGGCAGGCAGGTAGGCAGGAAGGCAGGCAGACAGGCAGGCAGGAAGACAGGCATTTGGACATACAGTCAACATCCTGTCATTATCATCCTTCTCTCAGAAATCCAAGGCTACAATAAACAGTACTATGTCCACTGTTTGAACACATCCAGGAAGGCCTTCATTTTCAGTTACGTGTACAACATGTCCCCAAATCCTTTATACCTTGTGTTTAAGGGAAGTCAGAATGGTTGAGCAAAGAATGTCAATTATGATATAATAGTAGCTATGTTCTGTTGTAATTTTTTTCCTCTATTTTAGCCTGGGACTTCTGAGAAATGGGTGACCATGTCAGGCAGACAGGCATGCAGGCAGGCAGGTGGGCAGGCAGGCAGGGAGGCAGGCATTAGGTGGGACAGTCAACATCCTGTCATGATCACCCTTCTCTCTGAAATACCAGGCTACAATAAACATAACTTCCTGCACTGCCTAAACACATCTGGGAAGGCAAGCATTTTTAATAATGTGTAAAACGTACCCTCAAATCCTTCATACATTCTGCTTAAGGGCAGTTAGACTGTTGGAGCTAATAATGTCAGTTATGACATAATAGTAGCTGTGTTTTTTTGTAATTATTTTCTGTTTATTGTATCTGGGGATTTATGAGAGATGGGTGATCATGGGAGGCAGGCTGGCAGGGAGGCAAGGCAGTCTGGCAGGCAGGCAGTCAGGCCGGCAGTTAAGAGGTACAGTCAACATGCTGTCATGACCACACTTTTCTCAGTAATCCCAAGCTACAATTAAGGGAACTTCATGCACTGTCTCAACACATCTAGGAAGGGAATGTATACAACATGCCCCCAAATCCTTTATGTATTGTGCTTAAGGGCAGTCAAATTGGTTGCCTAATTATGTCAAATATGACATAATCATAGCTATGTTTTGTTGGAATTTTTTCTGTTTATTGTAGCCAGGGATTTCTGAGAGATGTGTGAAGATGGCAGGCAGGCAGGCAGGCTGGCTGGCAGGGAGCCAGTCAGGCAGCCAGGCATGCAGAGTGGAGGGAAGCACTAGGAAATACAGTCAACATCTTGTCATGATCACCCTTCTCTCAGATATCTCAGGCCTCAATAAACAGAACTTCGTGCACTGTCTCAACACATTTGTGAAGGCAAGCATTTTTAATAATGTATACAACATGCCCCCATATCCTTTATATATTGTTTTTAAGGACAGTCATATTCGTTGAGTAAATGATGTAAATGATGTCATTTTACTAACTATATCCTGTTGTAAAGATTTTCTGTTTATTGTAGCCTGGTCTTTCTGAGAGATGGTTGATCATGGCAGACAAGATGGGAGGCAGGCAGTCAGGCAGGCAGACAGGCATTAGGAGTAACAGTCAACATCCTGTCATGATCACTCTTCTCTCAGAAATCAAAGGCTACAATGAAGAGAACTTCGTGGACTGTTTCAACACATCTCAGAACGCACGAATTTTTAATAATGTATACAATATGCCCCCACATCCTTTATACATTGTGCTTCAGGGAAGTCAGATTGGTTGAGAAATTAATGTCAATTATGTCATAATAATAGCTAAGTTTTTTTTGTAATTTTTTTTCTGTATATTGAGCCTGGGATTTCTGAGAGATGTGTGATCATTGCAGGCCCTCAGGCAGGCAGGCAGGAATTAGGAATTGAAGTCATCGTCCTGTCACGATCAAGCCTCATTCAGAAATCCCAGGCTACAATGAACAGAACTTCATGGACTGGACCAAAACAGCTGGGAAGGCAAGAATTTTAATAATGTATACAACATTCCCCCAAATCCTTTATATATAGTGCACATGGCCATTCAGATTGTTGAGCAAATAATGTCAATTAAGACATAATTATAGCTATGTTTTTCTGTAAATATTTTTGTGTGTTTATTGTAGCCTAGGATTTCTGAGAGATCGGTGATCATGGCAGGCAGGAAGGCACGCAGGTGAGCAGGCAGGCAGGCAGGAAGGCATGCAGGTAGGCCTGAAGTCAGGCAAGCAGGCAGGCAGGCATTAGGAGGTACTGTCAGCAATCAGTCATGATACCCCTTCTCTTAGAAATCCCAGGCTACAATAAACACAACGTCATGCACTCTTTCAACACATCTGGGAAGGGAAGCTTTTTTAATAATGTATACAACATGCGCACAAACCTTTATACATTGTGCTTAAGGTCAGTCAGATTGGATGAGCAAACAATGTCAATTATGACATAATAGTAGCTACGTTGTGTTGTAATTTTTTTCAGTTTAAAAAACCTGTGATTTCTCAGAGATGGGAGATCATAGCAGGCAGGCAGGCAGACACAAAAGCAGGCAGGCATGCAGACAGGCAGGCAAGCTACCAGGAAGGCAGGAAGGCAGGCAGGAAGGCAAAAATAAGGAGGTACAGTCAACATCCTATCATGATCAACCTTCTTGTAGAAATTCCAGACTACAATAAAAAGATCTTTGAGAACTGTCATAACACAGCTGGGAAGGAAAGCACTTTTAATAATGTATACAACATTGCCCCAATTGTTTGTATATTGTGCTTAAGGACAGTGATATTGGTTGACTAATAATGTCATTTATGACATAATAGTAGCTATGTCTTGTTGGAAATTTTTTCTGTTTATTGAAGCCAGGGATTTCTGATAGATGGGGTATCATGTCAGGCAGGCTGTCAAGGAGCCAGGGAGGAAGCCAGGCATGCAGAAAGGATAGAGGTATTAGGAAATACAGGCAACATCTTGCCATGATCACCCCTCTCTCAGAAGTCCCAGGCTTCAATAAAGAGAACTTTGTGCACTGTCTCAACACATCTGGAAAGGCAGGAATTTTTATAATGTATACAACATGCCCCAAATATTTACACAGACAGGACAGAAGTATTAGGAGACACAGTCAATGCCTTGCCATTATCACGCTTCTCTCAGAAATCCCGGGCTTCAATAAACAGAATTTCGTGAAATGTCTCAACACATCTGGGAAGGTACGCATTTTTAATAATGTATACAACATGCCCCCAAATCTTTATACATTGTTTTTGAGGGCAGTCATATTTGTTGAGAAAATAATTGAATTATGACATAGTACTATGTCCTCTTGTAAAACTTTTCTGTTTTTTGTAGCCTAGGATTTCAGAGACATGGTCGGTCATGGCAGGAAAGGTGAGAGGAAGGCAGGTAGGCACACAGCCAAGCAGGCAGGCAGGGAGGCATTAGGAGTTACAGTCAAAATCCTGTCATGATCACCGTTCTCTCAGAAATCCCAGACTACAATAAACAGATCTTCGAGCACTGTCATAACACATCTGGGAAAGAAGCATTTTTAATAATGTAAACAACATACCCCCAAATCCTTTATACATTGTGCTTAATGGCGGTCACATTGGTTGAGCAAATAATGTAAATTATGATGTAGTATCAGCTGTGATTTGTTGTGATTTTTTTATGTTTATTGTATCCTAGGATTTCTGAGAGATGTGTGATCATGGCAGGCAGGCAGGCATTTGGAGGTACAGTCAACTTCCTGTCGTGATCACCCCATGCTCAGTAATCTCAGGCCACAATTAAGAGAACGTTGTGCACTGTTTCAACACATATGGGAAAGGAAGCATTTTTAGTAATGTAAAAAACCATGTCCCCAAATCCTTTATACATTATGCTTAAAGCCAGTCAGATTGGTTGGACAAATAAGGTCATTTATGACATGATAGTAGCCATGATTTGTTGTAATTTTTTCTGTTTATTGTAGATTTATTGAGATTTCTGAGAGATTGGTGACCATGGAAGACAGGCAGGCAGGCAGATAGGAAGGATCCAGGCATTAGGAGATACAGTCAACATCCTCCTGCCGAGCCAGCCGGCAGTGAATGGGAATCCTGACTGAGGGCGGCGAGGATTAAGGAAAAGGAAAAATACAAGACAAGAGAAAAAAGACAAGAGGCAAAGATGGGGTACGGGAGGTCTGCATCTCGAGATTGAGACTCAAGACTGCAGCAACAGTTTATTTTCAACTCCCAGCTTATATGCAGTTTTGGAACCAGGGAATAGCATAGGGTTGTTAAAATTCCAGAACACAAAGAGGCTTTGAAGTTTACAACATTTGATTACAGTAAACACAAGGTAACAAAGCAATTCCGGACAGTGGCTGTGGACTTTGCCTTTAGCATATCCTGGCGGTAACAGCACAGCCAGAGGTGATAATGACCCTAGCTGCAGGTTTGGCTCCCAACATCTTGGCGACATCGGCACAGCCAGAGGTCAGGATGAGCTTAGCTGCTAGCTCGGCTCCCAACACATCCTGTCATGATCATCCTTCTCTCAGAAAACGCAGGCTACAATAAACCAAACTTCGTGCACTTTTGGAACACATCAGGGAAGGCAAGCATTTTTGTTTTATTGTTTTTGTTTTTGTTGCTTGTCCTGGGGTGTGGAGTCGGGGTGAGCACTGTCCCTGGCTTCTTTTTGATCAAGGCTAGCACTCTACCTCTTGAGCCACAGCGCTACTTCCAGCTTTTTTCTATATATGTGGTGGTTAGGAATCAAACTCAGGGCTTCATGTGTACAAGGCGAGCACTTTTCTTCTGGGCCACATTCGCAGCCAAGGCAAGCATATTTAATAAGGTATACAGCATGCCCCCAAATCCCTTATACATTTTGTTTAGGATTGGTTGGTCAGATTGGTTGAGCAAATAATGTCTATTATGACATAATAGTAGCTAGGTTTTTGTAAAATTTTTCTGTTTATTGTAGCCTGGGATTACTGAGAGATGGGTGATCATAGCAGGCAGGCAGGCAGAGAGGCAGGCATTAGGAGTTACAGTCAATATCCTGTCATAATCACCATTCTCTGTGAAATCCCAGGTTTCACAAAACAGAATGTCGTGGACTGCCTCAACACATTTGGGAAGAGAAGGATTTTAAATACATTCCTTTATACATTGTGCTTAAAGGATGTCAAATTGGTTGAAAAAATAACGTCAATTATGACATAATAGTAGCTTTGATTTGTTGTAATTTTTTCTGTTTATTGTAGCCTGGGATTTCTGAGAGATGGGTGATCATTTTAAACAGGCAGGCAGGCAAGCAGGCATTAGGAGATACAGTCAACATCCTCTCATGATCATCCACCTCTCAGATAACCCAGGACACAATCTTTATACATTGAGCTTAAGGCTACTCAGATTTGTTGAGCAAATACTGTCAGTGATGACATAATAGTAGTTATGTTTTTGGGTTTTTTTGTAAATTTTTAGTGTTTATTGTAGCCTGGGATTTTAGAAAGATGGGTGATCGTGGCAGGAAGGCATGCGGGCAGGCATTAGGTGGTACAGTCAATATTGGGGGATCAGGGCCTGGAGGATGTGAGGGCTTCAGTGGGTGGGGCCTAGGGGGCAGCGAGGTGCTTGGGGGTGTGGTGTAGGATCCATGCATTGATATGGGGGCTGGGGCCGGGTGGGACATCATTGTGATGTGGTGGGCGGGGCCCGGTGGGCATTAGAGACTCATGGGCGGGGCCAACGGGAAGTGAGGTTTGGGGCCTGGCCCCAAGGGACATCCTGACCTGGCAGGCAGGGCCAGGTGTGCATTAGCGACTTGGGGACGGGGCCTAGGGGAAGTGAGGCTATGGGCGGAGTCCTAGGGCACTCCTGACTTGGCGGGAACAGCTCAGTGGGCATTAGCACCTCGGGGTGGGGGCCAGGAAACATCATTGTGATGTGATGGGCGGGGCTTAACGGAAATAGAGGTGTTGGGGGGCGTGGTCTGTCTGGTGTGGTGTCCCAGTGGGCATGGCCATGGAGCTGGACTGTCCTTGGGTCTTGAGTGGCCTGGCCTGCCTGAGGCCTAAGAGTCATGGTGTGGTAGGAAGTGGGTGGAGAGGGCTTGGCTTGGTAAGAGGTGAGGCCTTGGGGGCGTGGCTTGGGTGGCAGAAGCGGTGTCAGTTGGCATGTGCCCTGGCAGAAATGATGATTCTGTGGGTAGGGGTGTGACCTGCCGTCCCAATGCTAGTTGGGGCAAGGCCATCCAGGGGCATGGCTTGGCATCCTGTGATCCTAAAGAGCATGGCCTGGCCTCCCTGCGCTCGTTGAGGACGTGGCCTTTCATTCAGGGGCGTGGCCTGGTGTACCCTGGCCTCTCACCAGCGTGGCCTGGAGTCCCTTGGCTGCTCAGGGGCGTGGCCTCTCATCCCTATCCTCTTTGAGGGAGTGGCCTGGCATTCCTGCACTCCGCGGGGGGCCTGCCCAGTTGTCCCTGAGCTCGTTGGGGGCATAGCCTTGCTTATTACAGTTTTATTGACTTCTATCCCGTTTACATTCATATTTATTCATTTATAACGTGTATATTATAACATTTATCAGTTACTTATTATTTATAGTGTTTATCATTTACAGTGTCTATCATTTATAATTATCATTTATATTTATTTATTATGTAATTTATTATTTACTTGTAAGTTATAGTAGTTATCACTTAGTGTTTATCATTTATAATATCATTTATTGCTTATTAGTTTTACTGATTCATGTTTCATTTATATTCATATTTATTTATTCATAACTTATAATACTAATCATTTACTGATGATTTATAGTATTTATCATTTACAGTGTTTACTGTTTATAATATTTATCATTTATAATATTTAGTTTTTTTGACATATTTGTATGTATTTATTTGTAACTTATTTATTATAATACTTATTTTTTATTTACTTATGATTTATAGTATTCATCTACAGTGTTTATCATTTATAATATTTTTAATAATTGGTAATTGATTTTAATATTGTGACATAATTTTTTATTTATTTTCTAGGAGTTGAAAAGTTCTGGAAGTCTTTGGAAAACATGAAGAATAAACAACCAGAACTCAGCTGAATGTGGTCCTCATTTCCTTCTTTCCTCACTATTTCTATTTATTTCTCCAGGCCCTGAGAGCATCGTGTCATGAAATGTCTGGCGGCCACATTTAATTTAATTTATTTTATCTCTCTAGCTTCTTCCTTCTCTTTATTCCTTTATTCGGAATATATTTCTATTTTTATTTTACTTTTTTTATTCTCCCCGCCCCCATAATTTTTAATTTTAATTTTGATATTATTTTCCTCTTATTTTTCTATGGCTTTCTTATTTTACTTTTCTCTATTTCATTTTTCTTAATCTTTTTCACTCTCATCTCTTGCCCTACTTGGATTCCCACTTTATTTTTTAAATTGTATTTTACTTTATTTTTGTCTTATTTTCATTTATTTTGGTATACTTAATTTTAATTTATTTCACTTTCTTATTTTATTCTCATGTTTAATTTTATTTTATGACTTTATTTTGTTTCATTTTTTATTTTGCTTTACTTTCTGTTCTATTTTTCTTTACTTTTCCTCATTTTGGTTTTTTAATCTTACTTTGCTCATTTTATTTTTTAACTTGTTCTATTTTACTTCATTTCCCCTTATTTTCCTTTATTTCATCTTGATATGTTTAATTTTATTTTAGCTTATTTTTTATTTTATCTTCATATACTGTTGTATTTTACTTTATTCTATTTTACTTCATTTCCCCTTATTTTTTATTTCATTTTCCTTTATTTCATCCTGATTTATTATTTATTTATTTTTTCATTTTATTTTATTTTATTTGCTCTCCTTCCCAGCCCCAGAAGCTTCCAGAACAGATGCCAAGTCCTAAGCACCAAACAGCAGGCATCCCGGAATCTTCCAGAACTGTGCCTGGCCCAGGGCATTTGTCCTCTGGAACATTCTCCATCATTCTCACTATCACCATCATCATCAGTGTGGAGTCACCTCATTATATGGGTTCCTAGGGCTGATGTGGCAGATGGATGGATGGACAGACAGCAAGGCCAACACAGAGACAGACTGACAGAGAGACAGAGAGACAGACAAGGAGAAAGACAGACCCAGAGACACACATACAGACAAAGAGAAAGGCAGACTCACAGGTAGACAGACAGACAGACACACAGACAGAGAGACAAACAAGGAGACAGACTCACAGGTAGACAGACACATAGACAAACATGTACACAGACAGACACAGAGACAAACAGGTAGACAGACAAGGAGACAGAAAGACAAACTCATAGCTAGACAAAGACAGGGAGACAGACTCACAGGCGGACAGAAAAGACAGACATGCATACATTGGAAGACAGACACACAGACAGAGACATACATGGAAACAGACAGGCAGACATACTCACAGACAGACACAGAGACTGACACATAGACACACACATAGGCATAGACAGACTGACTCACAGGTAGACAGACACATAGACAAGGAGACAGAAAGACCCGCAGCTAGACAGACCGACAGGGAGACAGACTCAGACCAACAGAGAAAAGACAGACAGACACACACAGTGGAAGACAGACAGGTGGACAGACAGACACACTGGCAGAGAGACTCACAGACAGGCAGATGCAGAGAGGAGGCCCAGAGGCACACAGAGACACACAGGGAATGATAGATAGACAAGGAGACAGACTCATAGGTAGACAGACACACAGAAAGACAGACATACACACACATTGGAAGACACACAGAACATACAGACACACATACATTGGGAGACAGACATGGAGACAGGCACACAGAGGCAGATAGACATACTGAAAGACATAGACACAGAAAGACAGACAGACACACATATTGGAAGACAGAGACAGAGAGACAGACACATAGACACACACAGACACAGAGACAGACAGATAGGGAGACAGACTCACAGGCAGACAGAAAAGATAGACACATACATTGGAAGACAGACACAGAGACAGACAGACACAGGTATAGACCAGAAGACAGACAAGGAGACAGAAAGACAGACTCCCAGGTAGACACAGAAAGACAGAGACAGACATAGGTGTACAGACAGACACAGAGACTGAGACGCACAGACAGGCAGATGCAGAGAGGAGGCCCAGAGACACAGAGACAGACAGGCTGAAGGACAGACCAACACACAGACAGACACACAGACACATAGACAAGGAGACAGATACATACATTGGAACACAGACACAGACAGACAGACACAGGCATAGACAGGAAGACAGACAAGGAGACAGACTCACAGGCAGACAGAGAGACATATATAGGAGGACAGACACACAGACAGGTGTAGAGAGGAGGCCCAGAGACACACAGACACAGCAACAGACAGACAGACACGCATAGACAGATGGACTCAGAGACAGATGAGGAGACCGACAGTCACATACATTGGAAGACAGAGAGACATAGAGATACAGGCATAGACAGGAAGACAGACAAGGACACAGACTCACAGGTAGACAAAGACAGGCACAGAGACAGACAGGCAGACAGGGAGTCAGATACAGACAGACACATACATTGGAAGACAGACACAGAGACAGACATGGAAACCAGACAGACAGACTCACAGACAGGGCAGACAGACAGGTACACAGACAACAGAGAGACAGATACACTGGAATACAGACAAGTGGATGCAGATGGACAGGTAGACAGGCAGACAGATAGACAAGGAGACACAGACAGACAGAGACAGACAGGCAGACAGACAGAGACAGACAGACACAAAGATAGACAGACACAGAGGAGGAGGGACAGACAGAAGGACGGATAGATGGGTAGACAGGCCTGGTGCCATGCCTCTGTCTGTCCATCTTCCTGTCTATGTCTATGTTTCTGTCTGTCTACCTATCTATGGGGTCTGCCTGTCTGTTTGTCCATCTGCCTTGGAGGGTGCTGATTGCTAAGGCCTCCCCGCGACATGCAGCTGGGGAAACTGAGTCCCATCCCTGTCTCTTCACTAAATATGGGCAGAATATATAAAAATATCCTGTATACAAATATGAAATGTGACAAAATATACGTCTATATTTTAACATATTTTATATACCTTGTGTTTTATATTTACATATATTTATGTATACTTATGTGTTATAATTATATTTATTTATAATTCCTATTTATACATTTTTATTTATATATTTAAATATTTTTTATATTTATATATACTTATGTTTATAAGTATTTATATTTTATATTTATATAAACTTGTATTTTATATATATTTATATTTCATATTTATATACTCATATTTCATACGTATACATTTTATATTTATATTTACAATTTATCTTTATATATTATATGTTATATTTATACATTTTATGTTTTATATTTATACATTTATATTTTATATATATTCACATACGTTTCATTCCATAGGCTTGCATGTATGTTATATGGTTCATCGTGTTTTATCAATTCCACGTGCATTGCATTGTAACCCGCTCCAGGTTTTATGGACATGATACGTTCATATATTGTATTTTCATAGATTCCGTACAGATTATATTTTATATGTTGTGCTTTCATATGTTTTTACATGCTATATTTTTCATATGTTTTGTTTCTTAAAATCTTTTTTTTTTTTTTTTGGCCAGTCCTAGGCCGTGACCTCAGGACCTGAGCACTGTACCTGGCTTCTTTTTTGCTCAAGGCTAGCACTCTGCCACTTGAATCAAACCCAGGGCCTCATGTATACAAGGCAAGCACTCTTGCCACTAGGCCATATTCCCAGCTCCTATTTCTTAAATCTTTATATATGTATATTTCATTTCACATTTCATTTTATTATTTCACATTTCCTTTCATTTTATTTAGTTCATTTCATTTTATTTCATTTCACTTTATTTCCTTTCCTTTTATTTTATTTCCTCGCCCCACCCCAGGCCCCAGGGTTTGAATCCCCAAGTCCTAGGCAAGAGGCAGGGGGAAAATGCCCAGAACTGCCCTGCCTGGGGCTGTGGGATGTCAGGCCTTACGCTGTGGCCACGCCCCCACTCCTGAGCCGCCCAGGTGGGAGCAGGGAGGGGGGGAAGGGGACATGCCCCCATGTCTGCTGGTCATACCCCATAGCTGAGCTGGAATTAAATTCCATAAAAAGAGAAATAAAATAAAATAAACTGAAATTAACTTCCATAAAATATAAGTGAAATAAAATAAAATGATATAAATGAAATAAAATGAACGGAAGTGAAATTAAACTCCATAAAACATAAGTTAAATATAATAAAATAAACTGAATTTAAATTCCATAAAATATAAATGGAGTAAAATAAAATTAAATAAACTAAAGTGATATAAAGGAAATAAAACCAACTGAGCTGGAATTAAATTCCATAAAAAATAAGTGAAAGTAAAATGATAAATGAAATAAAATCAACTGAAGTGAAATTAAATTCCATAAAACACAAGTGGAATATAATAAAATTAATAATATAAATTCCATAAAAATAAGTGAAATAAAATAAAATGATATAAACGAAATAAAACCAACTGAAGTGAAGTTGAAATTAGTCTGTAACTGGAATGAAATTAGATAAACGACACAAAATACACTAAAATAAAGGAAATGGAATCAACTGAGCTGAAATTATAAACTAGGTAAATAAATGCAATAAGACTCCTTCCCTCCTTCCTTCCCCTCCTTCCCTCCTTCCCTCCATTCTTTCCTCCTTCCATCCTTCCTTCCATCCTTCCCTCCATCCTTTCCTCCCCTCCTCCCTCCCCTGCTCCCTCCTGTCGGGCTCATTCGCCTCTCCCGGCGTAGGGTTCAAGGCTCTGCTAGGCTTCTCGCCACCCCCGTTTTCTCGTCCTCTCTCTTGGACACCCAGCCGGCAGATATCCAAGATGGGAAGGAGGAGTCAGGGCCGACCTCACGCGTGTGATTGTCTAACGAGAAAGCGTGCCCACCTCCTTACCGGTAAATAAAGTCAGGTGTACGCAAGTCTTGGAGAAAGCTTCTGGAGCCAACTGATTTATTAAGGCAGAGGTAAAGGGAGATGATAGAGGGAGAGGGTGATCGGCCAAGACGCCAATAGGCTGAAAGCTGTTACATGATCCCCTTGAGCTAACGTCACTCGAAAGCGCCGAGCCAGGGCGAGACAGGTAGGAGCCTGGGCTGGCGGGAGAGTTGGGGGCTGGGTGCAAAGCCAGTTCTTCTGGTTCCAGACCCAGAGAACGTAGCCTGCTTCTACATTTCCCTAGGGCTTGGGGGAAGGGCGTCAAGCCCCCCCATCAAGTCTAAAGGCTGGATCCCAACACCCTCCACCCTTGCAGGCATGTGCTGTGGTCACTAAGGAACTTCTCCCCATCTGAAGCCCATCCTGAAGCTTTCAGCTCTGCATATCAAAGGATTCTCCCCCCCCCCACTTCCCAGGGGTCCCCAACTTCCCATGGCTCTTTCTTGGCTTCCTCCTCCAACCCATGGCCCCCTCCTCTCCTTTCCCCCAATCCTGAAGGATGGAACTTCACAAACTCCTATCCATCCTGCCATGGCCCCAAGGCCTGTGCCCCTCCAGAAGCCTTTAGCTGTGAATGTCAAGGGATCCCCACTTCCCACCGACCCTGGACTTCCTCCCACTTCCTTCCCTGCTTCCTCCCAGAAGCCTGAGGCTTTGGGAAAAAGCTCAGGGACACGGCTCCCCCAACCCCCCTGTGGGGGAAGGAGAACAAAACTGGATAAAGAGGAAGAAGAAGCAGCAGCCAAGGCTTAGGGAGGAAGGTGAGGCCTTGAGGGGAACAAATGAGCCTGGGGTGGGAGTGAGGAGGGGGTTGGGGGAGGTAAAAGGTCGAGAGGGACAAAGTTCAGGGGGGTCTGGGGTCCTAGAGTCAGTCAGTGGTCATGTATGCCATACAATAGTTGATTATCATATAATTATCATAGGGTCAGTCAATTATCATATGATTACCATAGACACCGTCACAGCCAGTCAATTATCATATAATTATCATAAAGTCAGTCAAATGTAGATACCATCAGTCTATTATCATATAATTATCAAATATACAATCACAGAGTTGGTCAATTACCACATAATTATCATAGTCAGTCAATTATCATATAATTATCACAGATACCATCATAAAGTCAGTCAATTATCATATAATTATCACAGATACCATCATAGAGTCAGTCAATTATCATATAATTATCATAGAGTCAGTCAATTATCATATATACCGTCAAATAGTCACTGAATTATCATAATTATCATAGATACCATCACAGAGTCAATCAATTATATAATTATCATTATACTATCATAGAGTCAGTCAAATATCAGATACCATCAAATAGTCAATCAACTATCACATATACCATCACAGTCAGTCAATTATCACATAATTATCAGAGTCCATCAATTATCATATAATTACCATAGAGTCAGTCTATCATATCATTATCATATACCGTCAAATAGTCAATTGCCATTTAAGTATAGATACTGTCACAGTCAGTCAATTATCATATAATTATCATGGATACAATCAAATATTCAATTATCATATAGTTATCATAGAGCCAGTCAATTATCATATAGTTATCATTATATCATAGATACCATCACAGTCAGTCAATAATCATATAATTATCATTATACCATCATAGAATCAATTATCACATATACCAGCAAATAGTTATCATACAATTATCTATACCGTCAAATAGTCAATCAACCATCATATATATTGTCACAGAGTCAGTCCCTTATCATATAATTACCATAGATTCTGTCATAGAATCAGTCAATTATCATTATACATCCATAGTCAGTCAATTATCATATAATTATCAGAGTCAGTCCATTACCACATAATTATCATAGATACCATCATGGAGTCAGTCATTATCATAGATACAATTAAATAATCAATTATCATATAATTATCATAGAGTCTGTCAATTATCATACAGTCAATTATATAATTATCACACTGTCAGCCAATTATTGCATAATTATATAGTCACTCCATTACCATATCATTATATATACAGTCAAATACTCAGTCAATTTTATAGTTATTGAGTCAGACAATTACCCTATTATTTCCATTTTTAATACTTATTGCTATTATTATTTATTTGACTATCATTTATTATGCTTTCACAGTTGTTTATTATTATTATTTTATTATTATATTTGTAATTATCTATTATTTTTATTATTGCCTATTATTTCTATTATTCTCTATTGTTGTTATTATATATTGCTGCTTATTTTTATTTGTTGCCATCATTTTTGTTATTATTAATTAATTATAATGTACTAAGGGTGGTTTATTATCATTTACTATTATTTATTGCAATTATTTTTATTATTTTAATCAATGAGTTTCATTATTTATTTCATCATTATTTATTATTTATCGTTATTTATTCCAATCATTGCTTCTTTTTACTATTTATGGATATGGTTTATTATTATCCTTTAATTTTTACTGCTATTATTTTTATTAATTATGTATTGTTCTTGTACTTATTTTATTATTAATTATTATTCATGATCATCTATTTTTATTCTTTATTGTCATTTATTATTATTATTTACCATTATTGTGATTTGTTTTTCTTTTTATATGACTGCGTTTTATTATTGTTTATTGGTATAATTTTCATGGTTCATTTATTATTTATTTCTTACTATTTATTTTATTGTTAAATATTATTAACTTTTGTGTATTGTTATTATTTAGTGTTATTTATTATTATTTATTGTTACCTATTTCTATAATTATTTACTATTATTTATTTATTATTGTTATTATCATTATTTATTGCTATACATTTTAATAGTAAGTATTTACTGCTATTTCTAATTATTCACTTAATTCTTAGTTATTATTTATTACCATCTATTGTTATTTATTATTATGTACTGTGAATTATTTCCCTTTTTATTATTTACATTAATTATTATTTATTGATGTGATTTTTATTGTTGATTTATTATTATTATTTATTTCTTATGTTTGTTAACAATTATTTATAGTCTACTGTTATTAGTTATTTATTTTTTATCAATATTGCTATGATTATTTGTTTTTATTATTTGCTATCATTTGTTATTACTGATTAAATATTACTTATTATTAATTATTTCGTATTACCATTTCCTTTATTATTAACTGTTGTTATCTATTGCTATTTTTCTTGTTATTTATTATCGATTGTTATTTATCGCTATTATTATTAAATATTTTTGTTATTAATTATTATTATTTATCGATATGATTTTATTTTTGATTATTTATTTATTAATATTATTCATTAACTATTATTTTATGATCTCCTGTATTATGTATTATTTATTATCATTTATTGTTTATTGATATTACTTATTGCCTTAATATGTAATTGTTGAATATTTATTATTATTTCTATTATTATTATTTAGTGCTATCTATTATTATTTATTATTATCATTTATTGTTATTTGTTGCTATGAGTATTTACTTTCCTTATTTTTTATTATTTATTGCTATGATTTTTATTGTTGATTATCAGTATTAATTTCTTATGATTATGTGTTAGCTATTTATTATTATCCACTGTCATTTATTACTATCATTGACTGCTATTATAATTTACTTTTATTCTTATTTATTGTTTATTGCTCTAATTGTCATGGCTGATTCTTTGATATGTTTAACTATTTGTTTCTTTCTATTCATTTTATTATTATTACTTAGTTATGTATTGTTTTCATTTATTATCATTATCATTTATTGTTATTATTTTTGTCATTATTTATTATTATTTAGTGGTATCGTTTATTATTGATTATACATTACTTGCTTATATTTATTTCTTATTGCTGTTTATTATATTCTGAATCATTTATTGTTAGCCAGTGCTATTTTATCATTTATTATTATTCCTCATGGTTAGGAATTGCTATTATTATGGTTATTTATTGCTCTGATTTTTATGGTTGATGATTTTTTATGTATCCTTCTTTGCTTCCTATTATTATTGGTTTTGTTATTTATTATTTATTTTATTATCTGTTGTCATTATTTGTTATTGATTAGTTATTATTTAATTATGTGGGATGATGAGGATGAGGATGGTGAAGATGAAGATGATGAAGATGAGGATGAAGATGAGGATAATGAGGATAAAGGGGATGAAGATGTGGATGAGGATGATGAGGATGAAGGGGATAAAGATGAAGATGTGGATGGTGAGGATGAGGATGAGGAGGGTGAGGATGAGGATGGTGAAGATGATGAAGATGAGGATGAAGATGGTGAGGAGGAAGATGATGAAGATGAAGATGATGAAGTTGAGGGTGACGATGATGGGGATGAAGATGAGGATGGTGAGGATGAAGATGATGAGGATGATGAAGATGAGGATGAGGTTGGTGAGGAGGAAGATGATGAAGATGAAGATGATGTGATGAGGGTGAGGATGGAGAGGATGACAATGATGATGGTGGAAGTGGCAGTGGGTGGTAGGAAACTGAAATGACATAGCTCATTGTGGTTCTCCCTTTCTCTTCCTCCCCCTGCTCTTCCTCCTTCCCCTTCTGTCTCGGTTCCTCTTTCTGTCCTTGTGCCTGTCCCTCTTACTCTTCCCCCTATTTGTCTTCCTGCTTCCTCTTGTCCTTCTTCTTCCTCTTCCTCTCCTTTTCCTTCATCCCCGTCCCCTTGCTCCTTCCTTTTCCTCTCTTTCCACTTCTTTTTCTTCTCTTTCCTATTCGTCCTCTCCCTCTTCCGATCCTGCTTTCTCTTCCTCTGCCTCTCCGTGTTCTTCCTCTTCTTGTTTCTTTTTGTCTTTCCCACCTTCTTCCTCTGCCTTCCTCTTCCTCTCCTTTTCCACTTACCCTTCCACAAGTCCTTGCTTTTTCTTGTCTTGTTCTCCATTTCCTCCTGCTTTCTATACTTCCTCTTTCTCTCCATATTCCTCTTCCAATTTTCCCTTTCTGTCTCCTCCTTCTTGTTCCTCTGCTCTTCCTTCCCTCTCCCATCCTTCTCCTCCTGTTCCTCTTTCCCTCCTTTTCCTCTTCCTCTTCTTCCCCAACTCCTTGCTCTAATCATTCCTTTTCCTCTTCTCCTTTTCCTCCCCCTTCATCCTCATCGCCTCCCTCTTTCTCTCCTTTCCTTGCCTTTTCCCCTTTCCATTCTTCCACTCCTGTTTCCTCTTCCCCCTCGAATTCTTCTTCTGCTTCCCTTTCCTCTTCTTCTTCTTCTTCTTCTTCTTCTTCTTCTTCTTCTTCTTCTTCTTCTTCTTCTTCTTCTTCTTCTTCTTCTTCTTCTGCTTCCCCTCCCTATAACTCTTCCCTGTCTATTTCCTCTTCCTCTTCCACTGCTGCTTCCTGTTCCCCTTTTACCCTTGATTTCCTTCCTTTTCTTGTTCTCCTTCAGGTTCCCCTTCAACTTACCCGTCCCCTTGTTTTTCCCTTTTCTGTTCCGCTTCTGCTTCACATTCTGCTTCTTATTAGCCTTTCTCTTCCACTTCTACTTCCAGTCCTCCTTCTTCTTTCACTTCTAATTTCCTTCTATTTCTGATTCCATGTCTACTTCCACTGCTGATTCTGGTAAACCTCCCCCTTCCCCTTCCTGTTCCTCTTCTACTTCTGATCCCCTTCCGCTTTCTCTACTGCTTCCTCTTCTCTTCCCACTTACCCTCTCCTTCCTGTTCCTCTTCCACTTTCTTGTCCCCTTCCACTTCACATTCCCCCTTTACTTCCACTTCCACACCTACTTCCTCTTCTGCTTCCAACTACCCTCTACTTCCCTTTCCTCTTCCCCTTCTACTTCTTATTACCCTTCCAATTTTTCTTCTGCTTCCTCTTCCCCTTCTTCCCCTACTTCTTCCTGTTCTCCTTCCACTTCCTATTCCCATTCTGCTTCTACTTCCATGCCAACCTTCTCTTCCACTTCTGGTTACCCTTTCACATACGGTTCCCCATGTACTACCGCTTCATCTTTTGCTAATCCTTCTGCTTCCACATTCCCTTCAACTTCCTGTTCTACTTCCTGTTACCCTTCCACTTCCTATCACCCTTCTACTTCCACTCCCACATCTACTTCCTCTTCCAGTTCTGGTTATCCTTCTCCTTCCCATTACCCTTCTGCTTCTGCTTCCCCTTCTCCTTCCTGTTAACCTTCCACTTCCTACTCACCTTCCACTTCCTCTTCCGCCTGGCACATGTCAGTTCTGCCCGCTCATATCCGCAGCCACAGTGACCAGTGGCCTCTGCCTCATCTGTGGCCTTCCTGTCCTGTCCTCCGGGATGTGTCGCTTGTGCTCCGCCTGCTTCTGCTGCTGCTGCTGCTGCTACTGGGCAGCATCTCCACCCGGCAGCCCGTGACTCTGCTTCTGCTATGCCCCGGCCAAGCTCCACTGCACCTTCTGCGGCATCCGCACCATGCCCTGCACCCTGCCCGCCGACCTGGAGCACGTCAACGTTGGGTGAGTGAGCAAGGGGGGGTGGGCGAAGGGGGGTGTGCAAGCAGGTGTGCCCACAGGAGTCATTGTTGGGCTTGTATGACGCAGGCAGGCGTGCAGGGGATGGGTGTGAGTGTGCAAGGAAGATGTGACTGTGCAATGTATGTCAGTGTGCAAGGCACAGGTGAGTCTGCATGACAGGCATGTATAGAGGAGATGGGAGTGCAAGCCAGATGTGGGCGTGAATGTTAAAGTTGGTGAGTGTGCAAGGAAAGTGTGAGTGTGCATGATACATGGGAGTGTGCAACATAGGCATTTAGCCAGGTGATCGTCGTGCATGCATGACAAGCATTTGCATGTAAAAGTGTGTGAGTATATAGGGTAAGCGTGAGTGTGTATGGACACTGTGAGTGTGCACGACAGTTGTAGGTCGGTGTGTGCAACATAAGTGTCCATACACCAGAAAGGTGTGCATGTGTGAGATAGGTGTGTATGTGCACGATACATAGGTGTGCATGTGTAAGATATGTGTGCATGGGTGTGGGGCACACCTGGAAGTCAACTAGCTGGCCCCACCTGTTTCTCAGTCTTGGGGCTATGTGTGGCTAAGATGGCGGCGCCTAACAACAACACTCAGCTGCTACAAGTGTCTTTGGTTATAACCCAGAGGCAGTTCTGTGGACTGTGATGCCCCAGCTCTTCCGCCCTTATGGTCAGCTCATGCCTCCTCTTACACCCCTTCCCTTCCTGCTGATCTGATTGGCTCTTGTGCCTTATATTAGTTACATGTGTTTCCCTCAATAAACGAGATCTTGTGCTGACTTGACTCTCAGGCCATCTGACTGTCCTCTGGTGAGGGAGGGCTGGGTGCGGGCAGTCTGTCGACCCTTTCCTTTCTTGGCTCGTCTGGTCGGGACGTGCTTTTGCCGTCTCTCCCGCGGGTCGGGGGAGTGCAGGGGGCTAAAAACCCCGACACATGGGGGAATAGGTGTGCATATGCAAGATAGATAGGTGTGCGTGTGCAAGAGATTGGCGTCCATATGCAAGATGGGTGTGCATGCACATGATTGGCATGCATGTGTAAGAAAAGTGCGTGCAGGACATGGGCATACGTGTGTGACATGCCTGTGCCCATCTGAGATACGTGTGCACATGTGTTGTGATAAGTTCACGATGCATCACATTGTGTATGATCCCATACATTGTATCATGTAATGTAATTCCGAATCCTCATTACACAACATGTCATTTTATATATACATAATCATGACGTATAACATAGGATGTGTCATTATTATATCACACATATGCGTAAAATAATATAATGTATATAAAATCATAAATATTATACGTATATTACTATATATAACACACAATTACACATGTATATAATCATATGTAATACATATTATGTATAAGTGTATATACTATAATAAATAGTATATAATAACATATCTAATATGTGATGTATAATAACATAATACAACAAATAATATAATAACATAATACATAATATGTAATAACATAATACATTATATGTAATATATAAGAACATCATACATACTATAACATCATATAATACATAATATATAATATGTAATAACATATAATATGTAATATGTAATACATAATATATAACATAATATAGAATACATAATGTATAGCACATAGTAACATAAAATTTATAATATATAACATATGATACATAATATAAAATATCTAGTGACATAATACATAACAGAATAACAGAATAACATATAATACATTATATATAATATATAATACATAGTATATAATATAATATAATATAATATAAAATAACGTATAACATATAATGTATAATAATACATAATATATACTAACATAATACATAATATATACTATATAATAATATGTAATACATAATATATAATAGCATATAATACATAATATATAATATAAAATAACATATTATATATTATATAATATGTAATATCATAATACAAAATATATAAAGTGTAACATATAATACATAGTATATAATATATAATGTATAATATAATACATAAAATATCATATAATACATAGTATATAAAAACATAATACATAACATACTATTTTCTAATATATAACATAAACATATAACACTACGCACAAGGTGCAATCATGACGTTTCTGCAGTCACCCCATGATGTGTCAAGATACACTATTGTGTTACAGTAGTGGATTCTGATACAGGGCTGCACATTGGATGGATGAAAGAATGCGTGATCATATCACATGCAAACATATCATATATTATAAGGTAGTGTATATCACGTGTCCCCACGTATGAGATATAAAATACTATCATAATATGAATAGTCGTGTGCGTCATGTGGTTGGATCAATGACGTCACGTTGCAGTGGGATGCACATGACACTAATTATATAAGGATACATGATATAAATATAATGTTATAGACTATATAGATCATCTGATATATAATAATAATATAATACGTATGGTATAGAACATGTCACCAATAATATTATATAAAATATATGTGTTATAATATGAATAACATATCAAATAATATGATTATATGTAGTTATATCATATCGTCTATCACATTCCATCGTGATCTATGGTGGAATATTGTTTTTATTCTATGTAATATAAAATAATATAGAACCCATATGTATGATTCTATAGAATAATGTATTCATTCTGTGTTGAAAATACCACCCCGGGGAATCCATCCATAGACCGGAAATGGCTTCCAGGAAGTGAACTCTCTGAGAAGTGACTTCTGGGAAATGGGATCCAGGAAGTGGTTTCCAGGAAAAGGGTTCTGGGAAGTGGCTCCCGGGAAGTTAACTGTGAGGAGTAGGTACACAGAAGTGGCTTCCAGGAAGTTAACTCTGAGAAGTAACTTCTGGGAAATGGGTTCCAGGAAGTGGCTTCTGGGAAGTGACTTCCAGGAAGTGGCTTCTGGGAAGTGCAATTCGGAATCATGTTCTGGGTCGTGACTTCTGGGAAGTGGGCTCCAGAAAGTGGTTTATGGGACGTGACTTCTGGGAACTGGGATCCGGGAAATGAGTTCTGGGAACTGGGCTCAGAGATGTGGCTTTTAGGAAATGGAATCTGGGAAGTGGCTTCCTGGAAATGCGCCCCACATAAATCAATCTATGGAATTCTTCTCCGTGATATCAGGTTTGACATCCTCCAGGCCTTGTCAGAAACTTACTTCTCAGGTCTGTGGAATCTGGAGCTGTTCATGCTGCAAGGAAATGAGATCCAGGAAATCCCAGACGGTGCCCTGAGTGACCTCGAGTCACTGCAGGTAAGCAGAAAGGATAGGAGGAAGTGAGGGAAGAAGAGAAAGAAGGAAGGAAGGAGGGAGGAGGGATGGAGGAAGAGGAGGAAGGAGGGGAGGAAGGAAGGATGGAAGGGAGAAGGAAGGAAGGAGGAAGGAAGGAAGGAGGAAAGGAAGGAAGGAGGAAAGGAGTGCTTCTTGGCCATTGGTTTTTATCCAGTGCTCTTTGTCCAATGTTCCTTACATAGTGCTCCTGGTCTAGGGCTCCTTCCATAGTGCTCCTTTACCTGATTCTGGTGTAGCACTTCCCATACAGTGCTCCCTGTCCAGTGCTCCTCACAGAGTGCTCCTCACACAGTGCTCCCCCTCCCTACATGCTGAAGCTCAGCCACAACCACCTGCGTGCCCTGCTGCAAGATGCACTGTGCCAGCGCCGGGGCTGGAAATACTACAGCTGAACAGGAACCCGTGGGCCTGTGGGTGCCAAATGCAGTGGTTCCTGGGCTGGGGTGGACGGGGCACAGGTGAGGGGTGGACTCGGTGTACAGTACTCAATGCAAATACTCCTAAAACAGTGTTCAATGCAAATGCTCCTTGTACAGTGCTCCTTTGCAAATGCTCCCTGTGCAGTACTCATTGCAAATGCTCCTTTTACAGTGCTCATTGCAAATGTTCCATGCACTGTGCTTCTCTGCAAATGCTCCTTCTATACTGCTCATTACAAATGCTCCCTACACAGTAATCCTTTGCACATGCTCCTGGCACAGTGCTCAATGAAAATGTTCCTCACACCAGTGCTCTCTCCTGCCCCTCCCTGCCCCAACAGGCATCCTGCACTGCTGGAGGGACCGGGCCTCATCACCATCTTCCCCCTGTGCTGTCTGCACCACTTATGCAGCCCTGCATGGCATCAACATCTGTGATTTACCCAGCTGCCTGCCCTGCCACCATCCACTCATCGCCTTGTTTGTGTGGGATGCGAAGGTCAGAGGGGCGGAGGCCCAGGAGATGGAGGCCCAAGAGTAGGCCCAGGAGGCCAAAGTGTCGAGGCCCAGGAGGTGGAGGCCCAGAGTGTAGAGGCCAAAATGGAGGCCCAGGAGGTGGAGGCCCAAGTAGAGGCCCAGGAAGTGGAGGCCAAAATGGAGGCCCAGGAGGTGGACACCCAGGAGGTGGAGGCCCAACTGGAGGCCCAGGAAGTGGAGGTTCATGAAGTGGACGCCCTGGAAGTGGAGGCCTGTGTGAAGGGCAGGGAGTGAAGGCTCAGGGATGGAGGCCCAGGAGGTGGAGGCCTACATGGAGGCCCAGGAGGCCAAGGCCTCCCTGGCAGCCTTGCTTCCCACCCCATGGCCCATGGCTTTGTGTGTGGCCCATGCCCCCCTGCTGTCCCTCTGTCCTGCCTGGCCTGTCAGCTGCCTTCTGTCTGTGGCCTCTGCCGCCTGGCGCCAGACCATGCAGAGACCTCGGTGGAGGCCAAACTGCGCTGCCCGTGGATGGCGAGGCCCTGGTGCATGTGGGAGCTGCTGGCACAACTCACTGAGGACCCTGTGACTCTCACACGCATGGACGGATGGACGGGGCGATGGAATGGATGGGGCCTACATGTCCTATGAAGTCTTGGCACACCTCACTGAGACATGGGATCACATGGATGGATGGATGGACAGATATGATGTGGCCTACTGTGCTTTTGCATATCCCACCGACCCCGCAATGACTGTGACATCTATGGATGGTTGGATAGAGGGATAGGCTGTGGCCCACAAAGCTAAGCACACCCCACTAAGGGACCAGCACACATGGATAGAAGGAGAGAAAGATGGGCTGTGGCCCACAAGGCACACGAAGCATTGGCACACCTCACTGAGACACATACACCCCTGGGCTGATGGACTAAAAGACTGGATGCGGCCTATGAGCACATGAAGCCTTGGGACACACCGCTGAGATTCCTGTGGGTTTAACACAGTTGGATGGACAGATACCAGGGCTGTGGCCCACATAGCCTTGGCTCATCCCACTGAAACACGGAAATGTGCGGACCAGTGGACAGATAGATGATCTGCAGCCTACAAGGCCCACGAAGCATTGGTACACCCCACTGAGACCTGGGAAAGTGAGGGCAGTCAGCTCAATGCCATGGCTGAGACCCATGAAGCCCTTGCACACCCCACTGAGAGTTGGACATGTGAAGATGGATGCCAGGACTGTGTCCTACACAGCCCTCACATACCCCATGTGAGATTAGTGCACGTGAATGGACAGACACCATGGCCGTGGCCTGCAAAGCCTTGGCACACACCACTGAGGCATGGGAACATGCAGGTGGATATCCAGACAGACAGGCCGTGGCCCACAAAGCCCTTGCACACCCCACTGAGACTCGTGTGAATTAACATGCATGGATGGGCGAACAGACACCATGATGGCGGTCTACAAAGCCTTGGCACACCCCACTGTGGCACGGATGTGTGTGGGTGCATGGGCAGACAGACAGCCTGTGACCTACATGGCACACCAAGCCTTAGCACGCCCCACTGAGAGTCTTGTAACTTTCAACCACATGGATGAATGGACAGATGCCAGGGCTGCAGTCTACAAAGCCTTGGCACGCCCCACTGAGGCACAGGCAGGCGTGGGCCAATGGACAGATGGGCTGCAGCCTACAAGGCCCACAAAGCCTTGGCACACCTCAGTGAGGTACGGAGACGCATGGACAGACAGATGTCCACCATGATGATGGACCACAAAACCTTGGCACACCCCCTGAGATGCAGACCTTCCTGAATGAATGGCCAGATGCCATGGCCACAGCACACGAATCCCTCACACACCCTACTGAGATGGCGACACGTGGGCAAATGGGCCGAGGCCCACGAAGCCTTGGCACACCCCACTGATACACCGACTTGTGTAGATGGATGATCAGACTCCATGATGGTGGCCTACAGAGCCTTGGCACACCCTGCTGAGAGACGGAGACATGAGGACAGATGACTGGATGCCATAACCATGGCCTACACTGGCCCCCATGGGTCTGGCCTGCGCATGTGGGTCTTGGCACCTGCCTCAGCCCTCATGTGGATGTGCCCACCCTCTGTAGACATCTGGCTGGACCTCAGGAGGAGCACTGTGGGCGGAGTCCAGCTGGCATGTTTGGCGTGCATGCAGGTGGTGGCCAGCGGGGAGGAGGAGGAGGGTTAGTGGGTGATGATCAATGAGGAGGAGGAGGAGGAGGAAGATGGTGTCCACGCTGTGGGCGAGGGGGAAGTGGTGATGATGCGGTGTCACGTGGCAGTGGCAGGGGGCGTGGGGTGTGCCAGTGCGGTGTGGATGCTGCCCAATGGGAGCATGGTGAGAGGCCCGAGTGGCAGAGGCCTGGACCATGGAGGCCCAGACCATAGAGGTTCAGACAGTGGAGGCCGAGACAATGAAAGCCCAGACAATGGAGGCCAAGACAGTGGAGGCCGAGACCAAGGAGAACATGGAGACCGAGGCCACGGAGGCCCAGACAGTGGTGGCCTAGAGAGTGGAGGCTGAGACCAGGGAGACCATGGAGGCCAAGACCACAGAGGCCCAGAGAGTTATGGCCAAACCAAGGAGACCATGGAGGCCAAGACAGTGGAGGCCTAAACAGTGGAGGCAGAGACTATGAAGGCCAAAACCATGGAGGCCCAGACCATGGAGGCTGAGACCATGGCAGCCGCAAACACCAAGTCCACGATGGTTGAGACCATGGAGACCGAGATCTTGAAGGCTGAGACCTAAAAGACCAAGACCATTGAGGCCCAGACAGTGGAGGCTGAGACTATGGAGGCTGAGACCTTGGAGGCCCAGGCAGTGAAGGCTGAGACCACAAAGCCCCCAAACACCAAGAATGTGAAGACCAAGACCACAAAGACTGAGACCACAGAGGCCCAAACATTGCAGGGCCAGCCCTTGAAGGCCCAATCTGTGGAGGCCAGACCTTGCAGGCCCACACAGTGGAGGCCCATCCCTTGGACACCCACACAGTGGAGGCCCAGGCCATGGAAGCCCAGCCCTTGGAGGCACAGGCAGTAGAGGCCCAGGCCATGGAAGCTGCATGGCGCTCTCCGATGGAGGCCAGCGCCTCCACCTCCATGCCATGTGCTTCTCGAACTTGGGCTGGTTCTGCGCATGGCCTGTGCAGGGTTGGCCATGGCGCGCCATGCCCACTGCCTCCTCATCCTTCCTCGACCCCAACTGGAGGCCCAAGTGGAGGCCCAGATGGTGAAGGCCCGGACAGTGGAGGTTGGGTGCACCTTATGCCTGCCCTGCAAGGTCCGGCTGACTCCGCCCCCTGCATGGCATGGATCCTTCGGAACGCCACATCCTGGCTGCCATGGCCAATGCTTCCTGTGCCTCAGTTGGACCAGATGGGACCCTGACCATTGAGGATATCCGTGATGGGGACGGAGGCTGCTATGCGTGCATGACCGCCAACTGTGTGGGCCAGGCCCGGCGGGACATGGAAGTCGCTGTGGAGGCCCACGAGGTGGAGGCCCGGGGAGGATGATCAAGGGTGGAGATCTGGAGAATGGATGCCTGGGGTGGAGGATCCAGGGTGGATGCCTGGGACAGAGGAGGATTGAGTGTAGAAGCCCAGAGTGGAAAAGTGGAGGCCCAGGACAGAGAAGGATCACAGGTGGAGGCCCACAGAATGGGATCCTCAAACAGAGGATTGAGGGTAGAGGCCTGGGATGGAGGAGGATTGAGGGTAGAGGGCCTGGATGGAAAAGTGGAGGCCTGAGATGGAGGAGGATCAAGGGTGGAGGCCCAGGATGGAGGAGGATCGAGGGTGGAGGCCCACAGAATGGAGGCCCAGATCACAGGATCAAGGGTGGAGGCCCAGGATGGAGGAGAATTGAGGGACGAGGCCTGCAGAATGGAGGTCTGGAAAGGAAGATTGGGTTGCAGGCCTGGGATGGAGGAGGATTGAGGGTGGAGGCTCATGATGGAAATGTGGAGGCCCAGAACAGAGGATCAAAGGTGGAGGCCTGGGTCTTAGGACCGAAGGTGGAGTCCTGGAGGAACAGGCTGACATGATTTTGAGGCCCGGGGTCTTCAGCCTGAGCAGTAGGCCTACATCCTGGTGCAGGTGCAAGGCTGCCACGTGACCTCCACTACCTCAGCCTCCACCACCTCAGCCTTCACCCCTATGGCCTCCACCACCCAATCTCCATCGTCCTTCGAGGAGGAAAAGGATGGGCCATCTGTCTCAGTTTCCTCTGTGAAAGGCCCAGGTAATGAGGGCCCCCAGGCGACCCAGGCATCGCCTCCATGTCTGGGGCCTCCAAGTCCCCAGCCTTCACTCCTCCAGCCTCCATTCCCCTGGCCTCCATTCCTCTGGCCTCCATGTTTCTGGCCTCCACATCTGGGGTTTCCATCCCCTGGCCTCCTCTTCTCCAGCCTCCACATCTCAGTCCTCCATTCTTCCAGCCTCCATGCCTGGGGCAATGACAGCTTCGCTTCCCAAGGCCTCCATGCACAATCCCGCCCCTGGCAGTCCTCTGCCTTAGTTTCCCTGCGTGTCCTGGCTCATGGCCAGGCCCCCAGCTGCCGTGACCATGGCTGTGGACGCCAATGTCACCCTGCCCTGTGCGGCCGCTGGACATGCCGTGCCTTGCGTGACTTGGACCAGGCTGCATACTGGTGGGTGCCTCAGTTTCCCCCTCCCCCCTCCCCTTCTGGGGGAGATGGAAAGGGGGAAGGTCAGAGGGCAAGGGGAGGGAGGTGGACGGGGTCAGGGGGGAGTGTCACTCGCTCTACTCACTTACTCTCTTTTCCTCATGGATTTGTTCTTCTGTCTGTCTGTCTGTCCATCTGTCTCCTTGTCTGTCTGTCTCATTGTCTGTCTGTCTTTGTGTCTGTGCATGTGTCTCCCTGTCTCTTTGTCCATCTGATCTGTCTCATTGTCTGTCTGTGTCTGTCTGCCTCCCTTTCTGTCTCTGTGTCTGTCTTCTCTGCATCCCTGTGTCTTTCTGTCAGTCAGTCCATCAGTCTGTCTGTCTCCCTGTGTCTGTCTGTCTTGGTGTCTGTCTGTCTCCATGTGTCTCTGTGTGTCTCTCAGTCTGGCGATCAATCTGTCTGTCTGTCTTGAGTATCTGTTGTCTGTGCCTCTGTCTCCGTCTGTCTGTCTGTGTCTCTGTCCATCTGCCTCCCTGTGTCTCTGTCTATCCCATGATTGATCTGTCTGTCTGTGTCTGTCTCTTGATCTGTGTGTCTGTCTGTGTCTCTGTGTCTGTCAGTCAGTCCATTGGTCAGTCCATCTGTGTGTGTGTCTGTGTATGTCTGTTTGCCTCCCTGTCTCTCTGTCTATTTGACTATTGATCTGCCTGCCTCCCTGTCTGTCTGTCTGTTTGTCTGTGTGTGTCTGCCGTTGTCTCTGTGTCGGTGTCTGAATCTCGGCCAGTGTGTCTGTCTGTGTCCCTGTATCTGTCTGTCAGTCAGGCTGTCTGTCTGAGAGTCGATCTATCCGTGTGCCTGTCTGTATTGAGGTCTGTCTGTCTGTCCCTCTGCATCTCTGTGACCTTCTTTCTGCTGGTCTGTCAGTCTTACTTTCTGTATCTGTCTGTCCAGCTGTGTGTCAGTCTGTCTGTATGTCCCTGGGCCTGTCTATCTATATCTATGTCTCTCTGTCTGTTCCTTAGTCTATCCAATGATCGATCTGTGTGTCCCTCTGTGTCTCTGTCTGATGATCTGTCTGTCTGTCTCCGTGTCTCTCTATGTGTCTCTGTCAGCCTGAAGATTGATCTGTCTCCCTGCCTGTCTGTGTATCCATAATCTGGGCCTCTGTGTCTGTCTGTCTCTGTGTCTGTGACCATCTGTCTGTATCTCTGTGCCCTTCTGTCTGTCGTTCAGTCAGTCAGTTGGTCTGTGTGTGTGTTTGTCCAGGCATGTCTGTGTCTGCATCTGTCTCTGTCTCTGTGTCTGTCTATCTGAATATCGGTTGCTCTGTCTGTCCGTGTCTCTGTGTCTGTGTCATTCTGTCTGTCTGTCTGTCTGTATCTTTGTCTGTCTGTCGGTCGGTCAGTCCCTCTGTCTGTGTCTCTGTCTGTCTGTGGACAGATGGACATGTGGACGCCCAATGCGTGGTGGTCCATCCCTCCATCCTTCCACCCGTTGGTCTGTCCATCCCCACCCCAACCCCGACAAGGTGCTGACCCTGCTCGCCTGCTCCCTGCAACTCTCCATCCTCCCTGATGGCTCCCTCGTCCTACACAGGGCCTGGGACCAGGATGCCAGTGACTTTGACTGCGTGGCGGCCAACCACCACAGCCACGACTGGGCCCATGCGGCCCTGTGCCCATCTGGGGTGGACACCATCAAGGATGCCACCATAGACACCGTGGACACCACAGACACCACCGAGGACACGGTGCACTCCATAGACACAACCATGCATGCTGCTGATGTCACAGACAATGTCGTAGACACCGTGGATGCCATAGACACCACCGTGGATGACGTGGACACCATAGACACCACTGTGGGCACTGTGGATACCATAGACACGACCGTGGACTCCACCACACACAACATGGATGCCACCAAGGATGCCATAGGTGTCACAGATGATGCTGAGGACACCAGGGATACTGTGGACATGACCATGGACCCCGTGGAAGCTGTGTCACAGACACCAGCATGGATGCCATAGGTGTCACAGACGACAAAATGGACACCTTAGAAAACACCATGGACACAACTGCTGTGAGTGTCAATAAACCAAGAGCCATGCAGGACAAAGCCATCCCCAAAGGCTCCCCATAAGCCAGGAAACATGGAGCTCTTTGGAGGCACTGTTTTTTCTGTGTGTTGGCATACTGGTGATCTGGGAGCTTCACACACTGCTCCATATCTGTTGATGAAATCATATAACTGTCAGTCCGTTTTCAATACTTAAAAGGAAATTAGAAAATCCCTGTCTAGAGGTAAATCTAACATGTGAATACTTATGAGCATAGAAGTAAATATTACTTTATATTTTCAGCACTATTACTATTTCTTTATTATGCTGTCACATTCATTCCTACATTTTCCTGTTTTCAGTTTGATTGAAAGTTCTTTTTGTTACCAGCACTGACTATCACATGTATTATTTCTTGCAAGTGCTAATCTGCATGGTGTACATTTCCATGGTAATTCTCAGTCTTGTGTGTACTACTCAAGCTCTTCATCCAACACTATGAACAGTAAAATTTGAAAGTCCCTGTATGTCTATTTGCATTATAAATAAGACCCCTGTAGCTCTTTGTTGCAGTTGTTATATTTGTGTCTTATACTTGTGTGTAAAGTGGAGAGCGGGGCAGAGAATCAAATGGTTCTTCGAAGCTCTAAATTCATGCTGTGCACAATATTTGTGCCTGCTTGTTACACAAAAAACAATGCATGGGACTTGCTTTGTTATAAGAACATTTCTGGGCACTAGGAATTAAAAATGTGCAAAATCTCTGTTTTCTTTGTAGTCTAAAGATAATTGAGAAGAACATGGAGACCTTGTTGTTACAAAGGCTTTGCTTGTAATGTGATAGAAGTTAGCCTTACATTACTGAGTATTTGAATAAACATGCAGAAAATAGGAAAAAAAATCAATCCTAAAAGGATTTCAGTTCCCATGAATTATATTTCCAGGAACAATGTCATCCATTTTTGGCAATTAAATTACCAAGTGAAGGAAGAATTTGATGTTGCAATTGTAATGAACAACTTTTGCATTGCATGGATTGAAGGATACTAGAAGAGACTATGAATTCCTGCCTAAGTCATGCACTTACCTGTCACATTAGCCATCTCATTTTCTGAGCAAGGAGTGCAATCAAAGCAACCTTTCCATCCTGAGGGGATTTCCTGAATCCAGGATAACAACTCTCACTGCAGTCAGAGTGAGGAGGTTAAGAAAAATCAGATATGTATCAATAAATGTTCAAAGTTCTACCTAACAATTCAAAATTTCATTATTTTAAAGAATAAGATGATTAAGCTTAGCATTTCTATGCAAATAAACTATACTCTGCTGCTAATTTCCTTTCCTCATGCAAAATCACTTGATCTCCAGCAGGCTTGTGCAATTAGACGTTATTCACAAAAGGGTGCAGCTAAAAGCGATATATCATCTTATGGTGAAGTGCATCCCACAGTTAAGATGGAAAACTTGGTCTAAGAAAAGCTCCTGATTGCCTTTAATTTCTGATTAAGAATTAAAAAATAGCAGAGATAATTAATGAAGTCTTGCAGAAGAAATTATATGGGATAATACATAATCAAAATAATCACTCAACAAAGATGTAGAAGGCCTCTTTTCAAGAGAAATCAATTCTATGTAAATAGTCATGAATGAGACAATTCTCAGTTGCCTAGCTACAGTTTTTAAAGGTAACTACTTTAGAAATGTATATAGTTGGAAGTGGTGCTGTGGCTCAAGTGGTAGAGTGCTAGCCTTGAGCTGAAGAGCTCACGGACAGCGCCCAGGCCCAGAGTTCAAGCCCCATGACCAAAAAAAAAAAAAAAAAAAAAAAAAAAAGAAATACTAGAAATAGGCCCAGTGTTCAAGCCCCATGACCAAAAAAAAGAAATACTAGAAATGTATATAGTTTGAGCATGGTAAAAATTTGAAATGTAAAGTACAATGAATGTAGATATTTATTTTAAAATATCAATAATTTAGCAGATTATCTTTTCTAATATTTATGAAACTCATAAAGAACAGGTTAATTTATAATTTTAAAAACATTGGCATGAGCATGTTAAAATTATTTGTAAGTAAAATTTATGGAAAGATGGATTATATTTTGTCCCTTTACTGGTCTAGTTTTCCTTAAAACCAAATAAACATGTCTAGAGAACCTCACTGATATTCAAATAAGTATAATTTGTTAAGTTTTGGAAAAATACTTCAATTACTTGATTTTTTTTACTGAACGAGTCTTCTCTAGAAGTGTTTCCTCATGATGAGTGCCATTCAAAACAGAATACCTTACCTGTGCAAGAGAAAGCACTCTCTTTTACTTTTTCCCCTTGTTTGCACTTCTGTTTGATGAGGAAGCATCTCATGGAGAGCCTGGGCCACAGCATACACAGCATTGTATATATTGTAACTGTGTCCAGACATAGTCACAACCAAAATGTGCCCAGGCAACCAATCTAAAGAGGAATCATAAGGGCAGTTCTCCCACATGACACAATTAGACTCAGAATCTGAGTCTAAAAGACAACCTAGCAAGGAAAAGTCTTCTGGGTATTTAGAAAGGTTAACTGCATTAACAAAATCTGTGAATCCAGAAACATCTGGGTGATAGTGTGAAAAAATAAGAGGTACATGTGAAGAATCTAGCATGAATTATCAATTTCTCCAGGTTAAATCTCACTGTGAGTTCATGATGCAAACATGGTTTTTTATAAAAATTTTCTCAACATACATTATTAAATATAATAGGGATTCATTATCACCATACATGATGAGGACATTTGCTGAAGATTTATTAATCTGGGTATAATGTGCCTTCATTTCCAGCTGAAGCGAAGCACTAAGAGACCATGGCACTGGTAATCAATGTATCCTTTGGAGCCATCTGATAGAGAGCAGAAAACGAGTTACGGTCATTCAGGGCGTAATAATAAGTTCCAAAAGTAAGCTAAAGGGAATGAATATTTTATGTTCCATAAATGATAAATTTGCATCTATTACAATGCAGTCATGTATATTATATAATTATTTGAAGAAGGTTAACAGAAGGTTTTCCTTGTAATTAAAATACATTTTGTTTTTATTTTATAGTTTTACATTTTTTTTTGTCTTTTGGGGGGGTTGTTTTTCTCAAAGTCATGGGGCTTCAACTCGGGACCTGGGCTCTGCCTCAAACCCTCTTGGTGCTCAATGCTAGCGATCTAGTACTTGAACCACAGTGCCACTTGTGATTTTTCTGAGTAATGTATGGGAGATAAAGGTCTCAGGAACCTTTCTGCCTTGGCTGCCTTTGAACTGAGTACCTCAGATCTCAGTCTACTGAGTAATTAGGATTAAAGGCACCCAAAGTAAATTTTGTGAAATGTTTGCACAATGTGTTTGTGCAATGGCTCTTGAACTTCTCACTATTCCCACCAATTTCTTCCATTTATACCAATCCCACCCATCCCTTTACTTTCCTAGTTCCATTTTCACATGTGTACATTGAATCTTAATTTTACTTGCCCATCCATCTACTCAATATTTCTCTGCCCCCGTCCACATCCCCTCAACTCCTATACCCCTCAGACAATATATGCTTCAGCTTTCAGAGGTTTATTTTTCATATTGGAAGTTAGTTGATCAGAAATATTATACCATTTAATTTTACCTGTATGTATACCATAGTTTAGTTAAACTGGCCATGTATACATACATGTTAACGGATATGTGTTACATATTTTTCATATTTCATGTTCTCCCATTTTAGATCAAATATTACATGTTTTCACATTTCATAGCTAAGATTACATATGACAGAACACATATCTCCTTTATTCGCCCAACTTAATTCATTCATCATGTTTTGCACATAAGCATGAATGTATGTATGTACTATTACAGGGCCACAAACTCAGGGCCTCATGCACCTCTTGGCTTTTTCCCTCAAGGCTAGTTCTCTAACACTTGAACCACATATTATTTCCTGCTTTTTGCTTGTTAATTGGGGATAAGTTTCCTGAGGAGCTACAATTACAACTGTGAGCCATCCAGCTCAATATATCTTCACACTTTAAAGACATTTTCAGTTTCTTGATTTTTAAAGAAAATTATTGATGTCTTAAAACTCCAGTTAATTCACTTTTCTGCTAAAAATTTCCATTACTTTTACCAAACCATTTGGACAATAAATATCCAATTATCTTTAATAGTTCATTTTTTATATCCCAAAATTTGATAGATCCTTTAATCCAGCATTTTCCTTTCATTTCTTACAAAACCTGAAGTGGCATCAAATTAGACATTTTAAAGTATTCCCCCAATGTTTCCCAGTCTCACCTGAGGAAACTGGAGAGGTAAAGCAGTGTCCCAATCTGGATAGATTTGAATCCTGATGGTCCTGTCAGTACTTTTATAGCCTTGCTCTCTCTAGTACAGGAGTAGTTTGGGATCTTGTACTTCCCAAAGAGGCAAATGAAGCGAATTTTAAATGTTGTCAAAGTTCCATATTGAACATCATAGATATCAAATCCCAGAGCCAAGTTGTATAAAAGAGCAGGGGTTTTGTTGATCTCTTCAATAGCAAAAGCCAAGGCCAAAACAAACTGGTAGTTCTTGAAGATAAACCCATGTTGAACATAGACATTTAAGAGGAGTGTTTCAAAATTTAGGTCTTTGAAAGACTGAGTGCTTGCTTCTCTTCCAATGAATATATTAGGAGATTACCCCCAATTGGGATGGAAGACGAATTTACTGCGTGATGCTTATATATAGGGTTAACCAGCTTTTTCATTAGTTGAACCTTCTATGTTTTATTAATTATCTTATTCATTTATTTCTGATTTAATTTTTATTGTGATTCAAGGTTTGGCTGGTTTCTGCTTTTCTAAGATGTTGAGGTGCATCAATGAAGTGTTGGTTTGAATTTTCACCAATTACTTGATGTAAGCCCTCAGAGCTTCTGAATAATAGGTTTTGAAATGTTACTTAGGAGCTGGAATTTTCATGTTTATTTTTATTAAATTCCATAAATGTTTGAATTTCCCTTCTAATCTCCTTGATGATCCACTGGTCATTCAACCATGTGTTGTTCAGTCTCCAATAGAGAGTTTTCTACAATGGCATTTGCTGTTGAGCTCTAATTTTATTCCATTGTGGTCTGATTGGATGCAGGGGATAACTTCAATCTGTTAAAAAAAATCTGTGGGTTTTCTTTGTGGCCTAACTCTGGTTTATTTTGAAATATATTCCATGAGCTGCTGAAAAGAATGCATATTATAATACTGTTTGGTGAAAGAATCTGTGCATGTCTGTTAAGTCTAGTTGATTGATGTAGTTATTTAGGTCTGTTGTTTATTTGATTAGATTTCGCCTAGATGAACTATCCAGCGGTAATAATAACTTTTTGAAATTGACAACAATGTGTTTTGAACTATGTATACTTTTAAGTTAAGTACTATATATTCGATGGAGTTGTGTGCTGCAGTGTTTGGTGTGTAGATATTTAGAATTGTCATATCTTCCTGTAGGGCTTAGTTGTACTCGTTTTATTGTTAAAAATTGACAATCAGATGAAAGCATTGAGGGTTTCAGGTAAGGTTAGGATGGAGGTTGTAGTTTTCCAGAGTTTGTTTGCATGGGAGGGGTACCAGTTTCAGAGTAGTTAGAGGAGAAAAGGGAAGAGAAGACAGGGAATTAGTGTGATGGAGGATATAAATGAGGGAGAGGAAGAAGGAGAAGAGGAGGAAAGAAAAGGAAAAGGCTGAAAGTGAACTATTGAACTTGTGGGGTAGGTGTGTGTTGGGAGGCAAAAACTGGGAGCGATTGAAGGAAGAGATGGCAAAAAGACATGTACTCTTTACCTGACTTATATAACTTTAATTACACTGTACTTCTCCTTTACAATAATAATATAAAAATCTAAAAACAAGTGTAATAAGGTAATCTACGCACATGGAAGCTAAAATAAAGCAGTAGTATCTGTAATATATTACATCAAATAGACTTTCACTAAAACATCAAATCTGGAATGTTTTTAATACCATGATAAAAAGGATTAAATGAACAAAATGAAATAGTTCTAAGGATGTATTTGCATACTATTCAAGCATTGAACTGCATTAGCAGTTAGGTAGTCCTCAGTACACCTGTAGTTGAAGGCTTTTTGTAGAGAAATTCCAGACTGTATCAATAGGGAGGCATCAGAATTAAATTTCAGCTTCCTTGATTAGATGAGCCTCTTCTATATGAACAGAACTTTTCAACCATCTTCTATTGAATAAAACATCCCTCATCAACATACTGAATCTTTTCCAAGAGAGCTCATGGGATAGGACACAAACCACCCAATTTTTAAAACTGTTGAATGTACTGAGGACACATGCTGTTCTCACGGTAGTAATGCTAGAAATTAACAAATAAATATGCATGTAACATGAAAATTAAATGAATTATTTGTCAACCATCATTAAATGCTTAAACAATGAGTAAATTAAAGTTACTCAATTTGGTTAAATGTTTAGTGCATGATAAACTGTGTTGTTTTTAGAGGCACATTTCAACAAATAAGATCCATGAAACAAATGAAAAAGAAAACAGAATATCAGAAATCTATGGATATAGAAAAAAGGAGAAATAAAAGGAAACTAACAGCCATTGCTTAAGTCAAGATTACAGACACTAAAGATACTACACTGTAACTCAAGGAACTAGAAAAACAAACCAAAAATTAGTAGAAGGACTGAAATAATCAAGTAGAAGTAAAAGAAATGAATAATAAAAACACAGTAGAAATAAGAGTAAAGTTTTTGAAAAGGAAATAATCCATTATCTAGAGCAAACTTAAGACACAAGAATCTTAAGGAAGTATCACTGTATCTGTTTTTCCCCCCACTTAAACTACAAAGCCATGGTAGCAGAGTAAAAATACAGTGATAAAAAAGATACATGGGCATCACTGGCCGTAAAGGAAATGCAAATCAAAACAACATTGAGATTCCATCTCACCCCAGCAAGAATGTCATATATCAAGAAAACTAATAATAACAATTGTTGGAGGGGATGTGGCCAAAAGGGAACCCTACTTCATTGTTGGTGGGAATGTAAACTAGTTCAGCCACTCTGGCAAGCAGTATGGAGATTCCTCAGAAGGCTCAATATAGAACTCCCCTATGACCCAGCAGCCCCACTGTTGGGTATCTATCCAAAAGCCCACAAACAAAATCACAGTAATGCCACCAGCACAACAATGTTCATCGCAGCACAATTTGTCATAGCAAGAATCTGGAACCAACCCAGATGCCCCTCCATAGATGAATGGATCAGGAAAATGTGGTACATATACACAATGGAATTTTATGCCTCTATCAGAAAGAATGACATTGTTCCATTTGTAAGGAAATGGAAGGACTTGGAAAAAGTTATACTAAGTGAAGTGAGCCAGACCCAAAGAAACATGGACTCTATGGCCTCCCTTATTGGGAATAATTAGTACAGGTTTAGGCAAGCCATATCAGAGCATCACAAGTCCCAATAGCTATACCCTTAGGAACACATAAGATGATGCTAAGTGAAATGAACTCCATGTTATGGAAACAATTGATATATCACAGTTGTAACTACTTTCAACGTCCTATGTGTATGTGTAGTTTCTATTATTGATGATGTTCTTGTATCACCTTCCTATGGTAGTACCTACACTATCTCTGTAATCTTATCTGAGTATATTGGAAACCGTGTTTACTGGTATTGGAAGTAGGAAATTCAAAGGGAATACCAAATTTGAGAGACACAGGGTAAAAAAAGAGAAATAACTACAAAAGCAATACTTGCAAAACTGTTTGGTGTAAGTGAACTGAACACCTGGGGGGGGAGGGAAAGGGGGGGAGGGAGGGGGGCATGAGGGACAAGGCAACAAACAGTACAAGAAATGTATCCAATGCCCAACGTATGATACTGTAACCTCTC
The DNA here is from genome assembly GCF_023159225.1 of Perognathus longimembris pacificus. Lineage (NCBI taxonomy): Eukaryota > Metazoa > Chordata > Mammalia > Rodentia > Heteromyidae > Perognathus > Perognathus longimembris. The sequence goes on from NC_063178.1 coordinate 41,208,348, forward strand.
TGTACATCAGTTTGATAATAAAAATTTGAGAAAAAAAAATAATCAGAGAGAAAAAAAAAAAAAAGATGCATGGGGCTGGGGATATGGCCTAGCGGCCAGAGTGTTTGCCTCGTATACATGAGGCCCTGGGTTCGATTCCCCAGCACCACATATACAAAAAATGGCCAGAAGTGGCGCTGTGGCTCAAGTGGCAGGGGGCTAGCCTTGAGCAAGAAGAAGCCTGGGACGTGCTCAGCCCCTGAGTCCAAGCCCCAGGACTGGCCAAAAAAACAACAACAACAAAAAACAGATGCATAGATCAATGAGATATAAGATCAAGAAATAATTGTAAGCAACTACAGATATCTGATACTAATAGAAATTGACAAATGATACCTGGCTTAAAGATGGGGCTCTAAGCCATGGCGCTGTGAAACTGGATATTCATGTGTCAAAAAATGACACTAGATCTTGTCCTACAACTTGCAGATTTTCAACGTAAAATTTAGTCAGTTCTTAATAAGACACTTAATAAGAACTTTACAAGTAATAGAGAAAATGAGGGGAAGCTTATGTATGCCAGTAACTTTAATAGAACTCAAATCACTTATAAAATAGTATCAAGAATTAGCTTGTGGATTTTGCTAAGGGTTAGCATCATTTGTATCAATCACAAGTCCCTCAATTCCACAGCATGACTGGAAATGTAACGTAATTGTGGTTACCTCAAATTGAAAGGCTTCAGCACAATGAAAGTAACAGTGGGCTAGCCAAATGAATGGTTGTAACTCTTGCTAGCTATTCATATCACAGAGCATTATTAGCATATTGATATGTACATAAAATTTAGTTAAACAGTTGGAAAAATCCAATAAAAATGGGTTCATGAACAAATAATTTAAAAATTAAATGCTACAAATAAAAATCCAATATAGTAAAATTTTTCAACCATTTGAACAATCATGACAATGCAGTTCAAAGCAATAAAGTGATATGCATTAACCCAGACCAAAATTGTAGTTTCACTAGAACTGAAAAATGAATGGATGAGAAATATCAAGCTGAAAATATAGTGCCAGAGAAATTTAAGTTGAAGTTTCACTTATTATTTGGATGATGGCAGTATGAGCAGAAAGGAATATGCAGTTTTAAATGATGGTACCAAGTCCATAATAACTCGAGATGAGATGTCAGTGGAGATACATACTAGAAACTTGCAGCTCCCCTGTGATAGAAGGTGAGAAGTAGCGACTTCACATATATTAATAAATTTGTAAATTAAATACCTGCAAGATCTCCTTAAAAAACTTTTTAAGGGTCTCAAGATTAGCACCTTAGCCAGGATAAGATGCCGCCGTCACAATAGGGAGGCACCCCAACTCATTCCAACCCAATAGTGAACTGGGAACTCCAACACCCAATGCCCCGTCAAGAGACCAGCAAACCCAACAACCAGAACAAACAGAGAAACACAGGAAACAAAAAAAGAACAAAGAAAGAAAAGCTGGGCTGGGAATATGGCCTAGTGGCAAGAGTGCTTGACTCATATATATGAAGCTCTGGGTTCAATTCCTCAGCAACACATATATAGAAAACGGCCAGAGTGGCACTGTGGCTCAAGTGGTACAGTGCTAGCCTAGAGCAAAAAGAATCCAGGGACAGTGCTCAGGCTCTGAGTCCAAGACCCAGGACTGGCAAAAACAAACAAACAAAAAAATAAAAGAATAGCCTATAACCTGCATGGAGCCAGAAAATCTCCCAGGTACTCTCCCCACCCTGGCCCGAACAGGGCCAGGCTGGGAAAGAGGCTCTGGGACCAGTAAACAGTACCGCAGATGGTCAGCAACCACAGAAGCAACTGCGGAAAAGTCCCACCACGAGTGAAGAGTCCAGACATCAGGAGCTTCATGGGCCCCAGACTGAGCACACAGAACAGACAGAAGGCACCAAGGGACTGGTGGCGCAGGACCAAATGGCCAGGACAAACAACAACAGCAGGGGAACCACTGCCAAATGATCGATTGCCACACTTCACCCTGGAAAATCCCACAGCAGTGCAGAAAACACATACAATCCAGGACCAGTAACTTCTCCATTGCCCCCTCCCTCCAAAATGGGAGATAAGCTCTGGCAGAGACCCAATACCTGATGTAGAGCTCATCAAAAGGGAACAAAGAAGCTAGAGCTCCCTCTCTCCCCCTCCTTCCCAAGGGAACAAAAGAGCCCCAAAGTTCTAGGACCCTACAGCTCCTGGGAGGACACAGGAGCTAGCAGCGGGCAGAGCAGTGCTAACAAAGTGGCTGGGAGACACCTTAGGCCAGCATCCCCCAAAGCCCCAGCTTGGGAGCCTGAATTTGTCCGCACCAGCCCCCCCCCCCCAGCAGAGACCTGGGGACTGGTAGGCATTGGAATGCCACCTGAGGCGCCCAGGTCTGTGCAGATTTTTTGAACAACAGTCACAGGCTTGCTGGTGTGCAATACCAGCACAGCAGGGTAACCTGGGCCCAAGCACATGACACCCCCCCCCGTCATAGTGGAGGCGGAGAGTGTCTGTGGGCACCAACTCACTCCCAGACACTGGAATATGCTGGGGACCACGCATACCACTCACACAGTAGGTTTGCAAGAGGGCACAAGCACCCTCCAACAATCCTGGGCAGCACACCCCCAAAACAAGCACAAGACCACACACGCATGCGCCCCCAGAGAGCCAGCGTGGTTCAGTACGATAGCCCTCCAGCAGGAGGATCTTGAGCCCACCCCCTCGTGGGAGCTCACAAGTGGGCAAGCTGCCCATCAGCACCAATCCCCACTCTGATAGGCACTCTGCCCACAGGTGGGCGGAGCCCCCAGTAGCAACTACCGCTCTGATAGGCACACTCCACTCAGGTGGGCTAGCCATCCGTCAACAACAACACCTGCTCTGACAGGAAAACTCCATACAGGTGGGCAAACAGCCCCTCACTGGCAATACTCAATATCAGAGGTGAGCTCTCTTCACTCACAGCAACTAGCGGGGAAAGAATCAAGAGAAAAGTTTCCACCCCACGCTGAATCAGTGGCCTGAGAACCCCCAACAGTGGCCCACAAGGGTCAGCACAACACAGTGGCAGAGCACAGACCTGCAGAGAAAGACACAGGACCTACCCACCCCTAACTGGGGTGAGGGTAACTGCCTAGGCAACAACTGAGACTGTCACACTCACCCATAGGGCAGTAAGGTTCAATAGCCAAACTCAAACCCGGAGCCAGGATACATACAAGTCCCCACTGATGGACCAGAAGGAACCAGCACAAAGCCAAGCCAAGGCCTCCACATATAGGCCCCTAAAAGTGCAATAACACCAGATGCATAAATCACAAAGAAATGTTACAAATTTCATTAAAAGGTCAAGCCAACTTGCCAACTCCAAAAAGTAGCAGAACTGAGGAGGAGATGGAGAATATAAAAACAACTGAGGCTAAGATAGTAGAAACAATCGAAGGCCTCAGAAATGAACTCAGAAAACACTTCCAGGAGTTTAGAGTGGAAGACTCGAAGGACCTTCAGGAAATCAAGAAAGAAATGGAAGCAAAAATAGATACAGCCTACTCCTCTTTTAAAGACCTTAACAACCTGAGAAACGAAATGCATGAAAAAATAGATTCAAAACACAACTCATTAAAAGAAGAAATTACCACAATGAGAGCTGATCTGGCAACCATAAACAGCTAACTGGCCTTGATGAAAACCACACTTGAATGTGGGAGAATAACTTATCTGACCAGTGGGAAACTTAGCCTCAGCACAGAAGCTCTGATGCCTCATTAGCACACTAATAGGCCTATGGGGAAAAAAATCTCCATTAAAGAAGTCTCCTGTGTTTTATGGCCAAAGGAAGCCACTTTGTCGAGACACTCTTCTCCTCCCTGGGGAGACTTGCTTGATCAGCTGCCTTTAGTGAAAGTTTTTCAATGTAAGTAAGGAAGTCTCTTCACAGTATATAGGGAAGTCTCTTCACAGTATATAGGGAAGTCTCTTCACAGTATATAGGGAAGTTTCTTCACAGTAAATACAGAAGTCATGGTCAAAGATAATTAGTCTTGAGGACATAGTAGCTAGGTGATAGAGTTCTGCCTTGACTGGTCTATTCCTCTGTTTTGACATCAACAATCTTTGTAACAGCTCAACCCTTTGAAGTAGCCACTCTTTGTAGTAGCAAAAACTTTTGTATTAGTTTCCTCCCTCGCAGTAGGAACATCTTCAACTTTTCTATTGAAATGGACATCATGCTGTATTAATTTTTACCCTTGAAGTTGTGAATTGATTTCTAACCCTATAAAAACCCTGGCCCTCCTGAAATAAAATGTGCATTGGTCCACTCGCCTCTGCATCCCCCATGTCCTGACTATGGTTGCAGTTACCTGGGTCCAACACTCGAAGCCACATCACAAAGAATTGATAACTTGAATCTCAAGTCCCTCATTTGAACGACGAATTAGCTGATAAGGACCAAAAGATTACCGCACTCCAAGAAACTGTGAAACTTCAGGGCAGACTAATCCAGGAGATAGTGTACAGGGAGAAGAGATATAATCTGCATATAATTGGAATAGATGAAGGAGAGGAGTACCAGAGCAGAGTTATACAACAAATATTCAATAGAGTTATTGCAGAGAACTTCCCCAATCTCACAAGGAATAACCTCACCCAAATAACAGAAGCATATAGGTCACCTGGCAAAGCAGACCCTAGAAAATCCTAGGCTAGACACATTATTAAGGACTCAGCTCTCAAGAATAAAGAGCAAATTTTGAATGCAGCCAAAATAAGGAAAGAACTATGCTACAATGAAAAAAGATCAGAATTATGGCAGACCTCTCCACACAAACTTACATCGCACGAGGAGCCTGGAAGAACAGAGTCCAATTCCCCAGGCCAACAACTGCCAACCCAGAATTAGATACGCAGCAAAATTAGAATTCACTCCTTTGAGGGAAAAACCAGATCTTTCCATAGCAAAGAGGAGTTAAAGGATTATGTGAATAAAAAACCAGACTTACAGCGATATCTAAGAGAGGAGCCCCACCCAATAGAAAATGTACAGGACCCCCAGATAGAAACAGAATGTAACTACAATAGCCAGAGCCCAACAGGAGGTGCAGCTCAATAAAGACAAGAAAGAAAGGAGAGGAAACACAGCCTAACAAGAAAATGGAAGGGAGAAAACCACACTTATCCATGATCTCTTTGAATATAAATGGTATAAATTCCCTGATAAAGAGGAGCAGACTTACAGAGTAGATCTGTAAATAAAAAGTTGCTATCTGTTGTCTTCAAGAGACCCATCTTACAGCTAGGGACAAAAACAGGCTCCGAATGAAAGGATGGAGCAAGATCTTCCAAGCAAACGCACCTACCAAAATGGCAGGGGTAACCATTCTGATATCAGACGAGCTGGACTTCTCATTAAAATCAGTTCAAAAAGATAAAGAAGGGCACTACATTTTAATACAAGGAAAAATCCAGAATCAAGATATCACGGTAGTAAATTTATACTCACCGAACCAAAGAAGCCCTAAATATGTCAAACAAATTATCTCAGAACTACAGAACGAGGTAGACCGAAACACAATCATAGTGGGAGACTTTAATACTCCACTCTCTCCAAGAGACAAATCCAACACAGAGAGGATTAGCAAGGGAGCTGAAGACCTAAGTAACACCATATCCCACATAGATCTGACAGATCTGTACAGACTTTTTCACCCTACAGAGACCCAATACACATTCTTCTCAGGAGCCCATGGAACATACTCCAAAATAGATCATGTCATAGTCCACACAAAGAACCTCAACCAATACAAGAGTATTGAGGTTATCCCATGTATCTTTTCTGATCACATTGGAATCAAGGTAACACTCAATAACAAAGGATACCACAGAGGCTACACAAATACTTGGAGGAAAAAAACCCCACTGTTATCTAACACTTGGGTCACTGAACAAATTAAGGATGAAATTAACGAATTCATGAGCCACAATGACAATGAAATTACATCACCAAGAAAGCTACGGGATACAGGTAAGACAGCGCTGAGGAGAAAGATCATTGCAACCAGCACACACATGAAAAGAATGGAATCAGATCAGGTGAATAACCTCATGATGCAGCTAAAATGTCTGGAGAAACAAGAAAAAAATTGAATCTAAAATGACTAGGAGGAGAGAGATCACAAAGATTAAAGAAGAGATAAATCTGATTGAAAATAAAAAGACCATTGGGGCTGGGGATATAGCCTAGTGGCAAGAGTGCCTGCCTCGGATGCACGAGGCCCTAGGTTCGATTCCCCAGCACCACATATACAGAAAACGGCCAGAAGCGGCGCTGTGGCTCAAGTGGCAGAGTGCTAGCCTTGAGCGGGAAGAAGCCAGGGACAGTGCTCAGGCCCTGAGTCCAAGGCCCAGGACTGGCCAAAAAAAAAAAAATTTAAAAAAAAAAAGAAAATAAAAAGACCATTGAACAAATAAATAAAACAAAAAGCTGGTTCTTTGAGAAAATAAGTAAAATTGACAGAACCCTTGCAAGACTTACAAAAAAAAAGAACAGACTCATATCCATATGATCAGGGACTCCACCCGAAAAATTACAACAAATACACATGAAATTCAAACAATCATAAGGAACTATTTTCAGAACCTTTACTCACTAAAGAATGATAATTTTACAGAAATAGATCAATTCTTAGAGAAGTATAAATTGCCCAAACTGAATCAAGAAGAAATAAATCAACTAAATAAACCAATAAATTACAGCGAGATACAGGAGGTAATCAAGAGCATTCCACCAAAGAAAAACCCAGGCCCAGATTGATTCACCAATGAGTTCTATAAAACTTTTAGTGCGGAGCTAATACCAATACTCCTGAAACTCGTCCATGATATAGAAAAAGAGGGAGAAGTCCCAAACTCATTCTATGAAGCTAATATTGTACTCATCCCCAAACCAGGCAAAGACCCAACCAAAAAAGAGAACTAAAGAACAATATCACAATTGAACACAGACGCCTCAACAAAATATTACCTAACAGAATCCAGAAACTGATCAAGAAAATTATACATCATGATCAAGTAGGCTTCATCCCACAGATGCAAGGACCGTTCAACATCCGCAAATCAATAAACGAAATCCACCACATTAAGAAAGTTAAGATGAGGAACCATATCATCATCTCAGCCAATGCCCAAAAAGCCTTTGACAAAATACAACACACATACATGTTAAAAGCCCTGGAGAGAACAGGAATAGAGGGAATATTCTTTAAAACAATAAAAGCCATATACAACACCCAACTGCTAATACCATATTAAATGAGGAGAAAATAAAAACCATTTCCCCTAAACTCAGGAACAAGACAAGGATGCCCACTCTCCCCACTTCTATTCAACATAGTGCTGGAGTCCCTAGCCATAGCAATAAAGCAAGAGGAAGACATCCAAGGTATCCACATTGGCAAAGAAGTAATCAAACTATCCCTATTGGCAGATGACATGATCTTATATCTGAAGGACCAAAAAAACTCAGTCCCCAAACTCCTAGACCTAATAAACCACTTTGGCAAAGTAGCAGGATACAAAATCAACCCACAAAAGCCAGAAGCTTTTCTGTACGCTAGCAATGTACAAGCAGAAAAGGAAATTATGGAAATAATACCATTTACAATAGCTAATAAAAGAATAAATTACCTAGGGATCAACCTAACTAAAGACGTGAATGACCTATTTAATGAGAACTATACAAGTCTAAAAAGGGAAATCAGAGGACAGAAGGAGAAGGAAAGACCTCCCATGCTCATTGGTAGGCAGAATCAATATAGTGAAAATGGCCATATTTCCCAAAACGTTATACAAATTCAATGCAATCCCCATCAAGGTCCCAGCTACATTCTTCACTGAAATAAAGAAAGCAACCCATAAATTCATATGGAACAACAAAAGACCTAGAATAGCCAAAGCAATTCTAGGCAAAAGAAGCAGTGCAGGAGGTATCACAATACCAGATTTCAAGATCTATTATAGATCCATCATAACAAAAGCAGCCTGGTATTGGTATAAAAACAGACCTGAAGACCAATGGAATAGAGTAGAAGACCCAGAAATAAAGTCTCATTCTTACAGTCAGCTGATACTGGACAAAGGAGCTAAAGACATACAATGGAAAAAACATAGCCTCTTCAACTACTGGTGCTGCAAAACTGGGCAGCCATATGTAGAAAACTCAAAGTAGACCCAAGCCTAAGTATATATATATATATATATATATATATATATATATATATTCAAACTGAATTACAGAGAGGTTACAGTTTCATACATTAGGCATCAGATACATTTCTTGTACTGTTTGTTACCTTGTCGCTCATTCCCCCCACAACCACTTTTTATCTGTCTTAGACAATCGTGACTTGCACTTTCATAACCTGTGAGCTTTTTAAAAACTTTTCTCACTTGCAAAGAAGGCAGTTAATAGTTGATTGAGAAATGTAGCTTTATTGCTTTAAACCTTGTTTTTCATTTGCAAGGAAGGTAATTAATAACAGGGTTGGAACTGTAAATTATGTTACTAGGCAATTGTCTGCTGTGGGATGGACGGAATATTGATACTTGCAGGTGCCCTGAAAATCCATTTGTTTCAAATCTCCAGTATTACATTTCTTTTAAACATTTTTTTAAAAAGTTTGAGAAAGCATGCTATTAGTTTTCAAAACAACTCTGGCACCAATGAAAAGACAAGCCATGTTTCTGCATGCTAAGTACTGCATAAGCTTTATTGACCAAACCAGAGATCCAAAGTCCATGGAATGAAACCCTTCATTTGTAGAGGTGACAGACAGGGATTCCAGTTTCAGGATGACCTGCTTTCTGTATCTATGATCTATGGATCATTTCATCTCAGGTCCCCCTCATAATGGATCTTGTAAAATTAATGGATGATCCTGGTGCTGATGGCTCATCTCTGTAATCATTGCTACTCATGAGGTTCAGAGCCAATTGACAGTGTCTTAAAGCCAGCCTGGGAAGATTAGTCTAAGAAACACCATCTCCAAACTAACCAGGAAAAAGCTAGACTAAAGACATGACTCAATTGAGCAAACCAGATGAGCATCTGTGAAGCCATAAGTTCAAACCCTAGTTCTGGGGGGGGGGGGGGCGGGGAGGAAAGCAATATGTGGATTTGTATGTAGCTTCGCAGGCTTGTTTCAGGTCAGCAAGGGAAGATGTGGGGGTGGCGGGGGTCATTCAGAGGTGTTAGTTGGGTGTTGCCCCATAATCTACCATCCCTTATACCTCTGCTTCTCATTTTAATCTGGAAAGGCATAAAATTTTATCTTCACACTACTACAGAACACACAGAACTGTTACTTCCCTTTCACATTGTTCTTTTGTGTTCTTTTAGAAAATTAGGCCCATTTCATGTTTTCACATTTCCCCTTCCCTTAGCATCTCTTATCTTTCATTTAAATCATCGGGAGGAACACATGAGGACACCTTCAACCCCAGGCTGACAGTACAGTCGGTATGTACAGGACAGTCACATTAACAAGAAAGAAAAAGAAATCTTTCTTCCCAGAGGAAAGAAGGGTAAAGAAGGAAGGGGGGGGGACAGAGAAAAGGAAGAGACTTTCGCTACTGAAGCCTTTATTTTATCTCTATCTTAGATTTCCCAAGACATAAAAGCTACATTTTCACATCTGTGCTCTGAACATGGAAGTCAAATTAGAATTGTATAACGCCAATATCTCTGTATATGAAAATGCAAGGTTAGAAGTGGTAGAATTTACTGCATGTGTGTGCCAGTCCTGGGATTTGATCTCAGGGCCTGGGTTCTGTCCCTGAACTTTCATGCTCAGGGCTATTATTCCATAGCCTCATGTCCACCTATCGCTGTTTTGGAGATAAGATTTTCATGGATTTCCTGGGCCGGCTTCACACCTCAATCCTCAGATCTCAGCCTTTTCTGAGTAGCTAGGATTAGAGCTATGAGCCACCAGTGTTTTGATAAATCTTGCCATCATTAAATTCTCCCATTACTTATACTTACAGAAAACAAAGAATCAAAAGTCAAAGGCTAATAGAATCAGAGCAGAATAGAAGTCAGTTGAATTACAGTAGCACTCCACAATGCACTCTTCCCTGCGAAGTGTGTGTTTCACAAATCACTGAAGGCAGGTACACAGATGGCTCTAAGAAAAATACTAATGGATGGAGGATTGGGAAAAAGTGGTTCAGATTGTCTGGTCCTCAGACAATTGATGGGTAACTGTCCTTCTTCCTTCTAGACTCAAATGGTTAAATGGAAAATGTGTGCACAAATTGGAATTATGTTCCTTTTATATTTTCTGTTATTAACAGCAATATCCTGCTTGACTCCAGGAGAGGTCACTCAGGTGATCTGAGTTCAAGTCATCATGTCCAAAAGACATTTACGGCAAGTGCTAACAGCCAGGAGCTGCAAAGAGAAAAAGAAAGTGGAAGGTTTCATCTCATTTTTTTTTTAGTACTAACAGCCTATGACATTAAACTTATAATATTTTCCTCAGTCCTCAGTGGTATTTGACAACTCGAATGTCAATTGAACTATTACTCTGCTCTGGATTGTATTTCTTTGTTGTGTGTTTTAATTAATTATCTAATCATTGCCATTGTATTTTGTTGTCATGTGTCATGTTGTCTCTATCTCTTTGAGCCATAGCTCAACTCCCAGTATTCTCATACTTAATTGGAGGTAAGGTTAGCTCTGAACCACGATCTTCAGATCTCAGATTCATGAGTAGCTGGGATTGCAGGCAAGAGCCCTCACCTCCAGGCTTCCTTTGACATTTTAGATAGGATTCACTGAATTACAGAAGGCTTTGAATTGAAGTTGATTCCAAGTCTGCTAGATGGCAGCATTGCCCACCTTAAGGTCAAGAGCTACATGGTCCAGATTCTCCTTTGAGAACTACACAAGTCAGCATAAAGCATCTTAGCCCTGACTGTGCGGATTTGACCAGCCTCTCTGACAACTCTGGGACATCCACTTGATTTTTAAAAATTCAAGTGTTCCTCATAAAATGTAATAGCTATAGTCATTGCCCCCAAGGACTATTGAAGTCTTTTTTTCAGATGAATATACTTGAACGTAAGCTGTCTCACCAAAACTGACAATTTATAAAATACATATTGTATATACCTAAGTGTAAACTGAGGTGCAAGTAAGTTCAGTAACAAGGCCGCACATATCTGGGAACTAGACAGTGAATTTAATAATCTATAGACTACAACTGAACTGTAGGCCATGAGTCTTTGATGTAGAGAGGGTGACACACATGACCTCTGTTTTATATTTCTCACCATTTCAGTGGCTTGCCTATGTAGCAAATATTGTTGAACACCAAGCATCTATTCTCAGTTTCTAGGGGTCAGAAATCCAGGAGAAGCTTCACAGGGGAGATGTGAGTGAGGAGCTCAGGAGACAACTGTGAAATTTTCTGTTAGGGCCATGTTCATCACCAGGTTTGGCTCCTTCCTTTCTCATGTCCCCCAGCCACCATCTGGAAGCTCCATCTCCTTGTCATGGAGCCTTTTCCATAGACTGCTCACACATGCAGTTATTTCACCAGGAGCAAAGCGTGAAAGAGAGATAGAGCTATATAGAGATGTCATAGTGAGAGTAACAGCCATTTATAACTTAATATCAGAAGTGATACTTCATCATTTCTGTCCCTTTCTATTCATTAGATGCAAAAACTAGATCAGTCCACATCTGTAAAATGAGGCAGGCGATTGTCAGAATTGGTGCAGTTTTGACCTGGGAATTTTTTTTAGAGTACTTTCTGTGAAAGGGACCTACTCAGCTAATGACTTGCAGTCCTGAATTGAGGGAACAATCTACACCTCACCTATGCTCTATCATATACAGTGCCTGAATGGGTCTGTGCCCAAGATACGTGGTCTTGGACAGTGTTGGGTATTCCTGGCACTGGCTGGCAATACCCCAAGTCTATGGGCTCCTGAATGGGACAGAAAAGAAAGGAAATTGAGAAAAGAGTCTAAGAGACCTCTAGGACTAATGTGTGTCTAGGGAATAAAGTCTATGGAATATTGAGAGTACTCTATCATAAAAGATAATGGCCATGCCAGTCATGTCCATGTACTCCTCTACTGCTTCCATGCAGAACACAAAGGCAGTAATGTCATGAATCCAGTTCAGCTTGGCTACATCATCCTCTTCTATATCAGAACAGAAGGAAGATAGAGACAAAGGGAAGAAAAATGTAACAAAATGAAAAGAAGAGATCGGGAGGACATTGTAAAGAAGACGGAGGGGTAAGTAGAGGAAAAAAGGGAGGGAAATAATTAGAAGAAGTGTTATAAGGGAAGTGTTATAAGGGAAAAGTATAAGTTCGGATGTATAAATAACCCTCATGGATAAACCAACAATGATAAATGAATGCAACTAATTATGGAGACTTTTTAAAGGAGATAAAATAAAGTAGTAGGTCACAATAATTGATGAAATGAAATAGGCTTAAGGAAGTATGGCTCACTGAGATTGTTTTGTCAGTGAACTTTCTGGTAAGGTTTTTGAAATTAAGTCTTCCTATGGTAAGTTGGACTGAAAATAATTACACAGGCCAAGCTGGCCTCAACCCCCCAACCTACTGCCTCAACCTTCTTCTGCCTTCTATGTTTGTGACTATGGCATTATTATGCCCAACCTATTTTTAAAACTGTGTTGTTGTCAGACCTAGGGCTGGAACACAGGGCCTGGGAACTGTCCCTCAGCATTTAGGCTCAAGGGTAGCTCTATCATCCTTGAGGTCACAGGGCCACTTGCAGTTTTCTGACAATTAATTGCTGAGAAATGAGCCCCCACTGCCCCACCCATTATTTATTTTTCTTGAAAAGAACTCTTAAAGTGGGCACTAGTGGTTCACACCACCAGAAAACCAGAAGTGGCACTGTGGCTCTTGTGGTAGAGAGCTAGCCTTGAGCTGAAGAGCTCAGGGACAGCATCCAGACCCAGAGTTCAACAGTAAGAAAAAAAAAAGTAGAATAAGCTTCAGGTACATGTTGTCACTTTATTTGATTTTGGTGCCCTGGTTATTGTGTATATGTTTATCTGAATTAGAGAAGTAAAGGGAAAACATCAAAATGGTGAGACAAAAGATAAAGGGCAAACCAATGCAACAGTGATACAAGAAAATATGTCTTTAATTAAGAGTACATCTCAGGCAAGGGGGAATTTTAGAGGAGGGGAGATGGGAGAAGAATGAAAGAGGTTATAAAAAGTGTGACAAGAAATGTGTTCACTACCTTATGTATGTAACTAACCCCTCCATTGTCACCTTGACAATAAAAATAAATTAAAAAAAGAAAAAAATGATTAAGCTAATCAAAAACAAAAGAAGGATAAAGAAGCATAGTAAATGTTACAAACAGAAAACAAACTAGAATGGCAGATGAGTTAATGAGTTAATCTATGAGTTAATCTAAACTATGAGTTAATCTTAGATGAGTTAATGAGTTAATCTAAACTATGAGTTAATCTTAGATGTCTGCTCTCCCTTCTCAAGTAGAAACAGAATGTTTGATTCAAATTGTTGTATTCTGAGAGCGAGAATAATCCACGGAGGCACACTTAAGGTGGGAAGGAGCTTTATTTACAAAGGTATTTTATTTACAATCTAAAACCCAGAAGCAGATCCACCCTCCACCTCCTTATACTTGCCTGCAATTACCTTGTCCTGGGTTAGTTACCCAGAACTGAGACCTGTCTTAACCTGAACTCTAAACCTCCAACTTAATTTCCAACCACCTCAGCCTCCAGGCCTCCAAATGTCCAAAACTCCAGACCTCGAGAGGAGCAGGCTTCTTTTCTGCAGGCCTCGCCTCCCCAAATTTTAAGCCTCCCCACAGGCTTTAGGATTCTCTGACAGCATCAGGCTCCAGACTCCTCCCTCAGGCCTCAGGCCTAAGATTCCTCCTCAGGCCTAAGGCTTGGGACTCTCCCTCAGGCCTCAGGCCTAAGACTCCTCCTCATTCCTAAGGCTCTGGTTTGGCTTCGATCCGCTCCTCTGGCTAGCCTGGTTTGGCTCACCCTCTTCCTACAGTAGGCCGGGTACGGCTCACTGCTTCACTCTTCTCCTCAGACCTGCTCGGTTCTCCTCTCTGCCCTGGTCTCTGGCTGGTCTCATTCTGCTCTGCTCTGCTTCACTCCCTGCCTCTCTCCTCCTGCTCTTCTCTTTTCCTCTCCTCCAGAAGTACTTCTTTTAATTTCCCCACACCAGTAGTCCGGGGGTGGAGGTTTGGTTCCCCCAGAGTGGGACGGGATTTCCTCTTTCTTATGCAGTGGGGCATGGCAATCATGCCAACATAGGGAGGGGCTTCTGTCCCTCAGGTTATTACAAAATTGTTGAAAAGTCTCCATCTCTTGGGCTCCTCTGTAATTAGATATAGATAATGCTATGGGACAAGAGCAGTGTAGCAGCTTCTATGAAAGGATTGAGTACACTGTGTGATGTTTTCCCCAGGAGCAAACCTAAGGTACCCTGCCCTCCTTACCCCCACCCCAAAAGATCAGGGGCCAATGGCCAGTGTCCTCTTCTTATGTTTACCATAGAGTTGCCATGGAGCAGTAGCATCATTCCATATATCTTGCTCCCTTGGCAACAGTCCTCCAGGCTCAAGAGAATACCTGTCAGTGGGTTACTGATGAGCCCTGATTGGTCCATTCCTCACTGATGTCATTGGTCCCACTTATGATTGGCCCATTTTCTCCCTGATGTCATCAGGCATTGTGAGGCATCCCGAACAGGGTATATAAGAAGCGGCTCTCCACTTTTGTCAGTTACAGCACTGGGAGCTTTTATTGGTGACCTCCTGGACTAACTTCGAATGACTCTAAGGCTTTAGTTGTGTGGGGGTTTGGGAGGGAGCTGTGTTGGTGTGGTTTGGGTTTGGGTATTTCTTTTCATTATTTTGGTGTTTGTATTTAGTTGTTTGTTTTTTAGTTTAGCTCATTTTGGTTAAAATTTATTATGTGTCATCTTCATTTAGAACATTCAAGATAATTATAAGATTGACTACTTGCCAGTGGAAAGATGTCAAGATAGAACAAAGTTTCCTTTAATTCTTCTTCAGAAGGGGAGGAGGAGATCACCATCATCGGACATTATCAAGTGAAGGAGACCATTGGCCATGGTAGCTTTGGATATCTGAAAAGTGGCCGGCCCATCACTGCCTCACAGACACAAGGCTGGCCGTGAAAGTTCTCCTGAAGAGAGACCTGGAGAGCCATGGCAAAGAAAATGAGGTGAACATTGTCAAGAGCATACGTCACCCACATATCATCCGTTTTTTTGAGGTCATGGAGGATAAAGACTCTCTATATCTCATCATAGAGTTGGCCACGTGGGGACACCTCATGGGGTTGATGTGCAAATCCTCCTGCAGCCGCATATTCGAGCATAAAACCAGGAGGCTGTTCAGATCATGAGTGCTGTGCACTACCTTCATGAGAATGGAATTACACACTGAGACCTCCAGCCCAACAACATCCTGTTGGAAGCCAAACACAATGCCAAGGTCAGTGATTTAGGCTGAGTGTCAGGATGAACACAGGGCAGTTGATAAAGGGAGCTTGTTAAGCCTGGATCTTCTGACCCCCAGAAATGTCCCTACACAAAATGTATGATGCCTACAAGATGGACATTTGAAACTTGGGCATCATTTAGTATGTGATGACAGAGAAATTTCTCCTTAGAGAGGAGGAAGTTTGCTGACATACAGGTCCTAGTCATAGAAACCAAGTATAGCCCTCCACTATACAGAACTGCAAAGGGACATGACCTACTGTCCCTCTTCTGACTGTGGACTCTAGTCAGAGGACCAATGTTGAACAAATACTGGAGCACCCCTGGCTGATAGGGTAAGTGGACTGGGTCTTGATGAGACACTACCCAGCAAGCTGGATCCCATTATTGTGGCAGTCATGTGTGACATGAGGTAGAATGCAG
Source organism: Perognathus longimembris pacificus (assembly GCF_023159225.1). Classification (NCBI taxonomy): domain Eukaryota; kingdom Metazoa; phylum Chordata; class Mammalia; order Rodentia; family Heteromyidae; genus Perognathus; species Perognathus longimembris. The sequence continues at coordinate 41,224,368 of NC_063178.1, forward strand.
CTGAGACTCAACGGGCAATACAGCACAGAGCATTCAATGAAGCCACAGGCACCTACCTGGACATCAGAGAAAACTTAAAACAGAATGCTGGCCATGTGGAGTTGAGAACAGGGCCATGGATGGTACCACCATACCCAACTCCTGAAGAACATCACCCCTCTCATTTCCCTCCATGAAGGAGACCCAGCTTACCGACACAACTTAATAGTTTCAGCTTGTCCTCAGAATTTCAGTGGGATGATGATGGCACCCAAACACATGTGAAGAGTCTGAATTGCTAGTCTGCCTGCCATTCCCTTGTGCTTCCTGCCTAGCTACAGTTCTAGCAGAATCTGGGACCAGTTTTCCTTTGACTAGTTGAGCAGGCTAGAGAGTTGTGAGTCAGAGGAGAATGCCCTTCCCTCTAGGCAGCCACAACTAGAGGCCACAGCCTCCAGCTGGAGTACTAGACAGGGCTGGAGGAGACAGGAGGCTGGACTAGACAGGAGGAGGAGGGCTGACAGGATAGTCACCATTCTTCCCAGACTTTGCTGCTGTCTGAAGGCCCCAAAGTAATGCCCACAGGGTTAGAGCACAGCTATTCCAGGAAGGGGTGAAGAACTTATAAACTTTCTCTCATTGGGATGTGGGAAATAAGAGAGGTGTACACATAAATGCTGTGGGAGCAAGTCATGCTGGAAGTTCACACTGCATGTTGCCAGCACACCCATCAGAGGCCTCAGACCAGGCCAGCCCAGCCAGGCCCTGTGACAAGTGCTAGGGGATCCTGCAGCAGGGATTAGGGGGAAAGGACAGCTGAAATGGAGTTGACTTTCTAAGCTTAAAGGTAAGTTGAAAGGTACCTTCAGCTGCCTCCCACTTCTGAGCAAAAGCAGTAGGCAAGCATTTTTAATAATGTATACAACATGCCCCAAATACTTCATACATTGTGCTTAAGGGCAGCAAGATTGGTTGAGCAAATAACGTCCATAATGACAAAATCTTGCTATGTTTGGTTGTAACTTTTTTCTGTTTCTTGTAGCCTGGGATTGATCAGAGAAGCGTAATCATGACAGAGAAGCAGACAGGCAGGCAGGCATAGGCAGTACAGTCAACATTCTGTCATGATCACCCTTCTCTCAGTAATTCCAGGCTACAATAAAAAGAACTTAGGCACTGTCCCAACACATCTGGGAAGGCAAGCCTTTCCCATAATGTACACAACGTGCCAACAAATCCTTTACATATTGTGCTTAAGGGCAGATACATTGACTGAGCAAATAATGTAAATTATTTCAATAATAGGTATGGTTTGTTTTAAATTATTTTTAATGTAGCCTGGGATTCTGAAAGAAGGGTGATCATGACAGGCACGTAGGCTGGCAGGCATTATGAGGTACAGTCAATATCCTGTGATGATCACCTTTCTCTCAGAAATCCCATGCTACAATAAACAAAACTTTGTGCACTGTCTCAACACATCTGGGAAGGCAAGAATTTTTAATAATGTATACAACATGACCCCAAATCCTTTATATTTTGTGCTTAAGAGCAGCTAGATTGTTTCGGCAATTAATGTCCATAATGACATAACAGTAGGTGTGCTTTGCTCTAAATTTTTTCTGTTTATTGTTGCCATGGAATTTTTATAGAAGGGTGTTCATGACAGGCTGGCAGGCAGGCAGGCAGGCTGGCAGGCAGGCACACATTAGGAGGTGCAGTCAACATCCTGTCATGGACACCCATATCTTAGAAATCCCAGGCTACAATAAACAGGATTTGTTGCACTGTTTCAACATATCTGAGAAGGCAAGCATTTTTAACAATGTATACCACATGCCCCCAAATCCTTTATAAACTGTGTTTAAGAGAAGTCAGTTTGATCAATAATGTCAATTATGACATAATAATAGCTATGATTTGTTGTAACATTTTCTCTTTATGGTAGACTGGTATTTCTCAGAGAAGGGTAATCATGACAGGCAGGTAGGCAGGTAGGCAGACAGGCTGGCAGACATTAGGAGGTACAGTGAACATTCTGTCATGATGACCTTTTTCTCAGAAATCCAAGGCTACAATGAACAGGACTTCGTGCACTCTCTCAACACATCAGGGAAAGCAAACATTTTTAATAATGTATACAACATGCCCCCAAATCCTTACAGGTTGTGCTAAATCTGTGAAATCAGATTGATTGATCAAATGAGGTCAATTATGACAATAGTAGCTATGATTTGTTGCAATCATTTCTGTTTATGGTAGCCTGGGATTTCTAGGAGAAGGTTGATCATGACAGGCAGCCAGGCAGGCGGGCAGGCATCTGGAGCTACAGTCAACATCCTGTCGTGATCCATGTCACAGTCTCAACACATCTGGGAAGGCAAGCATTTTTAATAATGTATACAACATATCCCCAAATTCTTATACATTAGGCTTAAGTGTAGCCAGAGTGCTTGAGCAAATAATGTCGATAAAGTTATAATAGTATCTATATTTTGTTGTATTTTTTCTGTTTATTGTTGCCTGGTATTTCTGAGAGAAGGTTGAATATGACAGGCACGCAGGCAGGAAGGCAATCAGGCAGGCAGGCAAGCATTTTGAGGTACAGTAAACATCCGGTCATTATCACCCTTCTCTCAGAAATTCCAGGCTACAATCAACAAAACTTCGTCCACTGCTTCTACAAACTGGGAAAACAAGCCTTTTAAATGCTATATACAATATGCCCCCAAGTCCTTTATACATTGTGCTTAAGGGCAACCAGATTGGTTGAGCAAATAATGTACATGTTAACACAATAGTAGCTGTTTGTTGTAAATTATTTCGGTTTATTTTAGCCTGGGATTTCTGATAGAAGGTTGAGCATGTATGGCACGCAGGCAGGCAGGCATGCTGGCAGGATCTCAGGCAGGCAGAAAGGCATGTAGGCATTAGGTGGTACAATCAATATGCTGTCATGGTTACCCTTCTCACAGAAATCACTGGGTACAATAAATAGGACTTGGCAAACTTTCTGCACACATCTGGAAGGCAAGCATTTTTAATAATGTATACAGCATGCCCCAAAATTCTTTATATACTTTGCTTAAGGATATACAAATTGCTTGAGCAAATAAGGTCAATCATGACATAATAGTAGCTATGTATTTTTGTAGATTTTCTCTGTTGATTGTACCATGGGATTTCTGAGAGTAGGGTGACCATGGCAGTCAGGCAGGCAAGCAAGCAGTCAGGCAGGCAGGTAGGCAAGCAGGTTTTAGGTGGTACAGTCAACATCCTGTCATGATCATTCTTATCTCAGAAATCTGAGACTACAGTAAGCAGAACTTCCTGAATTGTGTCAACACTTTTGGTATGGCAAGCATTTTTAATAATGTATACAGCATGCCCCCAAATCCTTTATACATTTTGCTTAAGTGCAGCCAGATTGGTTGAGAAAATATTGTCAATCATGACATAATAGTAGCTATGATTTGTTGTATATTTGTTTGGTTTATTGTAGCCTGGTGTTTCTGAAAGAAGGGTTATCATGACAGAGATACAGGCAGGCAGGCAGGCAGGCAGTCATTTGGCGATACAGTCAACATCCTGTCAGGATCACCCTTCTCTCAGTAATCCCAGGCTACAATAAATGGACTTTGTGAACTACTGCACATATTGGGAAGGCAAGAATTTTTAATAATGTATACACCATGCCCCCAAATCGTTTATACATTGTGCTTAAGGGCAGTCAGATTGGTTAAGCAAATAATGTCCATTATGACATAATAGTAGCTATGTTTTGTTATAAATGTTTTCTGTTTATTGTAGCCTGGGATTTCTGAGAGATGGGTGATCCTGACAGGCAGGCAGGGATTAGGAGGTACAGTCAACATCCTGTCATGACCATCATTCTCTCACAAATCCCAGTCTACAATAAACAGCACTTCCTGCACATTCTCAACACATCTGGAAAGGCAAGCATTTTCTTATAATGTATACAACAGGCTCCCAAATCCTTTATACACTGTGCTTAAGGACTGACAGATTGGTTGAGCAAATAATGTCCATAATGACATATGGCAGCTATAATTTGTTCTAAATTTTTTCTGTTTATTGTAGCCTGGGATTTCTGAGAGGAGGGTGATAAACAGGCAAGCAGGTAATAGGGGGTACAGTCTACATCCTGTCATGTACACCATTGTCTCAGAACTCCCAAGCTCCAACAAAGAGAACTTCGTTCACTGCCTAACACATCTGGGAAGGCACTCATTTTAATGATATATACAACATGCCCCGAATCCATTATAAATTTTGCTTAAGAGCAGTCAGTTTGGTTGAGCAAATAATTTCCATTATGACCTAATAGTAGCTTTGTTTTGTTATATATTTTTTCTCTTTATTATAGCGTGGGATTTCTCAGAGATGGGTGATCACCACAGGCAGGAACGCAGACAGGGAGGCCGGGAGGAAGGAAGGCAGGCCTTAGGAGGTACAGTCAACATACTGTCATGATCACCATTCGGTCAGATATCCCAGGCTACAATAAAGAGCACTTAATGCACTCTCTGAACACATCTGAGAAGGCAAGCATTTGTAATAATGTATACAATATGCACTCAAATCCTTTATACATTGGGCTTAAGAACAGCCAGATTGTTTGAGCAAAAAACGTCAATAATGACATAATTGTAGCTATGTTTGTTGTAAATTTTTCTGTTTATTGTTGCCTACGATTGCTGGGAGATAGGTGATCATGACAGGTAGGCAGGCAGGCAGGCAGGCAGGCATTAGGTGGAAAAGTCAACATCCTGGCTTGATTACCCTCCTGTCAGAAATCACAGGCTACAATAAGCAGAACATTGTGCACAGTCTCAAAACATCTGGGAAGGCAAGCATTTTTAATACTTTAAACAACACCCCCACAAATCTTTTAAACATTGTGCTTAAGGGCAGCCAGATTAGTGGAGCAAATAATGGCCATAATGACATAATAGTAGCTATGTTTTGTTGTAATTTTTTTCTGTTTATTGTAGCCTGGGATTTCTTAGAGAAGGGTGATCATCACAGGTAGGCAGGCAGGCAGGCATTAGGTGGTATAGTCAACATCCTGTAATGATCACCCTTCACTCAGAAATCCCAGGCTACAGGAAACAGGACTTCCTGAACTGTCTCAATACATCTGGGAAGGCAATCATTTTTAATAATGTATACAACATGCCCCCAAATCCTTTATAACTTGTGATTAAGGGCAGCCAGTTTGGTTCAGAAAACAATGTACACAATGACATAAAATAGCCATGATTTGTCATAATTTTTTCTCTTGTGTATAGCCTAGGATTTCTTAGAGAAAGGATGATCATCACAGGCAGGCAGGCATTCAGACATTAGGAGGTACAGTCAACCTCCTTTGTAAGCACCCTTCTCAGAAATCCCAGGTTACAATAAACAGAACATCGTGCACTGTCTCAACACATCTGGGAAGGAAAGCATTTTTAATAATGTATACACCATGCCATAAAAGGCTTCATACCTTGTGCTTAAGGGCAGCCAGATTGGTTGAGCAAATATTGTCACTCATGGCATAATAGTAGCTATGATTTTGTATATTTTTCCTTTTAATTGTATCCTGGAATTTCTGGGAGAAGTTTTATCATGACAGGGTTGCAGAAAGGCAGGCAGGCATTAGGAGGTACCGTCAATATCCTGTCATAATCCCTCTTGCCTCAGAAATCCCAGGCTACAATAGACTTCATGGACTGTCTCAACACATCTGGGAACGCAAGCATTTTTAATGATATATTCACCATGCCTCCAAATCCTTTATAAATTGTTCTTAAAGGCATTCTGATGGGTTGAGCACATAATGTCCATTATTACATAATACTCACTATGTTTTGTTGTAAAATTTTTTCTGTTTATTGTAGCTTGTGATTTCTGAGAGATGGGTGACTATGACAGGCAGGCAGGCAGGCAGGCAGGCAGGGATGCATTTTGGCAGGCAGTCATTAAGAGGTACAGTTAACATCCTGTCATGAACATCCTTCTCTCAGAAGTCCCAGGCTACAATAAACACAACTTGCTGTACTGACTCAACACATCCAGAAAGAGAAGTGTTTATAATACTGTACACACAACACGCCCCCAAATCTGTTATACATTGTGCTTAAGAGCAGCCAGATTGGTTGAGTGAATAATGTCCACAATGACACAATAGTAGCTATGTTGGGTTTTTTTTTGTAATTTTTTTAATGTAGCCGGGGATTTCTGAGAGAAGGATGATCATCACAGCAGGCAGGCAGGTAGGCAGGAAGGCAGGCAGGGAGGCTAGCAGGCAGGCAGGCATTAGGAGGAACAGTGAACATCCTGCTATGATCAACATTCTTTCAGAAATCCCAGGCTACAATGAACAGAAATTTATGCACGGTTTCAAAACATCTGGGAATGCAAGCGATTTTAATAATGTAAACAACAGTCCCCCAAATATTTTATACATTTTCTTAAGGGCAAACAGATTGCAAATAATGTCAATATTGACACAATAATAGCTAAGTTTTCTTGAAAATATTTTGTTTATTGCAGCCAGGGATTTCTGAGAGAACCAGTACCCAGACAGTCAGTCAAGCAGGCAGAAAGTCAGGCACTAGGAGGTACAGTGAACATCCTGTCATGATCACCCTCCTTTCAGAAATCCCAGGCTACAATAAACAGAACTTTGTGCACTGTCTCTACATATCTGGGTTGGCAAGCCTTTTAAGTGCTCTATACAACATGCCCCCAAATCCTTTATGAATTGGGTTAAGGTTAATCAGATTTGTTGAGCAAATAATGTACATTGTGATGTAATATTCGATATGTTTTGTGGTGAAATTTTTCTGTTATTGTAGCCTGAGATTTCTGAGGAAAGGGTGATCATGACAGGCAGTCAGGCCAGCACGCAGGCATAAGGAAGCACATTCAATAATTTGTCATGATCACCCTTTCCTCAAAAATACCATGCTAAAATGAACAGAACTTCGTGCACTGTCTCAAAACATCTGGAAAGGCAAGCTTTTTAAAATAATGTAAACAGCATGCCCCAAATCCTTGATAGAATTTGCTTAAATATACAACTGTGAGCTACTGGTAACCAGCATAGGTTTTTTAATATAGTGTGGCAAGATCCCCTCCCTTCAGAACCACAACCTTTGCCTGTCTCTGGAAAACTGGGTGTTTTGAGGGTGCCTTCTTTATTAGCCTGATTCATGAGGGCAAAACACTTAACCAGAACACCCTGTGCCACTCCCCTCTGTACCATATCGATCCTCAGGAACACAGATTTGGGGCACCAAAAACCCATATGTCAACCCACCTGTTATACAGTTGATACAGATAGAAAATGATAGGCGCAGATTCATTTCTCAGGTCAGTAGGACTAAACTGGGAAGTCTCACATTTATTGTTGCATTGTGGATATTCCTGAGATCATCCCATCCTCCTTTATCTCTGGTCCTGGGGACCAAAATCAAGCTAAAGGTAGTGTTGAAGGTGGCAATATCTTCTGCAATCTGAGACAGGACCTGCTTGGTACCCATAATCCCTCTCTCAAATCTGCACAGAGAACACCTGCTTCTGTCTTGGTTTTATTTGCTAGCTGCTTCACTTTGACAATTTTATCCTTTCTGTCACTCCTTTCTTTTTCTCTTTCAACATGAATCAGGGTTTCATAGTGATTCTGCCCTTTTAGCATGGTAGTCAAAAATTCAATGACCCCATGCACATTTTAAAATTTGGCCCGGCTTCATAAGAATGACCCACCAGTGAGAGTTTTATCAGGAAATTCAAAATTGCCATAATAATCTGGAATAAATATTTATTGAAGAGATTTGCATATTATGGAAGTAGGGTATAGATGAGTGCATAGCTTTATGGAAAGGATTCTGTCCTGCCTGGGGTTCCTAACATCACTGTCACACAGTGGGACTCACAGATGGTTAAAAATTAGATTAAACAAATGAACAAATCAAAAATTAGCTTGGGAGAAAGGAGAGCGTGGATGAGCTATAGCTCAAGTGCAATTTGCAGTCATCTTCCATCACTTCAAAATTCTAAGAAGAGATGACCTCACAGAGAAGATGGCACCCTGCACAATTACATTGGACACACCTCTGACCTGGATGTAGATTCCAGAATGGCAGACAGCTGTTGACCAGGAGACCTAATGGGAGACCTGGAGAGCTGTTAGGGCCAGGAGACCTAATATGAGCTACATTGGCCCTGGTGACCTCTCCTTCAGATCCTAGTAGCTACTGTTTCTGTTCTACCATCCAAGTCACATGGAGCTGGAGGTCATTTTGAACAAGGGAATTCTGGGAAATGTAGTTCTGGATCATCAAAGAGAGAAAAGCCTGAAACCACATTAGTGCAGACCTCAATGCCTGCCAAAGTTACTGCTGCTCATAATGTCCACACTTAAGAAACACTTCTCAGCACCAGATTGTAATCTGATGGGGAAACTTGGCTATTTCTGACCATCTAAAGCTGCAAAAGCCCTTCTAGAAATTTCTGTTCTCTTCCTACCACATTAATCACTAATTCTACCCCTGGAATTTCTTCACCCACAGCAGAAGAGGGATGAGTGAAAAGCAAACTCATGAGCTAAGCCAATAAATTCAAAGGGCATGTTCATCTTGGTTTTAGTTCAACACATGAAATTGGAATGTGTGAACAAAAATCAGCTTCTCTAGTAGAGTCAGCTATGTACCAACCGGCAGGAAAGTTGGCCACAAAAAACTACTCAAAGACAAATAGGAGATGGGGAGGGGGGATGGAGGTGGAGGAACCAAGAAATTCATTAAATTCACTAGGGAAAAGCAGCATTTCAGTTGCATACAAAAAAATATTCAATATGGGAAGTAATGACTCACAACTATTACCTTAGTTACTTAGGACACTAGGATTTGAGGATTGAGGTTCAAAGCCAGCCTGAGCAGAAGAGTTCATGAGACTCTTATTTCCAATTAGCCACCAAAAGCCAGAAGTAGAGCTGTGTCTCAAGTGGTAGAGCACCAGCCTTTAATAGAAAAATCTAAGGGCCAGCACCAAGGCCCTGAGTTCAGTATTTTGAAAACAGATAATTGTGTGAAAATGGCCAAAAAATGACATACAATGGCCCCAATCTCTGAGGCCATTGAGGTCTCTGCATAGAATTCTGATCTAATATATTTTGACAAGTGGAAGCATAGAGTTGTTTCTTTATCTTGATTAAGGCTTAGGATACAGAAGAATGACATGATTACCACATGTTCTCAGACAGGTGCTTTATGAAAATAGCTTGATCTATACTAGAAAGTTTAAGGAAAAAATTACCTGTTTGAAAGTGAAAGTTCAGAATGGAATTGTGAGACTCAATTTTGGTATTGATTGATTACTGGTGTCAGCAGCACCCTTGCTTCTTTAGGCAAGATGAAATGAGTACATTTTCAGAGGTCGCTGCATACCTGCTGGAACCTGTTTGCATCAACAAGCAATGCCCTGTGGCTCTAAGGAACATAGTGTGCATGATTTGCCCCTATGGGCATGATACCCTCATATAGTTGGTTGTCATCTCATTGGCACAGTATTTTTTTCTTGCCATTTCATCTGTAGTTGACATGGCATTCTTGGATGCAACCCAGTGGCATCATCCAAAATGGTGTTCATGCAAATAGATTTTGGACACAGATGTTGGACGATAGCTATCCAAGAAAATGTCTTCCCTGTGGGCTTCACTATCTGTCTTCTTGGAGGAAATCATAGCACCTGCATGAAGAGGGAGAACCTGCAAACATGTTTTCCAACTCATGTTTTTCTCCTGGATAGAAGGCCACAGATTCACAGCCCCAGGAAAGAGTTTTACACATTCTTCCCAGGAGATTCGCAAGAGGCTTAGATGAAAGAACATTAGCTACAGTGTAAATCTCTGCCAATAAAAAGACACATATGCATACATACAGACATATATGAGTATACATACCTGGCACTGCAACCTTTACTTCCAGGCAGAATTTCAGCTTGGCAGATGCTTCAGGGATGGGCACTTTGATCTTCATACTCATTCTTCTCCAGCTTCCCCTTCTCAAGTCCTTGGCTGGCACTTATTTTTCTACAATGAAGCACCGAGCCCACATGGATGGAGATGTGCTGATGGCTGGATTTTTCCCTCTCTACACTTTAGGAACAGATGGCAGTAACAGTGATGCTTCCAGGAAAGAAGACAATAAGCCGTAAGTAGCTTATCATTCTATTTTCATTTATTGTTTTTGTTTTCAGGATTGGCAGTGGCTGAGGGAACTTGTGTGTGCAAAATAATATCCTTTGTCTTCTCTACCCTGACCTCCCATTTCTAGTGTTCCAGAAACAGCTCAGTTTCGTTATTCTATTTTACAAGTACTCCTGGGTAACGTTCTCTCTATCAGTAGAAGACTCTTGTTTCAAGCACTGTAGCTTCTCCTTTCCAGGGCTGTAAGTTCTTCAATTTATTCAAACATCCCTGTATCTCTTGCATCCCAGCTATCATGGTTGATAATGAAGTGATGTTATTAGAGACAACCTGTGTCAGTGGCATGAATTCTGTACCAAAGGTTACAGAAACTTTTCCTTCCCAACTGGCCAGTGGTCTGAAATTTTTTTCTTTTGTGACATATATTCCGAGGAAATTGACTAAAATTCTTATTGTAGTCTGGTGGCTCCTGATTGTAATCCTATCTAAGCAAAAGGCTGATATCTGAGTGTTGTGGGTTGAAGCCAACCTGGACAGGAACTTCCTTGAGAATTTTATCTCCAATTACCCAGCCAAAAGCTGGAAGTGGGGCTTTGGCTCAAGAAGCAGAATGCTATCCTTGAGCCAAAAAGTTCTATTAGAGTGCCTAGGCTTTGTTTTCAAACCCCAAGACACACAACACACACATATAATCACAGACTCTCTCTCTCTCTCTCTCTCTCTCTCTCTCTCTCTCTCTCTCTCTCTCTCTCTACTGTGGACAAGAAGTTACTAAATGATTATTTCATGTCAGATATGGTCCACAATCCAAGTATTACCTCATATACAATAAGTGCAATGTTTTAACTTATTCCCTGGCAAAAAATAAGCAAGTATTCAAATCATCAAAGTCATAGGTTTTTAATTACTCCTCCTGAATTTCTATGCTCATTATTTAGGTTTAACTTCAAAAACTACCAGTTTGTTTTAGCCTTGGCTTTTGCTATTGAAGGAATCAAAACAAATTCTCATCTTTTACACAACTTGACTCTGGGATTTGATATCTATGATGTGCAATTTGGAGAATGGCTAGCATTTAAAAATCCCTTCATTTGCCTCTTTGGGAACTACAAGAGTCCAAACTACTCCTGTATGAAAGAGAGCAAGTTCATAGCAGTGCTGACAGGACCATCAGGATTAACATCTTCCCAGATTGGAATGTTGCTAGGCCTCTACAGTTTTCCACAGGTGAGGGTGAGAAAGTGAGCAGATATTAAGTAAATGTCTAATTTATTGCCATTTCACGTGAGAGAAAAGAATGATAAGAAGATACTAGATTTATGAGCCTATTGAATTTTGTGTTATCCAAAAAAAAATAGAGTTCAAAATAATTGGATATTTATAGTCCCATGTGTAGAAAAGAGGATAGAAAAGTTAGAGCAAAAAAACCCAAAGTGATTCTTTTTTAAAGCAAGAAGTAGGAAATGATTTTAAAGTGTGGAGAGATGATGACAAGTGTGCTGGTAGCTCACGCTCTAATCCCAGTAACTCAAGAAATGTTTATGTCCATTTAGTCAGCCCAAAGCAGACAGCAAATATGTAGTTCCATTGGTAGAGTGCTAGACTTGAGAGGAAAAAGTCAAGTTAATGCATGAATCTCTGAGTTCATTGCGCTCTACTGGCTAGCTTGCACATGCACAAACCCACACTCGTGCAAGATATTATGTTGAATGAAGTCAGAAAGAAAGGGACGTGTGTTTTCTCCAATATGAAAGTTAGATCTAAAACATGACCATGAATTATGAAATAAGTATGAAACACATACAAAGCTTTTTGTTTAAGTGCATGAACCGTCTGGCTAGTTTATACTACATAGAGGGATTGAAGTCCATGATTTATTGTCTGACCAAATAACTGACAGTATAAAAATAAATGAACAATAGAAAGCTGAAGCCTATCCTGTCTGAAGGTGATAGATATTAAAGGTATCTGAAAAAGAGCAGAGGAATGGGGAATAGAAGTAGATGTGTGGGAAAATACAAGATAATAGTCAATGTACCTATGTAAAAACGGACTTAGGAAAGTTGGGATGAATGTGGTTGCTAGAGATAGGAGTTATAGATAGAAATAATGACAGAGATCAAAGGCATTATATGAGCACATTTCACAACTATTAAAACAATGAAAATGTTTAAATGAGAAAATTACTTTCCTTTAATTTTACTGGTTTACTTAATATACTTAACGATAGTGATTGTGATAGATGGCAATATTCCCATTCATGGGCATCCAATTTTGATTTTTTCAGCTTACCTTTGGGCCTCTTAATCAAGGCCTGAGTGACCATTACAAGTTCCCTGCTCTGTATCAGATGGCCCAGAAGGACACATCAATAGCTACTGCCATGGTCTCCTTACTGATTCACTTCAACTGGAACTGGGTGGATCTTTTTACCATAGAAGATGAGAAAGGTTTGTGGATTCTTCCTGCATTGAAAAAAGAAATGGCCAAGAACAGAGTTTGTATAGCCTTTGAGCTAGCTCTTCCAACCCATGGTGTATTATACACACTCAAAGTCATGTCCCTTTATAACCAGATTAATAAATCCTCAGCAAATGTCCTTGTCATATTCGGTGAGGATGAATCTCTACTAGATTTAATGAGGTGTGTTGAGCAACTATTAATAAAAGGCAAAGTTTGTATCTTGATCTCACATTGGGATTTAACCATCAGAAAGAGATATTTCATGCTTGGCTCATCCCATGTACCTCTCATTTTCTCACAACATCAACCAGATGTTTCTGGATTTACAGATTTTGTCAAGGCAGCTAACCCTTCCACCTACCCAGAAGTCTTTTTCCTTGCTAGGTTGTGGTTTCTGTCTTTTAATTGCTCAGATTCTGAGTCTGACTGTGTAACATGGGAGAACTGTCCTCATGAGGCCTCCTTGGATTGGTTGCCTGGGCACATTTTTTACATGATTATGTCTGGAGACAGTTACAACGTGTACAACGCTGTGTATGCTGTGGCCCATGCTCTCCATGAGATTCTTCTTTATCAATCAGAAGTACAAACAATGGGAAACAGGAAATGGAGAGTCCATTCCCCTGCACAGGTAAGGCCTTCTGTTTCTGATGGCACACACCGTCAGAACAGTCAATTTGTACAGCACTTTATCACAACATGAAATTAAATATTTTAGTTATGTTCCCCAAATTAAATTAATTATGTTTCTGTAAAAGTCTGTGAGGTTTTCTGGAGATGTGTTCCTGTGCTCTAAAGGAAAACAGGCCAGTAACAAGCAACAAATTAATTCCACATTTCCATACATTCTTCTACTGATTAATAACCTGAACATTCACACAGATAATGTTTTGATAAGTTATTAGCACCTTTTCCATATGAGTTTCTAAGCATGACCTGCTGAGCAAAAGTATTTTTGTTTTTAATAAGTGACCTAGTTTCATTCTCCAATAGATATTAAAACTTGAACAAGCTCAAACTATAACTCTAGACACTAATAGAATTCATTGTTGTGGAAAACTCTAACTAGACATCTGAGAATTCCTGCATTTGTGATTATTTAAATGAAATAGGTTTCTCTTGAAAAGAGGACTTGTAGCATTTTGCTGAGTGACCAGCATTCAGGAAAATTATTTTTATTCCTGCAGGATTTTCTTCTGCAGTGGTTCATCAGCTGTCTGTGCTTTTCTTGAACTCTGAATCAGAGATTAAAGACACTCAGGAGCTTTTCTTAATTCTTAATTCTAATTTTCTTAATTTCTGTCTGACCACTGGGATGTACTTCACCATAAGATGATGTATCTCTTGTAGCTACACCCTTTTCTGAAGAACATCAAATTTCAGAATCCTGCTGGAGACTGGGTAATTTTAGATGACAGAAGCAAATTAGAGGCAGAGTATGACATTGTGAACATTTGGAATTTTCCAGAAGGTCTTGATCTTGAGGTGAAAATAGGAAAGTTTTCTCCATTTGCTCTACATGATCATCAACTGTCTTTATCTGAAGATATGGTAGAGTGGGCCATAGGAACTACAGAGGTGGGTTGGATTTAATTCTAATGATTTTAAGAACAAATAAGTAAGTAAAATTCACACTTAAAATGTATACCTGATTGAATGCCAGCAACTGTCTCCTGTAACACTAGCTACTCAGTTCTGAATATCCTGATTTGAAGTCAGGCCAAGCAGGAACTCCTGTGAGATTATTATCTTCATTTAACCAGTGCAAAAGAGATCCTGGGGGCTGGCTGATAATTCTAATCCTATCTACTTGGGAGTTTGACATCCTCAGTTCTCAGACTAAAGCTCATTTTAGAGCCCCGCCAGGCAAGAAATCTGGAGACTCTATGTCATTAAACTATCAAAAACTAAGCTGGAGCTGTGGATCAAGCAGCCCATTACTCATCTTGAATAAAAGCAACTCAAGGACATTGCTTAGACAGTGAGTTCAAGCTCCAGGATCAGCATCATCCAGAAAAAATTCAGTTTGTTCCTAAATATTAATTTTGAACAATGTCATAAAATACAAATTGAACGTTTCTTAGCAGGATTCTAACACCGATAAAGTACCTAAGGAATTGCTTTGAGTGTTTGAAAGGTTTATTTGGTTCTGTTCTCTGGTTGCTTCATTTAATGATTAGTTGAGCTGTTACTTAGGTATCTTTCATGAGAGTAATCATTGAATGTGGTAGCATATAATCCTTTTTTGAATCTAAGTTGTTCAAATAATGGAACTTTTGCAATGTTAGGAAAAGCGTAAACCATTTCTGACACATGTGTGATTTTCCTCAGGCTGTTCATTCTGTCTGCAGTGAAAGCTGTGGTCTTGGATTCATGAAATCTCCTCAGGAGGGAAAGGCTGCCTGCTGCTTTGATTGCACTCCTTGCACAAAAAATGAGATGGCCAATGGGACAGGTAAGTTCAGAGTGGAAGGATGTTGGGAGCCAAGCTAGCAGCTAAGCTCATCCTGACCTCTGGCTGTGCCGATGTCGCCAAGATGTCGGGAGCCAAACCTGCACCTAGGTTCATTATCACCTCTGGCTGTGCTGTTACCGCCAGGATATGCTAAAGGCAAAGTCCACAGCCACTGTCCGGAATTGCTTTGTTACCTTGTGTTTACTGTAATCAAATGTTGTAAACTTCAAAGCCTCTTTGTGTTCTGGAATTTTAACAACCCTATGCTATTCCCTGGTTCCAAAACTGCATATAAGCTGGGAGTTGAGAATAAACTGTTGCTGCAGTCTTGAGTTTCAATCTCGAGATGCAGACCTCCCGTACCCCATCTTTCCCTCTTGTCTTTTTTCTCTTGTCTTGTATTTTTCCTTTTCCTTGATCCTCGCCGCCCTCAGTCAGGATTCCCGTTCACTGCCGGCTGGCTCGGCAGGTGTGGCGCCTTGGAACAGGGACCTGAAGCCTGGGATGATGGCCGAGGACCCCCCGCTCAGGTAAGGACGTCAGATTACTTGGGAAGGAGAGCGGGAGGAGAGAGTATTGTCGGGAGTAAGAAATTATGGGATAAAGTATAGGCTGCATGCTATATGTGCAGGCCCCCAAAGGCATGCTTAATGCCTGGGCAGTGAAAGTTGGCCAAAGTAACTTAGAACGTTTCTTTTACTTTATTGAGGAAGCATGCCCCCAGTTCCTGGAGGAAGGAACCAATAACTTAGAAACTTGCTAGAAAATTGAAAAAAAAAAAAAGGGAGGGGAACATTATGATGCAACTGGCCCTGAGAAAACCTCAGTGGATGCTATTATTCTTTGGTATCTGGTGCGAGATTGCTTAGATCTTAGACATGAATAGATTAAATTCGATCAGTCAATTGGAGAAACTGAACAGGGACCTGATGAGTGTTGCCCAGCTCCGGGAGCGTATGCTGCTGCCTGGGAAGAGCTGAGAAAATTAACAAGACCTGAACCCACTAGGCTAGATAGTAAGGAAGACTCAGATGGCTCAGACACTGAGGAGAAATTATGCAATGAGCTTACTAATGATAGATTGACTCATGTTGAGAATATGTTGAAATCAGTATAGCTCTATTATCACAGCTTCATCCAGAACAACAAACTCCTTTAAAGGGAGTCCTGGCAGACTTACAGCTCTCCTAGGTGCAGGCTGCTAGCAGGGGCAAGGGACCTGAGGCTAGGAAAATACTAACACCACCGAGGTAACTTCTCCTGACTGAGCTCTCTATTTCCATCCACCAGGACAGATTTGAAACCCCAACCAGGGTGAGTGACCATTAGCCTGGAGCTTACATTTTCCATAAATCCACTGGGCTAGGTCAAGGAGATCAGCAATTGTGGGTGTTTGGAGACAAGTGATCTCTAGTTCAGCTCAGCTGGTTGCTCATCAAGTCTAAATTGCTTCAGAAAAGCTGCTCAAGTTTAAGCCCAATCTTATATATTTGGAATATTTTGCAGGACTTACCTAACTTCTATGAGCGCTCAGGCAGATGAAGTTCTCTCTGTCTCTTTTTCTGCCTCCCTCTAAACTCTGCCTGCCTGTCTGTGACATAGGATGGGTATCGATATTTGTTTAATATCTGCTTTAAAAGACTCAAAGAAAGGTATTCTATTCTTGTTATTGATGTTTAAGTTTTCGAGACTCAGTTAAATTCTGCTTGTTTGGCTTGTTTGGCTTGTCCCCCAGGTGACAAGCATGCCAAATTCCTGGAGGCTGGGCAGGGACATGGAGTCCTGTGGCCTTGCATTTCAAAGGTGCCTTACAATTCAAATGCTGAAAGATAAAGGTGTCTTACTCTGAGCTCACTGTCTGTGTTCATATCCTGTCTCCCATATGCTCCCTTTGTGAGCTAAACTGGTTTCTCAAAATTTGGCTTCTCGGATGATCTGAAAATTTTGGTTTGCTGAAAAGATTTTTTTTTCTTTACTATCTAACCATGTGGTTCTAGAATATAGGCAAAATAATATCATTTGCCACTGGAATTCCAGAAAAACTTACATGGCCAATTAAAGAACAATTCTAAGCGGGACCCAAAATGTGTGCACATTGTCTGTATGTGTATGTATGTCTATGTCTATGTCTATGTGTTGGTAAAACATAAAAACAAAACAAAAAACAGGTTTTAAGCCCAAACTGATATGTTTGGGTGCAAACAAATATGTCTAAGAAAAACTCCAAAAGCTTTTAATATACAGCACATGATATAAGTACAATAGTGTACAACCAGTGTGTTATTCTTTATGTCTATCTATGCTAAGAGTCAAGTGTACATCTAATCCTGACAATTCTTTGGTATAGACTGATTTTGCTTCTCCATTTTTTTTCTTTTTTTGCTGTCCTCTCATAAACTCTTTAAGATCAAGGGACCAGAGTCATTTTGAAATAACTGCACAGGTGTGACTATTAACCTAAATTTTCCGGACCCAAAATTAACATTTTGCTTTATAGGATACAGGTTGACATGTGTGCTAGCTGAGTGGACCGTGGCAGTCTATGGCTACAGAAAGCTGCCTCCACAGTAGGCTCCCAAACTGGGAGTTGTTTGTGACTCAGAAACTGCCCTGGCTGCTACAGAGAACAGACTTGGTTGGCCTTCAATCTGTGTGGACTTTGTGACTAGAAAGATGGTTAAAGGCCCAAGCCTTCTAAAATCTGTTTAAAAATGCCCTTAACCAGTCTGTGTAGAAATTTACAGGCAACAAGCAGGAAATGTGACAGCCTATCCAGGGAACTCTACTAAAGAAATATCCAGATGCAAAACATCTCTCCTGCTGGCCTGCTAATTTGGGATGGAAGACACAGCCACTTCAGATCCACTGAAGCTGAGACTTTTATTGTTATTCATTTGTTTTCTCTTTCACGTGCCAGTAAGGTAAGGTTAAATAATATGATTTGATTTAATGGTACATGGACCCCATTCAGTCTGCTGTTCTTTAAGTGTTACAGCAAAACTCTGGCAACTACTTGGTGGTCAATTCTTAGCAACTTAAAGGTAAACTCTACTCCTTTTGTTCTCCTGTTGCTTTAATTGGAAATAAAAAGGGCCTTTATGCCTAAGACTCTTTGGATAGTTCAAAGCCAGCCCAGGCAGAGAAAAATAAAAATCCCTCTTGGTCATATTTTGGCTCCTTATTATTTTACTAGTCAGAAATTACAGGTTAAGACTTCTCATTTATGTACTTTGCATAATTTTCAAAGATTTCTGGGAGATATTAATTGGCTTCGCCCTTATCTTAAATTGTCCACAGCTGGACTTGGGCCACATTTGCCCTACTACCTCCCCATTGAATTCGCCTATTTTTGTAGTTAAAAAAGAAATCTGGTAAATGGAGACTCCTACAGGATCTCCGACGAGTAAATGCCACTATGGAACTTATGGGGGCATTACAACCAGGTTTGCCCTCTCCTATGGCAATTCCTCAAAATACATACAAAATTATAATTGACTTAAAAAATTGTTTTTATACCATGCCCCTTGCTCCTCAAGATTGCAAAAGCTTTGCATTTAGTGTCCCCTCTACTAATTTTAAAGAACCCATGAAACCGTACCATTGGCTGGTGTTGCCCCAAGGCATGGCGAATAGCCCCACCTTGTGTCAAAGCTTTGTAGCACGGGCTCTCTCTTCTACTCGCCAAAATTTTCCTTCTATTTGGTGTGTTGAAGGGGGACCCTGACCCTACATCTCCCAGAGAAATGACAACTGAAGCAGCCGAAGCCTTGAGCATAGTAAATTCTGCCATTTCTTCCCAACATGTAAATTATATAGATTACTCAGCCCCTTGGGAAGCTTATATTTTAACTACACCTCATTCTCCAACAGCGGTCCTTTGGCAGAAGGGACCCCCTTTTGTGGTTTTCCTTGCCTGCTACTCCTTCAAAAGTATTAATTCCTTATTATGAATTGGTAGCCACCTTAGTCCATATGTGCTGTGTGAAATCTTGTAGGTATCTTGGACGAGATCCACAGGTTATTTATATCCCCTATACTTTACAAGAGCAAGAATGGCTTTATACTCATTGTGATTCCTGAGCCATTGCTTGGGCCAATTTTGTGGGCACAATTTCACATCATTGTCCCTCCAACAAATTACTTCACTTTGCCTCTTCTTACCATTAAGTGAGGACAATGCTATTACAGATGAGGCTACCCAAATTTTTCTTTCTCAAATTGACTTGGCAAAGCAATCACATGCTTCCCACCATCAAAACAGTCGTGCCTTATGTCAGCAATTTCATATCACATGTGAGGCGGCTCGTTAAATTGTAAAAACTTGTCCCAACTGTGCTACTTTCCTGCCTGTGCCCTCCAATGGCATCAACCCTCGAGGCTTAGTGGCCAACCATGTTTGGCAAATGGATGTTACCCACATCCCCTCTTTTGGACGGCTCCGCTTTGTCCATGTTACAATAGAAACTTACTCTAATTTTATTATGGCTACTCCTCTTAGCGGAGAAGCTGGCAAACATTGTATCTCCCATGCCTTATGCTCCTCTGCCACTATGGGACTTCCTAAACAAATTAAAACTGATAATGGTCCGGGATATGTTGGACAAGCTTTTCAAGCATTTGCAAATCTTACCAAATTGTTCACTCTACAGGAATTCCCTATAATCCTCATGGTCAAGGAATTGTCGAACGGGCCAACGGTTTGTTAAAACACCAAATTTCTAAATTAAAAGGGGGGGAAACTATACCCCTTCTCTCCTGTTAATATACTTTCTCATACTTTATTCATACTACATTTTTTAAATTTGGACTGCAATGGCCACTCTGCAGCACAGCGGTTCTGGGAAAATAGAGAGTAAAGAGCTTTTGCCCAAGTTAAGTGGAAAGATCCTTTAACAAGTGCTTGGCACAGGGCCGATCTGGTACTGACATGGGGTCGAGGACATGTCTGTTTTCTCACAGGATGAAAATGATGCCCGCTGGCTACCTGAGCGTTGTGTTCGGATTATGGAAACTCATCAGAACGGCACAAGCGCTGACCTACTGGGCTTACTGCCAGATCCACCGATTGTGCACCCTGCGACCTGGGAGGGAGCTGAGGTGTTCGTCCATGTCAACAGATCAGCATACGGTACAGCTCCAGACCCTTTTGTCCAGCAGGTTAAGATGGGAGATTTTGCAGCTTCTGGCATTGGAACCCCTTTATGCTTTACAACTGACTCCAACAGTTATATTCCAGGCTGTACTGTAATGCAATCCATAAATCATAGAATTTGGATTCCTGATAATAGTCAAGTATATAATATACGAATGACTTCATTGCCTACTGGGTTTCCTGTACATGCCAATTCTACCTCGTCCTTCATGATACCTCGCTGCATCAACTCCTCTCAAATTGTAGAATCCACGGGAGAACTGCACCCCATAAAGTGTAGACATGATCACCCTTTTATAACCAATATTTCAGGAACTAATTCTCAGCTGATGGACTGGTCCGGAGCGAATCTCAACAAGTACAACCCAGGTCTGTGGTGGACGAATGGACACCGTCACCGTCATGTCTGGATGTTAGTGGCTGCCCTAAACAATATCTCCTGGCCCACTTCTACTTCTTTAAAAAATGTTATGAGTTGTGTAACACCCCCTTATGCTATTATGTATGGACCTTTTAATATTTCTGTAGGAGCCATGTATTCCAATGTTACCTGCACTAACTGTTCTTTTACAAATTGCTTGTGTAGTGGTCTTACTGATTCTGTAATTATTATTAAGCAACCACCATTTGTTATGCTTCCTGTAAACTTATCTGAAGCTTGGTATGAAGAAACAGGTATTCAAGTGTTAAAACATTTAAAAGAGCTTATGCGCCCTAGACGATTTGTAGTTTCCATATTTTGGCTATTGTGAATTGTGCCACGATAAACATGGAAGTACACATGTCTTTTTGATATCTTGTGACTTGCTGTTTAGGATAGATGCCTAGGAGTGGTATGGCTGGGTCATAGGGTAGGTCTATATTCAGCTTTTTGAGAAACCTCCATCCTGTTCTCCAAATTGGTTGTACTAATTTGCACTCCCACCAACAATGAAGAAGGGTTCCTCTTTCCCTGCACCCCCTCCAGCATTTGTTGTTGCCTGAGTTCAGAGTATAGGCCATTCTAACTGGGGTGAGGTGGTATCTCAAGATTGTTTTTATTTGCATTTCCTTTACTACCAGTGATGTTGAGCATTTCCTCATGTGTTTCTTTGCCACTTTTATATCTTCTCTTGTGAAGTCTCTCTTTAGCTCCTTTGCCCATTTCCTAATAGGTTTATTGGGTTTGGAGGGGCTTAGTTTTTTGAGTTCTCTGTAGATGACAGATATCAGGCCTTTGTCTGTTGCTGTGCTTGTAAATATCCTTTCCCATATCGTTGGCTGTCTTTCTATTTTGGTGGCTATGTCCTTAGCTGTGCAGAAACTTTTTAATTTGTAGTAGTCCCGTTTGGCAAGTCTTTCCCCTATTTGTTGTGCCCCTGGGACTATATTCAGGAAGTTCCTTCCTGTGTCTATAAGTTCTAGCGTCTTTCCTACTCTGTCCTTCAGTAGTTTCAAGGATTCAGGTCTGATATTGAGGTCCTTGATCCATTTTGAGTTGATCTTGGTGCATGGTGATAACATCTTTCATGAATGGTGTTTCAACCATACTACCCATTCAACTTTTTGTTTCAATTAACAAATATGCATTGGGCACCTAGGATGTTAGTTGCTGTTCTCTGTGTTGGGAAACAGTACTGAAAACTGAGATTCATTCAATACTAACTTGGCCTCTTATCACTTAATATGACTTCAAGCAAAACATTTCTAAGATATCACAGTGGTAAGCATGGTGGCTCACAATGATCACATGAGGATATTAAGGCTTCTGTTAAAAAATGCCTGAGGCAGGGGCTGGGAATATGTCCTAGTGGTAAGAGTGCTTGCCTTGTACACATGAAGCCCTGGGTTCGATTCCTCGCATATATAGAGAAAAGGCCAGAAGTGGTGTTGTGGCTCAAGTGGCAGAGTGCTAGCCTTGAACAAAAACCGAAGCCAGGGACAGTGCTCAGGCCCTAAGTCCAAGACCCAGAACTGGCCAAAAAAAAATCTGAGGCAACTGATATATCTTCTCAGCTACTTACATACAGACACACATACACACACACACACACACACACACACACACACACACACACAGACACAGGGTTAGTCTTCTAAAGTACATTCATGTCTAAAGACCTAAAAACACCATTTCTGTACCACAGATTGACAGAGAACACTTGAATACTGACTTAAGACTTAAAAATGACGTCAGGGAGGACGACCTACTTCTGACTGGGAGAAAACCAGGAAAATCTTCACCCCAGTTCAGTCCCTGTCCACCAGAGGGAGCAGCCTCCTAACACAAGCTCATTTATGTGTGAGCTGTAGATTGAGGTTTGCCCATTCTAGATCACTTCAACATTCTAGATCACTCAAGAACATTGGTGATACTCTAAAGATGAGACTTTCTCCAGGCTTAGTGACTGTGATATTCTTAATATTTGGTAAGTAAAATCAACTTTAAAATTTGGATCATTTCTTCTATAAATTCAACAAAATATTTAAACATAAATACAGTTAAAGAGTTTAATTCCAAAAGTGTCACTGTTCTCCTTTTCTCCTAGGAAGGGCTTGTGGAGAATCTGTGATTCAGAAGCAAGGCCATGTGACTGTGTCAGAAGAGGCTTCCATGACCATAAACTGCACTTATACAACCACAGGGTACCCAACTCTGTTTTGGTATGTCCAGTACCCTGGAGAAGGTCCCCAGCTCCTTATTAAAGTCACCAAGGCCAATGAGATGGGAAGCCACAAAGGATTTGAAGCCATGTATGATAAAAAAGCCATCTCCTTTCACTTGAAGAAAGCCAAAGTCCTGGTGGCTGATTCTGCTGTGTACTACTGTGCTCTGAGTGACACAGTGGCAGAAACCACACGGGGAGCTGTGCACAACTTGAGCTGCAGTAGGGGCCTGGCTGCTGAGCTCCTGTTCTGGGATCTCTGTGGTTTCAGCAAAGTCTAAGGTTCGCACCCTTCAATTTCTCTGCTGATGTGAAAGAATTCAAATGTTAGAGCAGAAGAATGGGAAGTGAACATTACCACGCTCAGCTGTTTATTAGTGGATCTGAAACAGGGTCTGACACAGTAGGCTCTTATCCTGGTCCAAGGAAACACCAGGTGAAGCAAATAAAATTAAAGTGGTCTCTGTAGTCATTATTGCAAAGACCAGCCCCACATCTTGTTCCAGGTCACCGTGGTCCATATCTCTCTGTCCTATTACAGTTGTAGGGGGCCATATGTGACAAACAAGGTGGAATCTGCATGATAGCCCAATAACAGCATATGGAAGGAGAGCTCATAGGAGGGCCACAGCTCTTTCCATACTCCAAATTCTTCTTAGAAAAAGAAAGGAGAAGAGAATGAATAAGGAAGAAATCTTTCTTATGAAATAAAATAGACTTCCATCGTATGGAAGAAAGGTTACATGATAAATGAATCAGGAAGACATAATGCTGATGCCCAAAAGAAAGGAAGGAAACACATGATTGCAGAAATAGTCATAGTGATGAGTGTCCCTGGCCAGTTCCACAGATAGCTGGCCCTCTTCCAGCACTTAAGCAAGGTAGTTAACAACCAGTGGAATGTTTAAGCACACATTTCAACCTTAATTACCATAAAGCCTACTTAAAAGATAGCAAAGGGTCAGACATGGTGGCAAATATCTATCATTCCACTTCTATGGAGTGAATTTCAAGATCAGTCAGAGTAAATTTCAATGAAAGTCGACCTCAAGCAGTGGATGGTGATGCAGGTCTGTCGCCTCACTATGCATGACGCGTAGGTACTGCCCATTGGTGTAGTATGAGCTTAGCTCTAGGAAAAAGAGGAAGAAATATAAAGATAACTCAAGTATGAATTGTCTGGGGAAATCACTCACTTGGTAGAGCACATGCCTACCACATTCAAGCCCCTGAATTCAAACCTCAGCGTGAGAAATATTTTAAAGTAAAAACTTGAGATAGTAAGAACTTGAAAGAACATATGCCTATGAAGTGTAAGGCCAAGGCGATGAGTGCATCCATATGGAAGCAGAACTGCCTGCTTCCTCTCTTAAAACTCACACTGATTGGATGGTCCCCCTTTAATAGATCAAATAAGGTTTATAATTTAGCTGTGGATAATTTAAGATAAGGGTGAAGCCAATTAATATCTCCCAGAAAATTTTGAAAATCATGCAAAGTGCACAAAAGAGAAGTTTTAATTTGTAATTTTTGATTAGTAAAATAATAAGGACCTCAAATATGACCAACAAATACTTGCCAGAGTTCTGCTGTAACACTTAGAGAACAGCAGGTTGGATGAGATCCATGCGCCATTAAATCAATTCATATTACTTAACCTTACCTTACCGGCAGGTGAAAGAAAACACAAATGAATAACAATCAAGAGGGCAAAAGGTCAGGACAATGTAAATGTCTCAACTTCAGTGGATCTGAAGTGGCTGTGTCTTCCATCCCAAATCAGCAGGCCAGCAGGAGAGATGGGTTGCATCTGGGTAAGGCTGTAGTGGCATCTCTCAGAGTCCCCTGGATAGATTGTCACACCTCCTGCTGGGTTGCCTGCAAATTTCTACACAGACTGGTTAAAGACATTTGAAACCTCCCAGTATTCCTTGGTTGCTTACTCTGAGTATTCTGGCTTTTGTAGGCTGGTGCCCTACTGGTTTAGCAGGGTGACAACTTCAAACAGATTTTAGGAGACTTGGGCCTTTAACCATCTTCCTAGTCACAAAATAGTGAAACCAGGCTGTTTGGGAGCAGACTGTGGAGGCAGCTTCCTGTAGCCACAGACTGCCACGGTCCACCCAGCTAGCACACAAGTTGACCTGTATCCTATAGAGCAAAATATCAATCCTGGGTCAGACAAACCTAGGTTAGCAGCCACATCTGCACATTTGTTCCAAAATGACTCTGGTCCCTTGATCTTAAAGAGTTTATGAGAGCACAGGGAAAAAAAGGGGGAAAATGGAGAAGCAAAATCTTAGTCTATACCAAAGAATTGTCAGGATCAGATGTACACTTGACTCTTAGCATAGATAGACATAAAAAATAACACACTGGTTTTACATCATTGTACTTATATCACATGCTGTATATTAGAACCTTTTGGAGTTTTTCTTAGACACATTTGCTTGCACCCAAACATATCAGTTTGTGTTTAAAACCTATTCCTCTTTTTTTTCAACAGATAGACATAGACAGACAGACAGACAGTAGTACACAAGCTTTGGGGCGCGCTTAGAATTGTTCTTTAATTGGCCATGTAAGTTTCTGCAATTCCAGTGGCAAATGATATTATTTTGCCCATGTTCTAGAACCACGTGGTTAGTTAGTAAACAAAAAACATTTCCAGCAAACCAAAATTTTCACAGATTATCCGAGAAGCCACATTTTGAGAAACCAGTTCAGCTCCCATGGGGAGCTGAAGTGGGACGCTATGACCAGAGAAGGTCCAGGAGATGGGAGACAGGATATGAACAGAACACAGACGGCAGGATCACAGCAAGACACCTTCACCTTCCAGCGTTTGAATTGCAAGGCACCTTTGAATTTCAAGGCTACAGTTCCAGAGTTCAGAGTGGGGCAGGGTTACCAGGAGCTGGAGACTCCAAGTCCCTGCCCAGCCTCCAGGAATTTGGCATGCCCTTCACCTGGGGGATGGGCGGGCTTCCACCTCCAACCAATTTTATTGTCAACTATGTGCTCAATGCTAGAGAAAACTTACGATTTAGCCAAACAAGCAGAATTTAACTGAGTCTCCAAACTTAACATCAATAACAAGAATAGAAAACCTTTTTTTGAGTCTTTCAAAGCAGATGTTAAACAAATAATTGTACCTTTGGAAGCTAGCACCAACCCATCCTATGTTACAGGCAGGCAGGCAGGCAGAGTTTAGAGAGAGGCAGAAAAAGAGAGAGAGAACTTCATCTGCCTGAGCGCTCATAGAACTTAGGTAAGTCCTGCAAAATATTCCAAATATGTAAGATTGGGCTCAAATTTGAGCAGCTTTCCTGAAGCATTTTAGACTGTCCCCCACTTGATGAGTGACCAGCAGAGCTGGACTAGAGATCAGTTGACTCCAAACACCCACAATTGCTGATCCCCATGACCTAGCCCAGTGGCTTTATGGAAACTCCAAGCTTCAGGAGAATGGTCACTCACCCTGGTTGGAGTTTCAAATCTGTTGTTGTCGTGGTGGATGGAAGTAGAGCGCTCGGTCAGGAGAAGTTACCTCAGTGGTGTTAGCATTTCCCTAGCCTCAGGTCCCTGCCCTCTGCGAGCAGCCTGAACCTAGGAGAGCTGTTGGTTCAACACATGCAACAAACTAAAACTAGATTCTTATATATCACCCTGCACCAAAATCAATTCCAAATGCATCAAACACCTCAATATTAAAACAGATACCCTGAAAGCACTAAAGGAAGGAGTAGGAGAAACACTTGGGCTCCTTGGTATAGGACGGAACTTCCTTAACAAAGACCCAGAAATGCGTCAAATCAAGGAAAGGATGGACAAATGGGACTTCATCAAACTGCAGAGCTTCTGCAGGGCTAAAGACCTAGCTCGCAAGATAAACAGAAAGCCCACAGATTGGGAAAAGGTCATTACCGGCTATACAACGGACAAAGGCCTCACATCTACAATACATGCATAACTAAAGAAATTACATTTTTTCAAAACAAAACCGCAAAGAACCAATAGCCCCCTCATCAAGTGGGCTAAAGACTTACAAAGAGACTTCTCTGATGAGGAAATGAGAATGGCCAAGAGACATATGAAAAAGTGCTCTACATCACTGGCCATAAAAGAAATGCAAATCAAAACAACATTGAGATTCCATCTCACCCCAGTAAGAATGTCCTATATCAAGAAAACTAACAATGACAAATGTTGGAGGAGAGGTGGCCAAAAGGGAACCCTACTTCATTTTTGGTGGGATTGTAAACTGGTTCAGCCACTCTGGAAAGCAATATGGAGATTCCTCAGAAGGCTAAGCATAGAGTTCCCCTATGACCCAGCAGCCCAAAAGATCTCCCAAAAGATCTACCCAAAAGATCACAAACAAGAACACACTAAAGCCACCAGCACAACAATGTTCATCGTAGCACAATTTGTCATAGCTAGAATTTGGAACTAACCCAGAGGCCCCACGGTAGACGATTGCATCAGGAAAATGTAGTACATATACATAATGGAATTTTATGCCTCTATCAGAAAGAATGATATTGCCCCATTTGTAAGGAAATTGAAGGACTTGGAAAAAATTATACTAAGTGAAGTGAACCAGAACCAAAGAAATATGGACTCTATTGTCTCCCTTATAGGGAATAATTAGCACAGGTTTAGGCTAGTCACAGCAGAGGATCACAAGAGTCCAATAGTTATACCCTTATGAACAAAAAAGATGATGCTAAGTGAAATGAACTCCATGTTATGGAAATGACTATTAAATCACAGTTGTAATTACTTTCAACATGTGATGTGAAACCGTAGCTTCTATTGTTCATGATCCTCTTGTATCCTCTTTCTGTGGTTGTACCTGCACTATGTCTGTATCTTATCTGATTACATTGAAAACCATGTATACAGGTATTAGAACTAGGGAACTGAAGGGGAATACCAAAATCGAAAGACACAGGGAAAAAAGACAAATGATTATAAAAGCAATACTTGCAAAACTGTTTAGTGTAAATCTACTGAACAACTCATGGGGGGAAAGGGAAAGGGGGAGGGGGAGGGGCATAATGAGGGAGAAGGTAACAAACAGTACAAGAAATGTATCCAATGCCTAAGGTATGAAACTGTAATTGCTCTGTATATCAGTTTGACAATAAAAATTTAAAAAAGAAGTGATACATAATTTATAATATTGAGACATTTAACATGGAAAAAATCATTGTATGTCAAAGTACCATAGTCAGTGTTACCAGTCATTTGGACAAATGTTCTCCAGGACCTTTTTCACAGATGGTTGTAGGCTCTCTGCCTGAGTACGATGGCACAGTTCCTTTGGAAGACTGTGGAGCGGGTTCCCATAAAATGTGACATGCCCTTGCCATGGGATAAAGTCCTATTCCATAGAATTTGCTAACATCAAATGAAGTTCTATTATCACAAAAGAGCCGATATGTAAATGGTATGTGGACTGAGTGTAGTCTTCTTAAACTCGAAACAAGCCAAGTGCTCCTCCATTGGGGAATAGACAGACTGAGTACATCATAATGGGATGTTGCTCAGTATGGAAGACAGCAAGTCATGGATATGCAAACCACATGGAAAACCTCAAAGGCATTCTGCTCTGCAAGAAGCTTGGTCATAAAACAGCACACTGCACATTTAAAAGTGGAGACAGGAACAGGTTACAGGTCAGGAATAGGCAGGCTTTGGAAGGGGGGAGGACATCCACAAAGTCCTATTGGAAACTTTCCAAGTCCTTCCATTTCCTTACAAATGGGGCAATGTCATTCTTTCTGATAGAAGCATAGAATTCCATTGGGTATATGTGCCACATTTTCCTGATCCACTCGTCTACTGAGGGGCATCTGGGTTGGTTCCATATTTTAGCAATGACAAATTGTGCTGCAATGAACACTGTTGTGCTGGTGGCTTTAGTGTGGTCTTGCTTGTAATCCTTTGGGTAGATGGCCAAAAGTGAGAGTGCTGGGTTGTAGGAGAGCTCTATTTTTAGCCTTCTGAGGAACCTCCATACCTTTTTCCAGAGTGGTTGAACACGTTTACATTCCTACCAACAATGAAGTAGGATTCCCTTTTGGCCACATCCCCAGCATTAGTTATTGGAAACTTTCATTTTATTTTTGTGGCTGTTCCAGGGCTTGAACCTGGGACCTGGGTACCATCCCTGAATTTTTTTTTGCTCAAGGTTACCCTTTTACCACTTGAGACATGGTTTCATTTCTGGTTTAGTTTTTTTTTTTTTTAATTGAAGGTAAATGCTCCACAAAACTTTCTACCAAGGCTGAATTAGAATCTGTTCCTAAGATTTCTGCCACCTGAATAGCTAGGAGTACAGGCATGAGTCACTGCTGCCTGGCATGGATTATTTTTTGATGAGAATAAATTGTTCAAAATTTTAACCTTGAAGAGGTGGTACATAATTATATACATTTGTCAGAGTTCACAGAGCTGTCTTCTAAATTAGGTGATTTTTAATATCAAAATTCAACTTAGTGTTTACCTTAAATTAATGATTCTGTTGGTTTGTTGTTGTTGTTGTTTTGCCAGCCCTGGGCTTTGGACTCAGGGCCTGAGCACTGTCCCTGGCTTCTTTTTGCTCAAGGCTAGCACTCTGCCATTTGAGCCACAGTGCCACTCCTGGCCGTTTTCTGTATATATGGTTTTGGGGAATTGAACCCAGGGCTTCATGTATATGAGGCGAGCACTCTGGCCACTAGGCCAGATTCCCAACCCCTATAATTAATGATTGATATATAGATAGATAGATTCTTGAGAACATAATCCAGGACTCTTTTATTGTATGAACACAACACTACAGTTTGCTAATATGTATTTATCCGTCCAGTTTTGTACCAATTTTTTAATACTCATTACTCAGTTTGAACAGGCATTTTTGTTTTGTTTACATATTACATATAGTTATTAATTTTACATTGTATTTTATATTTATGCTGTACTGTGGATGAAACCTAAGGTTTATGTTTGCTAGACAATAAAACCCTGCTAAGCTGTGCCCCCAGTATGATTTTTCTTTGCCAGTCCTGGGCCTTGTACTCAGGGCCTGAGCACTGTCCCTGACTTCATTTTGCTCAAGGCTAGCACTCTGCCACTTGAGCCACAGCGCCACTTCTGGCCATTTTCTCTAAATGTGGTGTTGGGGAATCAAACCCAGGGCTTCGTGTATATGAGGCAAGCACTCTTGCCACTAGGCCATATTCCCAGCCGTGAATATTTTTATAAAAGCAATTATATCAGTATGCTATAGCAATATGTTTCTTTGTTGATCTATACAAAGATATACTTATAATATATTCACTCAAAAACAAGTTGTGCTTATTTTAGTTGTGGTGAGATTTAATATATTACTTTATTTTCCATTGTATTCTTTTTCATTTACTGGCACCATTTGTAGGGCTTGAACTCTGGGCCTTGCTTGGCATTTTTAGTCACAGTTGGAGTCCTTTGCCATGCAGGGCATGCCTTCAGTTCTGCACTTTCCTGCTTAATTGGAAACAGGGATCATTTATATGTCTATCTTAGTTGGACTTCAAACCAGGTTTCTCAGTAGCTATAATTACAGGCTTGAGCTACCAGAACCTGACTTCTTTGTACTCTTTTAAAGTATGTCATCTCTGAGAGGTATGTACTGATTTTTCAGTAGTAGCTTATTAAAAAGTTTATTTTCAAAATGATGTACAGAGGGGTTACAGTTTCATAATTAGGTAGTGAGTACATTTCTTTTTTTTTTTTTTTTTTTTTTTTTTTTTTGCCAGTCCTAGGCGGTGAACTCAGGGCCTGAGCACTGTCCCTCGCTTCTTTTTGCTCAAGGCTAGCACTCTGCCACTTGAGCCACAGCGCCACTTCTGTCCATTTTCTGTATATGTGGTGCTGAGAAATTGAACCCAGGGCCTCATGTACACGAGGCAAGCACCCAGGGTACCAAAATCAGTTATAGTGGCATCAGTGGTAAAACCATGGAGAAGAAAGATAGAAGAAAAAAGGCATAATTCCACATGGTATGTTGAAAATTACAACAATGATAAATCACATATTTCCATAACTTGGAGTTCACTTTGCTTAGCATCATCTTATGTGTTCATATGGACACAGATATTGTGATCTTCTGCTAGGACTATCCTAGATGTGTACTAATTATTACCAATGAGGGAAATCATATATGTTTCATTGGGTCTGGCTCACTTCACTTAGTAATTTATTTTTGTTCTTTCAAAACAAAGAGTGAAAGCAAAGGTAAGAGGAGGTAATACGTATCATCATAGAGTAACAAGGATAATATGGTATCAAGATTTTTTCTAAAATTATTTCTATGACCATCAGAGTCACAAAAATCCCTTATCCCCTGTCCATGACTCTGCAATCATCTGGGATCCACCATGATGAACTGCCCTTCAGTCACTAATGACAAGGTGATGACATACTCTCAGCCCTTGTCTCTCACTATAGATTCACTTCTTAATGGACCTTACAAAGCTATCTAACTTAGGCTTTCATTAAGTTGTAACTCAGCCTCGCACTGGTGGCTCATTTCTGTAATATTAGCTACTCAGGAGGCTGAAAACAGATGATCTCGATGGAAGTCAGCCTGGACAGCAAAGTCTTTGAGACTCTTATTTCCAATAAAAACTACTCAAGAAAAAGTCTGAAAGAAGAGCTCTTTCTCAGAGTGGTAGTGCGCTCACCTTGAGCAAAAGACGCCAGGGGACAGTGACCAGGCAAGTTATAACTCTCTGGTTCTTTAAACTCACTGGCAAGGAGCGTCTTTTCCCATTCTTTGGGGCCTTGTACAGAACAGAAATAAAATTCTCAAGAAGCTAGATGTTCCCAGCCATTTATATTTCGTGATAAACAGTTTAGATCTTCCCTTCATAGAGATAACTGTACCATATTTTACAAAATATAAGCAGCTTATAAGTCAAAGCTTTACAAATGAAAAAAAGATGTAGTAAAAATTGTTTCTCCAGTATGCTTCATTAAAAAGATACAATTTAATTAGTAGTATATTAATGAACTGAAAGAACCAAATTATAGTTTTTTTCAAGGATATTAATTTATATTAATTTATAGTTTACAAACACCCACTAAAACAATTAAAATGAAATAAATATATTTTCATTTTATATTTCTGATATTTCCATTGCTTTTACAATGTATAAAATATAGAACACTTATAATATTTTATTTTTCTTCAAAACTAAATTGTGCAAAGAAGTGGTGATTTTTTAAGTATTAGGTAATAAATCATGCATGACAATTTGAGAAGTAAAGATAAAGTGATTTCTCATCACTTTAAAAGCTCATGAATACTACAATAGTACTAACAAAAGGATTTTTAAATGTTTTAATAATATTGGAATACCTACAGTTACCTGAAAAAGTTAAGCACAGGATTATCCTTGGACTTTTAAAGCTTCCCCACACCACTGATTTCAAACAGTAATTTGAAATTACTGATAGAATTATTACTTTCCCTCAGTCATAAATCAAACTTCCTTTAAATCGTAACACTCAGCATAGAAAAAATTATGACTATGTTTTGTCATTGGGAATGAGGGAAATATTCACCCATAAACCCCAAGGAGGCCCAATTTCTCTGCTCACTAATGTGAACTAGGCATTTATTTACCAATAATTGCTCTTATTCTTGCAGAATGACAGTTTTATGAGTGAAGCTTTAAAATGATAAGTTGGTTCATGCCTGAAATGTGGGTATGAAATGTCTCGCTAATTCTTCCTTTAAAAATAAGATTAGATGGCAAGTACTAGGGGAACAGATTACATTTATATTGTCCCTTAAAGCATTTTTGAGATAACTACTTTTTCAATATAACAAATTGAAAATGCCCCTGCTTTAATGTACTTCAGCATAAATGATTTGTTATTCTTTATCCGGCAAAATAAATTATTGTTATTTTGCAGTGTTCGAATAATCCTGAACTTTCTCATCTCTCTGAGTGAACTACTTGTAAATGCCTCTTTCATCGTGCATTGTGTACACTGTAATGAATGCTTTCATGATTACACACACAGGCACCCATTTACACATGAATACACACACACACACACACACACACACACACACGTATTCCAGGCACTGGAGGAGTTAACGTATAATTTGATATTCTGTTGTTAAGCTATACTCAATACACAAAGAAGAATTTTATAAAAAAAAATGTGACCCAAATTACATGAGAAACAGAAACCTGTGGGCTTTTTTGGTTCATTTCTAGACTTTCTCACTAAAGTAGGCTAAGTCATAATGAATGACTATGGAATATGACCTAGTGGCACGAGTGCTTGCCTTGTACACATGAAGCCCTGGGTTCAATTCCTCAACACCACATATATAGAAAAGGCCATAAGTGGTGCTGTGGCTCAAGTGGCAGAGTACTAGACTGGAGCAAATAGAAGCCAGGGACAGTGCTCAGGCCCTGAGTCCAATCCCTGGGACTGGCAAAAACAAAACAAAACATTAAGGATATTATGTTAGGTTTTAATTCAAGTAACAATTTGAAATGTAATTTAAAGTAAATTAACTGTATGCACATAAAACTTTTTCTTTCAATATAACTTAATATTTTATTATATATATATATACACATATGGATATGTGTGTCTGTGTGCATTTTGGCAAAAAGTCATATATTCATATAAACCATTGTACAGTTTGCTGTTATATACTTGGGTATGGGCTAGATTCTCATGGTAGGACAAAAATGTAGACTCGATTAAAGGTTTGTTGTTTTTCAAAATGAAATTTTATAAAAGTTGACATTAAATATGAATATTGATACATAACAATTAAAATTCTTTAGTTTTATTTATTGATTTGCCTTTAGACAACTGCAGAGACATCACTGAGCCTGAGTTCAGTGATCTTCCCTATGCCTGGGCCATGATGAGATTTCACTTTGTAATAAGAAGCTGTCCATGCCAATTGCCAGGGTTCAGAATCCTCAAACTTTGCTTTAAGTGCTGTGTTTAGTTAGTGTAATAAATGGTAACAGCCATTTGCTATCTTAATTCTGATTATGTATCCAAGTTTATGATCAAAATATAATATATTTAACAGTGATTAACAACCAACTTTCTCAGGTCCTTTTAATAACGTATCTGAGATCCAAATTAACACTTTCTCAAGTCCACTTATGAAACACATTTTTAAATTTAATTTACTTTAGAATCTGATGTTCTAATGATTATTTATAACACATACAACAAGTTTGATATTGAAGTCTTATAGTGAACATGTGTCCATACAAATAAATAATTTTTTTTGGTGTCTTCACTGAGTCGTTTTTTTCCTAATATAGAAAAAGTAATTGAATGTCTGTTAGATACGTAGCTAATTTGGTTAGAAAACGTATTGTGGTAAATTTAATTAGAAAGGGATAAGTTGTAAGTAGTGTATAATTTTTGGTTTTGTCTGACTTCTTAATAAGTAGCTGGTTGTTTAAAAGCAGACATCAATGGAACCTTAATGAATGTCACAGGAAGTTTCCACATAGTAAAATCAGTTACTGAGTCATGAGTGCTTATGTCCAAGACTTTGCAACTTCTAACTCCTCCTAATATCCTTAAAGTAAAATACACATAGAGTTAGGTGTTGAACCTGGGTAACTGCAGTCGAAATCAGGACACGGGGGATGCAAGGCGAGTGAACCAATGCATACTTTATTCCAAGAGGGCCAGGGTTTATATAGGGTTAGAAACCAATTTTACAATTACAGGGTAAAAGATCAATACAGCATGACATTTGTCTCAAATACAAAAGTGGAGGAAATTTCCTACTGTGAGGGCAGGAACTTGGTACAAATGCCTTTCTAATTACAGGAGGTAGTGACTACAAAGATTATAGATATCAAAACAAGGAACTGTATACAACCGAGGTAGAACTAATTATCTCCTAGCTATTATCTCCTTAAGGCTAGATAACATTAATCTTGACTTCTCCAAATACTTGTGAAAAAACAGTGAGGAGACTTTCCTGTTTACAGTGAGAATCTAGTGAGGAGACTTTCCTGTTTACAGAGATAATCTAACACTAAAGGCAGCTGGTCTAGCAAGTCTCCTAAGAGAGACTTGCTAAGTAGGGGGAAAAAGGAGATTCTCGCAACAACTGGTGGCTTCCTTTGGCCCACAAACACCAGAAACTCCTTTCTGGGAATGTGTTCCCAAGGGCCTATTAGTGTGCTAATGAGGCTTCAGAGTAACCGTGCCGGGGCTAAATTTTTCCACTGGTTGGAGACTTTAATTCTCCAACAATTCCCCTTTTTTATTAATTTTCCACAGCCGCTTCTCTAGAAAGTTTAAGGGCAGTGAGTAAAACATCAGAGGAATTATTCCTAGTGTAACGCTTCATTATAGCTATGATAGAACAATATCCTAAGAAAAAGACACATATCATAAGTATTAAGGCAATAGAAGCACTTCCAACACTATTGGTAATACTTTGCCACCACCCCCTAGGGTCTAGTCCTTCTAAGGTCTGAGCTAGTCCTTGGGCTATGTCATCAATAGAGGAGGCATCTGGCAATTCCTTTTGAAAAGCTTCAAAAACCTCCCTGTACAAGCTTTGTTCACTTAACATACCATTTAGTAGGGCTCCATCTATAAACATTTGTATATCATTCCATTCACATTCAGAGGCATTATATTTATAAGGTGTTACACAGACATGACTAGAATTCCAATCGCAAGTCAAAAACAATCATTGCTGTAAAGCCAAATATTTCTGTCCAAGCCAAAACACTCCTCCTTTAACAGCTTCTATCTCATCTTGAAGTTGGGCATTTACTTCCAGCTGGTGTTGCCACAGATTGTGGGAGTCCTGGTGCCACTGCACCATAAAGTCATGAGTTTGTACAGATTGTCGCAATGCGGCTCCGGATACTGCTGCAGTTGTAGCAATGGCAATCAGTCCAACAAGTCCTGCAATAATCAGTCCAATGGCATGACGACTCCTCTTCAGAAGCCGCTTAAAAAAACTGCATTACTAATCCTTGTACAGGTCTTCCAGCCCCGGGACGATGCATACGAACAGGAACCCAAAGTGAGTTGCGCTGGGTTAAAATCATGATCCTATCTTGACTAAAAATAAAGGTGACATTGTTATTCAAGCAAGTATACAATATACAATTTATGCTGGTAATGGCATTCTTAGTTATGTTTATGGGGCCGACCATCAGTACTTGTGGAAAATGAACACAAGCAGAGATATTATAGGTCTTTACAACTGTGAAGTTGTAGGAGGCCGAGGATCCTTTAGTTCCTGAGTAAGTTCCATTGGCCAGAAATACAGGAGCCTGAGAAGCTGCTAATTTCTAGAGATGATGTTGTGGAGGAAATAGCTTGTCTCCATGGGCGAGAGCAGGCCGGGGGTCACCAAAGCCTGCTCCAAACCACCCTAAAAGCTGTTTAGCAGACATGGCATTGGACATGTTCATAGATAAAGTAGGGTCACAAGATGAGTTATATTCAGTGCAGTTTTTCAACCACACACCAAAAGGTCCCCAATCATATCAAGTATGCTGGGATGTATTCCAAATAGTTGGAAAAATTCCTCGACAACTTTCCCAATGTCTTTCAGTAAAGTTTAGGTTCAGATAAGTAAAATTGTCACATTTAGGCAGGCCAGCAGGGCTAGGATAATTATCTAATTTATAGGTATGAGATCCCACAGACCAGGAAGACAGTCTAATCAGCCGAGTTCTACTGCAGTTATATGAACCTCCATGCTGAATCCAATATTGATATCTAAAAGGGTAACATGGGGAACGGCCTTGACAGATAGCTTTAGAGAACTGAGAATAAGAGAAGTTAAATGATCTTTCCTCTTCCATAGGAAAGACTGGAATGCCAGACCCATAGGGGGAGAGAGTAAATTAGGAATAGATGTAAAAACAGAGACAGGGGCTTTTGTCCATAAATATGGACGTAATAAAGGAGGGTTAGAAATATAGGCCCAATACATTACCTCTGATGTAGCCCCTACAGGTTACCAGTGCATACCTGTCCATATGAATGGCCTTATCACTTGAATGAGAATGTCTCACCCCCTTGATGGACAGAGGGGTGTTTGTTGCTGGATCCACTGGAGCAGGTGCTAGAAAGATGGGCTGTCTTCTGTAGAAACATAAGCATACCCTCGCCCCTGGGTTAACTCCCCGGGGCCCAATCTAGCCCAACCCCCAATCTATTCCAAACTGGCTGGGGTTTGTTTTGCATAGGCAGAGCTAGGAAGTGTTGCTCAGCTCTTGCTAAAACATCTCCTTGAGACAAATTTAAAAAGTTAAGGACAAATAATGCTTCTGCAATGACAGCAGGGGCTGTTTTATAAATATTTTTCATAGAAGTTGCATATCCCTTAGTACTATCCATACTCCCCCTCTTTAGTTTTGTAATTTGTGTTTTTAATGTATAATGAGCTCTTTCTACTATACCTTGACCTTGAGGATTGTATTTAATTTTTGTAACATGAAAAATGTTATGAAATTTTAAAAATTTTCGTACTTGTTTACTGGAATAAGCTGGTGCATTGTCAGTTTTTATTTGAGAAGGAATCCCCATCACTGCGAATGTTTCTAGTAAATGTTGAATGACATGAGTCCCTTTTTCCCCTGGTAGAGGAGTTGCCCAAATAAAAGAAGAATATGTATCAATGGATACATGCACATATTGTAAGCGGCCAAATTCAGGGATGTGTGTTATATTCATTTGCCAAATTTTATTAGGAGCAGTTCCTGACGTGTCAATTAATTTTTGAGGGCTACATAAATCCGAATCTCCTTGAAGAATGGAAAATAGATTAGGAATTCTGGGAATTCCTAAGGAAGGGCAAAGCCAATTGATGTCCCTAGTAACTTTTGAAAATTATTAAGAGTTTTAAACTCTTCAGTACGAATTTTTATTAATTGGGGGGTAATTACTTGTCTTCTAACTAAATATCCCAGATACTTAAATGGTTCTTCTGTTTAAATGAATTTTATCAGGGGCAATTATTAAATTATACTGTTGAAAGTCTAAAGGCAAAATTTGTAACAATTTTGATACAATATTTTTATCAGGTGCAGCAAATAATAAATCATTTTATTGAAAACCTGTAAAACAAACTGGAGTAGTAATTAAACAATCATCTTGATAGCCATCGTTTTCCTATATCCAACTTAAAACAAACATTTTAAATTTCATATCTCAGAATACATTTTTGATCTCAAGTCTTTTACCAAGCCTGGTTGTATTAAAAGAAATCTGGAGCCTAGGTATCACCCATTGCTTCATGCTGCTTGTTTTTCACTTCCAAATTTCTTATCTAGAAAGGCATTCTAAAACCTTTTAAAGTAGAGGCTTTCACACCTTTACCTCAGCCTGTATTTGCATAGAAAAACTGAAGCCCAGGGGGCACATTGCCTCCTGGTTGTCTGCTTTAAAAGAGCCATTTTCCTATATACAGAGAGTTAATGAAAGTTGTGTACTTCTATCCCCCATTAGTTTATATACTTTAAAATATTTACCTGATTATATGTGACTTAAGATAGTTAATCTTACTGTTACAGTACAGTTTACACTTAAAAAATTTAGTACCTGATTTATTAAAGTGATACCCAAAACAATTGTAACAAGAGTACACTTAGCAGTGTGCCCCAGAATTATAACCATGAGATTTCAGAGTTAGCATATTTGCCTTTTTAATACATCCAAATTGCAAACCTGTACAGAAATCGAGTTATATCAGGTAAATAAACTTTTAACTCTCCTTTAAGATATTCCAATTTTAATCCATCCTAAGGGGCAGATTTAGAAGTATCAGTCAAATCATACATTTTACCCTGAGGTTTCCAATGTTTATACCTGAAAACAAAAGAAATAAAAGAAAGGCCTCCATTGGCCTGTCCTATAGAATGGGCCTATCTCCATCCTACTCCTTAGAGCTTGATGAACTGCCTTGGGGCCAGCTTGCCCTCTCCCACTATGAATGGTCGCCACCCTACGGCTGTCCCATCACGTGGATGGCTAAACTGCACTTTTGTCAGTTTACCCCTCACTACTGAGGATAGGTTCAAGGGCCCATGCTAAGTTCTTATTTATTTATTTATTTTTAACCATGAATTAAAGAATTTTTAACTATAGTTCCTTTTAAAATAAATAATCCTTTAAAGCTTTTGGTAATGCCCAAATTCGATGATCTTTTGAAGTTTAAAGTTAAACTAACCTATTTTTATATCATACATTTTTAATCTTGAACACATTCACACCCACATACATTTGTGCGCGCGCACACACACATACATACATTCACATATGTAGGTATTAATGTAAACAGAACTTAAAAGCAGTCCAAACAACTATCAGCCGTACATTTTTTAGTGGCAAAAGGTATATTTTCCAATCTTACTCTTGTAATGACCAAAACTTAAAACAAAACCTTTAATGAATGATTTTAGCATTGTTTAGTCTTATTTGCTAGGGCCCATTAGTTTTAGCAAAGTATCTTAGCATGCTAAACACTGAAGATAACTGGGTTGGGGTCCCCTGGAGTATTACTGAGTCCACCTAGCACTTGACTCTTAGTGTTTACTCTCAGGCTAAGATTAGCCTAGCCAGCTGTTTGAACTCAGCTCTTAGCAGCCTGCACTTTTTCTGCCTTCTTGCAGAAGGAGACACAGTACCTAGTAAATGTTTTGCCCATAAACATGTAAATGGACAACAGAAATACGGGAAACAAAAGTTTATGTTTAAAACTGGTACCAATCTCAAAGACAAAACTAGTCAAGACAAAACAGGACATAGAAACAGAGGCTTTTACGCCTTGGGTGGCATGTCCAGCGTCCACAAGCTGCCAGCCAGAGTGATGGAAAGTCCATAGGGCCCTGAAAATTTTCAGGGGGATCCTCCCCAGTGGAGATTTCCATCCCCTGGCAATCAACCTGCCGAGGCCGCCCACCAGAGGACTTCTTTCCCAATTTAGCACTCCACACGAAACACAACTAATCAAACAAGGACAAAGACACATGAAACATGTAGCGCAGGCGCAAATTAAAAGTGCAATTGCAGTAAAAATTCTCTTGAGAAGTAAAAGAAAAATCACTAGTCCTTCCCCAATTCCAGGCTGATGGACTAAAACAGGGAGTGTTAGCTCCCCTGTTAGTGCCTGGTTGTAAAGAAAAGATGATGGGTAAGCCTCCTTCACTGAAAGGGAGCCATGAGACCGCCCTGTATTACAGCTGTCGTAAATTGAGTGAATCTGGTCAATATCTTGATAATGACGGGGCTGTGCCACACCTCTGGTTGGAGGGGGTTCAATGACAGGAAAAGTTTGATAGCAAGAGAGAGAAGCAGAACCATAGGACTTAGATTAATTAAAGTAAAAGTGGGCTCCGCGGCCGCAATTATTTGTTCTTTACTTTTACCTTCCTGACTGCCCCTGGCAGATCGAAAGAGCATCTGTAGCACTTTGACTGCACTGCTGAGCTGCCTAAATTAGCATCATTCTCTGAAGGAGCATAGGTAGAGGCTGAAGGCTTATTTGATGTTAATTTTTCTTTAACAAAACTGACAGGAGATAGTTCAGGTGTTGCCATGTCTTTTAGCTCCTGCCCAAATTGAGTTTTTACCTCCCCGGACAAATTATAAGCCTTCATAGCTTTTTCCACGTCAGCCTCTGGCTCAGCAGCTGATGTTATGATAGCATCAGGAGACATCATGCTCACGGCTGTATGTATTAATGCCCAAACAGACCAAAATGTAACTGGAACCTTGTCTCCACACCGATATTCATTTTCCATATTATTCTCTACTCGTTCCCAGACTTCTAAATCTAAAGTATCTCCCTCCGAGAACCATACATTATACTCCACTACCTGTACACACTCATCTCTTTGTGAACACGAGACCATAGCTCCGTCCCGTTTCAATACATGGTGGATAAAATTAGAAAATGGAATTGGTTTAGCTTGTCCCATAACCCCGTAATATTAAAAATAGGAGCTCACCACACAGATCCCTTGTCTCCTGTGAATTACACACAGATCCCTTGTCTCCTGTGAATTAAAAATATCTCTCACCTCACTCGAGAGCTCGGCAGTTCCGCAATCTCCTGTGGATCAATTGTCAGGTCCCTGGGTCCGGACGCCAGATGTTGAACCTGGGTAACTGCAGTCGAAATCAGGACACGGGGGATGCAAGGCGAGTGAACCAATGCATACTTT
This sequence comes from Perognathus longimembris pacificus, assembly GCF_023159225.1. Taxonomy (NCBI): domain Eukaryota; kingdom Metazoa; phylum Chordata; class Mammalia; order Rodentia; family Heteromyidae; genus Perognathus; species Perognathus longimembris. The sequence goes on from NC_063178.1 coordinate 41,265,520, forward strand.
ATTCCAAGAGGGCCAGGGTTTATATAGGGTTAGAAACCAATTTTACAATTACAGGGTAAAAGATCAATACAGCATGACATTTGTCTCAAATACAAAAGTGGAGGAAATTTCCTACTGTGAGGGCAGGAACTTGGTACAAATGCCTTTCTAATTACAGGAGGTAGTGACTACAAAGATTATAGATATCAAAACAAGGAACTGTATACAACCGAGGTAGAACTAATTATCTCCTAGCTATTATCTCCTTAAGGCTAGATAACATTAATCTTGACTTCTCCAAATACTTGTGAAAAAACAGTGAGGAGACTTTCCTGTTTACAGTGAGAATCTAGTGAGGAGACTTTCCTGTTTACAGAGATAATCTAACACTAAAGGCAGCTGGTCTAGCAAGTCTCCTAAGAGAGACTTGCTAAGTAGGGGGAAAAAGGAGATTCTCGCAACAACTGGTGGCTTCCTTTGGCCCACAAACACCAGAAACTCCTTTCTGGGAATGTGTTCCCAAGGGCCTATTAGTGTGCTAATGAGGCTTCAGAGTAACCGTGCCGGGGCTAAATTTTTCCACTGGTTGGAGACTTTAATTCTCCAACAGTTAGGTATTTCTCAATCTTTCTTCATGAAGAGCTAAGATACATATTTAACTTGGATTTTTCACACCTCTCCATAAGGAATCATAAAATAAGATGTACTTTACTCATAACTGGTCATATGGAATTGTAACTTCTTGCACAATCCCTTAATAAAGATATAACTCAAATGCAAATATAATAGTTCCCAGAATGCTTTGAGGTTTTGGATTAAAATATGTGTACCGTATTTGTTGATATTTTCTGTACACAAAGGTTTTAGGGCCATTGAGAATTTATGAAATTAATTCAATAATAACATTCATTAGGTAAATATGAATTTATTTAGTATAAAGGGTAGAAGAGGATATTCATACATATTTTGGTCATTCGTGATTAAATTAATACATTTTGGAATATTAAGAGTGGCAGTTAATAAAACATATGAATCTTAGCAATGCCAGGGAGAAATAATCCATTTTGTGTTTTTTGCATCAGAGTCAATATACCCATTGTATTATTCTTAAAAGGAGTTGACAATTAGATAAACTGGTGACCAAGTGCAAAATTATGACATGAAAATACAAAGAAAAAACTACATTACCAAATTAAAGTCCTTCCTTTTTTCATGAGATTTCTTTTAGTTTTGTTTTCTGTGGGTATTATTTTGCATGCTCTGTCATTGTTTTAAAACCTCTTCACACTCATAATACAATGGTAGCGCATCAGCTCATGATCTAGCCCAATATGCATTTGTCATACCAAATAATCTAAAATACAGAAATAACTATTTAGTTGATATTTTATTTATAGGTAGCTTACAATTTGTATATTATTTACATACTCTATATCACGTATTCTTTTGTCTCCAATTTGGCAAAAAGTAGTGAACTTGTAGAAATCAACCAAATAAATGAGAACCGATTGTTTTGTTCCTTTGGATTATTTACAGATACCTTCCAGAATAGAAACATGCTAGAGATGCCTCATGGACTCTTTTTCTGCTGAAATTTCATTCTAACTGCACTGTTGACTTGATGACATCACTATTTCTCTGAGGTGTAAAATGATGAATGTATTTCTTTGTTTGTCTAGTCATGGTAAGTGTCAAGGCAGACATCAGTAGGTCAAGTCATATACTTTGCCCTGGTTATAGTAGCAGAGCTTGTAGCAGTAGGAGCAGCAGACTGGTTGCCCAAAAATAGAGGGTCCAAACAAGTTACTTTGGCAGCAAAGAATGAATGAATGCAGAATGAAGAACAGCAAATAGATTTGAAAATTCCAACTCCTGAAAGAAAAAGAAATAGGTCAGATAGCATAAAAATATTTTTTTGAAAAACTGCTCTAGTAAATAATATATAAGTCTTTTAAACTTATGTACAATATATAATACATAAAATTAACTCCTAATGTAGACTTTCTTTTTTGCTCTCTCATTATATGCATATATAGTAGATTTGCATCTGTATAAGTGAAAAAAAGATTATTTTCATCATCTATGAAAGTCATTTCAGGATTAGTAATATTTCACAAAGTTGAATTTTACTTTTTATTTATTCCAGAAAAAAATTGGGAGTATTTTTAAAAATACTTGTATGTCTTTATAAACACTTTAAATGATAAACATTAATTAAAATAACTAAAAGCATTTACTCTTTTCCAAAATGAATGACTATCATTTAAATGGCATTTGAACTTATGAAAGCAAGAAGTAAGAATGTTTGCGATGCTATGAGTCAAAACACAAAAGTGATATTTTCATTAATTATAATTGTATCAGTTAATGATGCAATTAATCATTAATAGTTGTTAATACTAGGGCCTGCTAATTCATTTTGGAGTTTTATAACTAGGTTTCCCAGTTAGATCAGCTTAGATATTTATAAAAATTTGTCAAGTGCCCATTATTGGTAGTGACAAAATTATATTGTAAGAAAAACAGAAAAAAAATTTCAACTTCCAAATGCTATTACAGTAGCTGAAAAACTCTAAGATGATGTTTAGGATAGATTTGAAAAGATAAAGGCATGAATGTTTTTATGGAAGACCAACAGTAGTCCCATAAAAATGTTTTAATACTATGAGGATTAAAAGAAAACTCATACTTTCATATGTTAATGAAGTTAATATGCAGAACTTGCCCCATTGTGGGTAAAAAATAGGTAATAAATTATTGAAATTGCTGATCAACTTGTTGCCACTTTATGAGGCAAGCACTCTTGCCACTAGGCCATATCCCCAGCCCTTTTGCCACTTTATTATATATTTGCAAAACAGGATGCAGAATTACAGTTAATTTGCACACTAATTATTGTGTTCATGATTCATACTGCTTGCAGTGGAAGTTCATATAAGTCATCCAATCAATTAGGACTCATTAAAATATTGATAGGTATTATAGAGCCATTTAAACAAAATAAATCACTTTAAGGGTGTTATTGTTTTTAATATGGACCTAGGGATACAGACAGTAGAAAGTACATGTAGTCACAGGCCCAAGCCACAGAGAAGGTAGAGCTCATGGTTCCTTTAGAATTCCCTGTATAGTTCAGTCAGTTTCTGGTTTTTGTTTTTGTTTTTGTTTTTTTTTGGGGGGGGCCAGTCCTGGGCCTTGGACTCAGGGCCTGAGCACTGTCTCTGGCTTCCTTTTGCTCAAGGCTAGCACTCTGCCACTTGAGCCACAGCGCCACTTCTGGCCATTTTCTGTATATGTGGTGCTGGGGAATCGAACCCAGGGCCTCATGTATACGAGGCAAGCACTCTTGCCACTAGGCCATATCCCCAGCCCGAGTTCAGTCAGTTTCTGGTGGCAAAATAGTGACTTATTAAAAAAAAAAACTCATTAAAAAATTCTCATTCCTAAAATTATTTAATTAATGCATTAATTAATGTCAGTATTGATATTTTAATCCAATTACTCATACTTGCAAGAATGGTGCTCTACCACTAGAGCCACACCTCCAGACATTTTTGCTATGGCTATGTGTGAGGTAGGCTATTATTTTGTTCCAGCAATGTCCAGGGCCATGATCTTCCTATTTATGCTTTCCACTATAGTTAGAATGACAGTAATTTACCAGTTCACCAAGTATCACCATTGATTGTGTCCAGCTTTTGACTAAAAGCATAGGCTAGCCTTGAATTATGATCCTATCTGTATATACCTATCAAATAACAAGGGTTACAGGCAAGAGCTATTTTCACACTTCAGTGTTATTAATTATTGATAAGTTGCTTATAAATTAAAAGGTTTAATCTTGCCTAAACGCACCCTGAAAACTCTCCATTTACTGTATTACTCTTTATGCAGCCAGTTTGTCTTAATTGTTTGTTACACAGAATAATTTCTGTGTAAAACCATTTTACCAAATTAGTCTACTATGAAAAAGGTTTGAAATTTGTGGAAAATTTAAGATTTTTCTGTGCATTATTGAAAATAAAACAATAATGAAAACATTGAATTCATTCTTGGTGAGAAATATTGTTAAATTTTATAATTGGTCAAAATAATCTAATAAGAATTTTTTCTCAAAAATGTAACATATATTATAAAATTTATTATTATATTTTGATTACAAGAATCCTCAAGTATCTTTAAATGCAGTCCTTTTTAGAAAGATTAAGGTCTCCAGTTTTTCCTCTCCATCCTGTTCACTATCTGTCAATAATTTGATGATGATGATTGCGACTTTAACACTTTTACATCTTTATTTGGAAAGGGGATGATGGGCAGATAGCAATGCAAGGTAATTAGAAAAGACATGAGGTGAACTGAGATTTGGCCTTTGATTTCAATGTCAGCTCATTCACAATGTTTTGTCTTAACAAGATAGAATTTTAAGTAGTATCCAGTGTCTAAACATTATAACCAGTTTCTGGCTTCAGTTAAAAAAATAAAACACTCACTATACTAGTAATCAGTATAATATTAAACTGCATCAATAGTTGCTAAAATCGATTCAATCATCATTTTAGCAATACCTGGTAAATATTGTTAAATAATACCAATAAAATTAGTTCACCACGCATTTCTTAGCATGTATAAAATAAAAATCTGAGCCATAAAAATAATCTTAGAAAACAAATAGAAGACATAAAAGAGAAGCAAATGGACATTTTAGAATGCAGAGAAACAATAAGTGGAATAAAAAATGGCCTGGGCTCAATAGGAAAAGGCAATGATTACAGGAGAAGAAAATCAGTGAACTAGATGAAAGAACAATGAAAATAATGAAAGTAAGAATGAAATAATAATAGTAGTATGAAAGATTTTTTAAATGAAAAAATGACATCAGTATGCTGTGAAATGACAAGAATTATATAAAAGTTCTGTCATCACAATTCAAAAGGAGAAAAGTATTGAAGAACTGAAAAATTCCAAACAATATAACTGAAAAATTGACAAATTTGGTAGAAGTGAAACTTTTGAGTAAAATACAAGATAAACTCAGACATTCTTAACAAGATATAGCAGATTCAAACTTCTCAAAACCAAAGACAATGAGAAGTGTTGACAGCAGCAATAGATGAAGAAAATCTTACTTATAGAACACAATTCAAAGACAGAAAATTACCATCAGAAATTATAAAGTGTGAAGCAAGTGACTTAAGAATTCTCAACTGCTGAAAGAAAAGAACTGTCAATATTAAACCCTGTATACAGCAAAATATTGCTTCAGAAACCAAAATGAATTTAAGACAGTCTCAAATATAGGAAGTACTAACCTGAAAGAATGCTACAAAAATAACTAAAAATATGGAGCCAGTTTCGGGTATTTCACATTTGCAATCCTAGCTACTCAGTAGGCTTGAGGATTGGGGGTGGAAGCCAGTCTGGCCAGTAAAGTTGGTGAGACACTTATTTCCATTTCATCAGAAAAAATGTTGGAAGTAGAGCTCTAGCATTGATAAAAAAAAAAAAAAAAACAGAGAGAGCTAGTTCCATTTGAAATAGCCCTAAAAATAGCTGGAAATAAAGCTAACAAAGAAAGAAAAAGGCTTTAATAGCGAAAACTATAAAAAAATTGAAGAAAGAAATCAATGATGACACCAGGAAATAGAAAGAACTTATATGTTAATGGATAGTAGCATTAACATTGTGAAAATGGACATGCTGCCAAAATGATCTGGAGATTTAACATACACCCAGTCAACATTCCAATGACAGTCTTTAATGAGACAGAGAAAACAATCCACAAATTCTTATACAATAACAAAATCTCCAATAGCCAAAGGAATTCTGTACAAAAAAAGCAATGCTTGTAGTATCAAAATCCCAGACTTCAAATGCTACCAAAACAGCTATAGTTTTAACACAAAAATAGACCCAAAGACTAATGAACACAAAAATAGACCCAAAGACTAATGAAAACAAAAAAAATGCAGAAATAAAACCATATCTTAGAGTTATCTGATATTTAATAGGGGACCCAAAGATACATCTACATCTTGGAAAAAAGATAGCTTCTTCAATAACCGGTGTTGGGAAAACTGGGTATCCATATTAAGCATACTAAATTTGGATCCTTATTCATCATCATGTGCTATTATCAATTCAAAATGGATTGAATGTCTCAATGTCAAACCTGAAACTTTGAAATTATTGCAAGAGGTAGTAGGAAAAACATTAAAACTTATGAGTACAGGCAGAAACTTTTTGAAAAAAATTCCCAGAGGCATAGCAGAGGAGAGGAGCTTGACAAATAGGATTACCTCACAACAAATTTCCTTTTTTTGTTTTGTTTTGTTTTTTCTTTTAAAATTTTTATTATCAAGCAGATGTACAGAGAGGTTACAGTTTCATATGTTAGGCATTGGATACATTTCTGTTACTGTTTGTTACCTTGTCCCTCATACCCCCCTCCCTCCTCCCTATTTCCCTTTCCCCCCCTGAGGTGTTCAGTTCACTTACACCAAACAGTTTTGCAAGTGTTGCTTTTGTAGTTGTTTGTCTTTTTTACCCTGTGTATCTCAATTTTGGTATTCCATTTCAATTTCCTAGTTCCAATACCAGTATACACGGTTTCCAATATACACAGATAAGATTACAGAGATAATGTAGGTACAACCACAGGAAGGTGATACAAGAACATCATCAATAATAGAAGCTACAGATACACATGGGACGTTGAAAGTAGTTACAACTGTGATATAACAATTGTTTCCATAACATGGAGTTCATTTCACTTAGCATCATCTTATGTGTACATAACGGTATAGCTATTGGGCCTTGTGATGCTCTGCTATGACTTGCCTAAACCTGTACTAATTATTCCCAATAAGGGATGCCATAGAGTCCATGTTTCTTTGGGTCTGGCTCACTTCACTTAGTATAATTTTTTCCAAGTCCTTCCAATTCCTTACAAATGGGACAATGTCATTCTTTCTGATAGAGGCATAAAATTCCATTGTGTATATGTACCACATTTTCCTGATCCATTCGTCTACTGAGGGGCATCTGGGTTGGTTCCAGATTCTAGCTATGACAAATTGCGCTGCGATGAACATTGTTGTGCTGGTGGCATTACTGTGATTTTGTTTGTGGTCTTTTGGAGAGATACCCAAAAGTGGGGCTGCTGGGTCATAGGGGAGTTCTACATTTAGCCTTCTGAGCAATCTCCATACTGCTTGCCAGAGTGGCTGAATCAGTTTACATTCCCACCAACAATGAAGTAGGGTTCCCTTTTGGCCACATCCCCTCCAATAATTGTTATTGTTAGTTTTCTAGATATATGACATTCTTACTGTGGTGAGATGGAATCTCAATGTTGTTTTGATTTGCATTTCTTTTATGGCCAGTGATGTACAGCATTTTTTCATATGTCTCTTGGCCATTCTCATTTCCTCATCAGAGAAGTCTGTTTGTAAGTCTTTAGCCCACTTGATGAGGGGGCTATTGGTTCTTTGCGGTTTTGTTTTGGAGGAAAGTAATCTTTTTAGTTCTGCATATATTTTAGATATGAGGCCTTTGCGTTGAATGGCTGGTAAAGATCTTCTCCCAGTCTATGGGCTTTCTGTTTATCTTGCAAGCTATGTCCTTTGCCATGCAGAAGCTCTGCAGTTCGATGCAGTCCCATTTGTCCAACCTTTCTTTGAATTGTATCCTTTCTGGGTCTTTGTTAAGGAAGTTCCGTCCTGCGCCAAGGAGCCCAAGTGTTTCTCCTACTCCTTCCTTTAGTGTTTTCAGGGTGTCTGTTTTGATTTCAAGGTCTTTAATCCATTTGGAATTGATATTGGTGCACGGTGATATATAAGGATCTAGTTTTAGTTTGTTGCATGTGTTGAGCCAGTTTTGCCAGCACCATTTGATAAAGAGACTATCTTTCTTCCAAACTATTGTTTTAGCTCCTTTATCAAAGATTAAGTAGGCATAGTTCTGTGGGTTCATTTCTGGGTCTTCAATTCTGTTCCATTGGTCTTCAGGCCTGTTCCGTTGCCAATACCAAGCTGTTTTTATTACTATAGCTTAATAATACAGCTTGAAGTTGGGAATTGTAATTCCTCCAGCACTGTTCTTTCTGCTTAGGATTGTTTTTGCTATTCTAGGTCTTTATTGTTCCATATGAATTTCTGGCTTGCTTCCTCTATTTCATTAAAAAATGGTGTTGGGATATTAATGGGTATTGCATTGAATTTGTAGATAGCCTTTGGCAATATTGCCATTTTCATTATATTAATCCTCCCAATCCAGGAGCATTGTAGGTTTTTCCGTTTCCTTAGTTCTGGCTTAATCTTGTTTTTCAAGCTTTTAAAGTTCTAATCAAAGAGGTCTTTCACTTCTTTGTTTAAGGTTATTCCAAGGTATTTAATGTTTTGGAGGGCTATTGAAAAAGGAGTTGCTTTTCTGATTTCTGCCTCAGTCTTTGGGTTGTTAGCATAGAGAAAGGCCATTCATTTTTGAAGGTTTATTTTATATCCTGCAACTTTGCAAAAGTTTTGGAACAGCTCTAGTAACTTGGGGGTAGAGTCTATGGGATTCTTTAGGTATAGGATCTTGTCATCTGTGAAGAGAGAAAGTTTAACTTCATCTTTTCCTATTTGGATCCCCTTTGTCTTTTCTTCTTGTCTAATTGCTCTGGCTAGGAATTCTAGTACTATGTTGAAGAGAAAGGGAGAGAGTGGACATCCCTGCCTTGTTCCTGATTTTAAAGGGAATGGCTTTAGTTTTTCACCATTTAAAGTTATGCAAGCTGTTGGTTTGTCATAAACTGCTTTGATTATATTCAGGAATGTTCCCTGGAATCCCAGTTTTTCCAGGGCTTTTAGCATAAATGTGAGCTGGATTTTATCAAATGCTTTTTCCGCACCCAGAGATAAAACCATGTGATTTTTTACCTTGCTCCGGTTGATGTGGTGGATTACATTAATTGACTTGCGTATATTAAACCAACTTTGTATCCCTTGGATGAATCCAGTTTGATCGTAGTGTATGATTTTTTTGATGACCTGTTGAAGTCGATTGGCCAGAATTTTGTTGAGAATTTTTGCGTCTATGTTCATCAGGGAAATCGGTCTGTAGTCCTCTTTCCGTGATGAGTCCCTGTCTGGTTTTGGGATGAGGGTTATACTGGCTTCATAGAATGTGTCTGGTAATGAACGATCTTTTTCAATTCCATTGAAGAGTTTGAGAAATATTGGTGTGAGTTCTGTTTTGAAAGCCTTGTAGAATTCTGTAGTGAATCTCTCTGGACCTGGGCTTTTCTTGGATGGGAGATCATTTATTGCCGTTTCTATTTCAATACTGGATATGAGTCATTTTAGAAGGTTTAAATATTCATGTTTAAGTTTGGGGATATGAAATTTTTCTAGGAAATCATCCATTTCTTCCCAGTTCTCAAATTTGTTGGCATAAAGGTTTGCAAACAGTCCCTTATTATTTTCTGAATTTCAGTTATTTCTGTGGTGATGTTACCTGTTTCATCTCTTATCTTGTTTATTTGAGTGTGCTGCCTTGGTTTTTTGGTCAGGTTTGCCAGGGGTCAGTCTATCTTGTTGATTTTTTCAAAGAACCAACGCTTTGTTTTGTTGATTCTTTTGATGTTTTTTTCCTCTCTAATTGATTTAATTCTGATTTGATTTTAATTGTTTGCTTCTGTCTATTGATTTGGGGTTTGGCTTGTTCTCTCTCAATGAAATTAAGGTGCTTCCTTAAATTATTGAGTTGCTTTTTCTCCAGTTTGTTGATGTATGTAATCAGAGATATAAATTTTCGCTGAGTACTGCCTTTGCTATGTCCCAAAGTAGCTGGTACTTTGTGTCCTCAATTTGGTTGAATTCCATAAACATTTGAATTTCCGTTTTAATTTCTTCAATGACCCAATAATGGTTCAGCAGTGTGTTGTTTACGCTCCATGAATTGTAGGATTTTCTGTGGTGTCTGTTTGAGTTGAGCTCTAATTTTATTCCATTGTGGTCTAAGAGAATGCAGGGAACGTTTTTGATACTTCTGAATTTGTACAAATTTTCTTTGTGCCCTAAGATGTGATCTATTTTGGAGAAGGTTCCCTGTACTGCGAAGAAGAATGTGTATTCTGTTGTTGCTGGGTGGAATATTCTGTAGATGTCTGTTAAGTCTAGTTGGTCTATGCAATTCTTAAATTCTGTGTTTTCTTAGTTCTGTTTTTGGAATGTTGATCTGTCCATAGGTGATAGTGGAGTGTTAAAGTCCCCAACTATCAATGTGTTTGGGTATATGAGTGTTTTTAGAGTCAATAGAGTTTGTTTGATGAAGTTGGGTGCTCCTGCAATTGGTATGTAGATATTTAGATTGGTTATATCTTCCTGTAGGAGAGATCCCTTTACTAGTATGTAGTAGCCTTCTTTGTCTCTTCTTACCTTTTTGTATTTGAAGCCAATTTTGTCTGAAACTAGGATTGCAACTCCAACCTGCTTATGGGGGGGCCATTTGCTTGATAGATTTGATTCCAGTCTTTCACTTTTAGAAGATGTTTACTTTTGCTGGATAGATGTGTCTCTTGGAGGCAGCAGAAAGATGGATCTTGATTTTTGATCTAACTTATGAGCTTATGTCGTTTGATTGGAGAATTAAGTCCATTAATGTTGAGAGGTAGGATTGAGAGATGATCGTTTGTTCCTTTCATTATCACTATCTTGGTTAAAGCTGTGTCTTCCCATTTCTTGATCTGATTTTTTAATATTTAGGGTTCATTTCTCTGTCTGTATTGGGATCTTGATTATTTTCCCTGTATAGTACATTTTTTGAGGATTTTCTGTAAAGCTGGTTTGGTGGAGATATATTGTTTCAGTTTATCCTTACTGTGGAAGACTTTTATTTTACCTTCGGCTATGAATGAGAGTTTGGCTGGGTACAGTATTCTTGGTTGGTAGTTATTTTTATTTAGTGTTTGGTATACTTCATTCCAGGCTCTCCTTGCTTTCATGGTCTCTGCTGAGAAGTCTGGGGTAATTCTGATTGCTTTTCCTTTATATGTGATTGTTTTCTTCTCCCTAACAGCTTCAAGGATCACAATGTGTTGGTGGGATGTCCTCTTCTGGTCCGGTCGGTTTGGGGTTCTAAATGCTTCTTGCATCTGTATAGGCCGTTCCTTCTGGATATTTGGGAAGTTCTCAGCTAATATTCTGTTAAATAGGTTGCCTATCCCATTAACATCTTTCTCCAAATTTTCCTCAATACCTATTATCCTTCCTGACCGTGTCTTGAATCTCTTGTAGCGATCTGTTTTGTTGATTGAACTGGATTTGTATTGATTTAAGATCTTTCTCCATAGAATCTAAGGAATCTTCAGCTCCTGAGAAAGCTCCTCCGCCGTCTTCCCGGAAGTATCCTTACAATAAATTTCTGAGTGGGGTATTGATGACTCACACCTGTAATCCTAGCTACTCAGGAGGTTGAGATCTAAGCATCACAGTTTGAAGCCAGCCCTAGTGAGGAAAGTCCATGAGATTCTTATTTCCAATTACCCATCAGAAAACTAGAATTCGAACTGTTGCTCAAAGTGGTAAAGCAGTTCAACAATATCCTAGAAAAAGAAAAAAATGTGAAATTAACATGTGCTCTGTATTTGAAAAGCTAGGTGGCTCAGAATGACTGAAGAGTAAATGCAGCAAAGGCATCCAAACATCCATATTACTTCCTAAATGATGTACTTGATGGTCCAAATGCTGCTGATTCACATCATTATGTATTCTTCATGCTAAACACAACCACATCTGAAGAATCTCAGGAAGCACATAATGAATGTGCGTTCATATTGAGACAGCAACTTTTTGAAAAGAGTCCCAGAAGCACAGTAGGTAGGAGAGAGACTTGAAAAAATGGGGCTACATCAAAATAAAAGTTTCTGCACAGCAAAGGACATAGTTACTAAATATAAAGACAGCCAACAGACCATGAGAAGATCATTATTAGGAATATATCTGACAAAGGTGCAATCCCCAAAATACACAAGGAGCTCAAGCAATTAACTCCTCCCAAAGCTAATAAATTAATCACTAAATGAGCATTGGAAGTAAGGGGAAACTACTCAGTAGAAGAGGTAAGAATGGCATAGAAACATATGAGAAAATGCTTAATATCCCTGGACATAAAGGAAATGCAAATCAAAACAACTCTGAGATTCCATTACACTCCAGATAAATTGGCCTATGATATGAATTCAAACAACAAATGTTGGTGGAGATGTAGGGGAAAGGAGCCCTATTGCACTGTTCAAGGGAATATAAACTAATACAACCACTCTGGACAGCAGTCTGGAGATTCCTCACAAAACTAAGTATATATCTACCCTACGACCCAGCTATACCACTTCTGTGCATCTGCCCAGAACATCACAAGCCAGGATGCTGTATAGACATTTGCACATCCACGTTCATTGCTGTACTGTTTACAATAGCCAAGTACAGGAAACATCTCAGTTGCCCTGCAATTGATGACTGGAGAATAAAAAAGTGCGGTACTTCCATAGACTAGAATTTTACACAGCCATTAGAAAGAGTAGTATCACTTGCAGGGAAGTGGATGGACCTATAATAACTCATGTAAAGTGAAGTAAGACATCAGACACTATGTTGAGAATGAACTATCCAACTTGAGGGCTGGGATGGGAGTGAAAAACCTTCAAGAAAGAAGGAAGGGGTAACATTGTCCAAAAAGAAATGTACTCATTACATGACTTTTAAAACCTGAACTCCTCTGTACATCACCTTTATGCCAATAAAAACAGCAACGAATAGCTCAGGGACAGTGCCGAGGCCCTAAGTTCAAGCCCCAGGACTGGAGAGGGTATGTGTGTGTGGAAAGAATAAATACAAAGAACCTTGTAACATTAGGGGCGAAAAGAAATGTGGTGGATAGAAAGATAAACATAAGTATTCTTTTGTTTGAGTTTTCTAAACTATATTTCTGTAAGCCTGATAGCCCCCCTCTCCCATAGTTTAGCATGCCCCTTCCCTAGGCAGCACTAGGCCCATTTAGTGAGGGCAGTAGATAATCAGCCTCCACCCCCTTTATATTGAATTGGCACTCCTTTAGGGCAATTACGACCACATAAGGCAACAAGATCCCCTTAGCCTGACCTTCAGGCCTGGGCAGCTGCAGGACCCCTTTTCTACCATTTGGACAGCAGCCATAAATCCCAGGCCGACATGATGAAACCCCTTGTCTGCACGTCCACACTGAGGTCCCCGCCTTCAAGACCTCCTAGGTTATATATGTCACCCCAGACAATAGGCCGCACTTCTCACTTCTCTCGGTGAGAAGGGATCTTGCGGGGCCCCCTTTTCCAGCAATAAACTTTTGCTTTGTTCTTCTGTACCTGGATGTCTGCATCTGTGTAGTTTCTGGCAATGTCTAATATATTCTAACAATTTCAGTATTGAAAAAAGTTGTTTGGTGTAGTTTTCAATGTATGTATAGAAAATACTTTTTATGTCTTTTTTCAGTTTATTTCCTAGTTTTACTTTTTGTCTCTAAACCTTTTGATAGTTACAAAAAGGAGTATAATTTCCCGGTCTGCACCTTATCTATTTATTCTTTTCTCCCATAAACAACTTTGGCTCCTCTTAATTTTAAAAGGAGTGCAGTGGTAGCCAGAGGCCAGTAGCTCGCGCCGATAATCTTAACTATTCAGGAGGCTGAGATCTGAGGATCCCAGTTTGAAGCCATCGCTGGTAGGAAAGTGAGACCTTGTCTCCAAGTAACCACTCCAAAGCTGGAAATGGTTAAAGCTGTTGAAGTGCTAATGTTGAACAGGAAGAAAATGGAGAAGCCACGATTTCTGTTTTTGTTTGTTTGTTTTGGGTCGATCGTGGAACTTGAACAGTGGGCTTGGATGCTGTCCTAGAGTGCTTCAACTCAAGGCTAGCATTCCACTACTTTGCAACACATCTCCACTTCTGAGTTTTCTGGTGGTGAATTGGAGATAAGACTCTCGGATCTTCTTGACTGTGCTGTCTTTGAACCGTGACCCACAGATCTCAGCCTCCTGAGTAGTTATGATGACCAAAGAGGCAAGAAAGAACAAAAACAATACCAACAAACCAATTCAGCTCCAATGGAGAGCTGAAGTGGAACACCATGGTGAAGGAGGAAGAGCCAGGAGACAGAACATGAACATGGAGGCACACAGCAGGGCTTTGAGAAGATATTTTGAAGCTATTCTCCATAAGCTAATATGAAATGTTACACATACATTTAGTAAATATATTGAGAAACATGCACATGCATTTATAAATACATGTTATATTCATATTGTAAAACATACTGTGTATTACATATATTATAAAATGATAAAATGTAAAATAAAAGGACAGAGGGACTTCAAATAAATTTTATCTAAAGTTGATCTTATATACTGTTGTTGCCACTAGAATGTAACAATATATTATTGTGTTTGTCTATTTGTGTGTACATATCCTTGCACACATTTAAGTATATATATATATTTTTATTTTACACATGTAAACTACAATTCCTAATGAAATCACTAAAATTATATGTTGAGGTATATGATAGATTAAACAAATTTGGAAGAGAGCTTATTTCTGCTACTTATTGAAGGCCTTGTTATGTACTCAAGGCTGGCTACTAATGCAAGGTCCTCCTAACTTAGCTTCCTGATTGCTATGGTTACAATATTGTGCAATCACTCTGGCTTAAAAACTTAAACAAAGATTAAAGAAGAGATAAATCTGACTGAAAACACAAAGACCATTCAACAAAAATATAAAACTAAAAGCTGGTTCTCTGAGAAATTAAATAAAATTGACAAACCTCTTGCAAGACTTACAAAAAAAAAAAAGGAGAGGAGAGACTCATATCCATAAGCTCAGGTACTCCACCAGAAAAATTACAAGTTCACTTGATATTCAAACAATCATAAGAAACTATTTCCAGAACCTCTACTCACTAAAGAACAATAATTTTTACAGAAATGGATCAATTCTTAGAGAAGTATAAACTGCCCAAACTGAATTAAGAAGAAATAAATCAACTAAATAAACCAATAACTTACAATGAGATACAGGAGGTAATCGAGAGCCTCCCAACAAAGAAAAGCCCAGGCCTGGATGGATTCACCAATGAATTCTATGAAACCTTTAGTGAGGAGCTAATACCAATACTCCTCAAACTGTCCCGTGAAATAGAAACAGATGGAGAAATCCCAAACTCATTCTGTGAAGCTAATATTATACTCATCCCCAAACCAGGCAAAGACCCAACAAAAAAAGAGAACTCCAGACCAATATCACAAATGAACACAGACACAAAGCTGCTCAATAAAATATAAGCTAACAGGATCCAGAAACTGATCAAGAAAATTATACATCATGATCAAGTAGGTTTCATCCCATAGACACAAGGATGTTTCAGCATCTGTAAATCAATAAATGCAATTCACCACATAAACAGACAAAAGACCAAGAATCACATCGTCATCTCAGTCGATGCCCAAAAAGACTTTGACAAAATATAACATCCATACATGTTAAAAACCCTAGAGAGAACAGGAATAGATGGAACATTCTTTAAAACAATAAAATCCATATACAACAGACCAACTGCTAGTATCATATTAAATGGGGAGAAACTAAAACCATTCTGGCTAAACTCAGGAACAAGACAAGAATGCCCACTCTCCCCACTTCTTTTCAACATAGTGCTGGAATCCCTAGCCATAGAAATAAGGCAAGGGGATGGCATCAAAGGGATCCACATTGGCAAAGAAGAAATCAAACTATCCCTATTCACAGATGACATAATCTTATATCTGAAGGACCCAAAAAACTCAGTACCCAAACTCCTACACCTAATAAACCAATTTGGCAAAGTAGCAGAATACAAAATCAACCCACAAAAGTCAGCAGCTTTTCTGTACACCAGCAATGTACAAGCAGAAAAGGTAATTATGGAAACAATACCATTTACTATAGCTAAAAAAAGAATAAATTACCTAGGGATCAACCTAACTAAAGATGTGAATGACCTATTTAATGAGAACTATAAAAATGTAAAAAGGGAAATCAAAGAGGACACAAGGAGATGGAAAGACCTCCCATGCTCATAGGTAGGCAGACTCAATATAGTGAAAATGGCCATATTGCCGAAATTGTTATACAAATTCAGTGCAATCTCCATCAAGATCCCAAGTACATTCTTCACTGAAATAGAGAAAGCAACCCATAAATTCAGATGGAAGAGCAAAAGACCTAGAATAGCCAAAGCAATTCTAGGCAAAAGAAGCAGTGCAGGAGGTATCACAATACCAGATTTCAAGCTCTATTATAGAGCCATTATAAAAAAAAAAAAAAACCAGCCTGGTATTGGTATGAAAACAGACCTGAAGACCAATGGAACAGAAGACCCAGAAATAAAGCCGCATTCTTACAGTCAGCTGATATTTGACAAAGGAGCTAAAGACATACAATGGAAAAAACATAGCCTCTTTAACTACTGGTGCTGGGAAAACTGGGCAGCCATATGCATAAAACTCAAAGTAGACCCTAGCCTATCACCATGCACCAAGATCAACTCAAAATGGATCAAGAACCTCAATATCAGACTTGAATCTTTGAAACTACTGAAGGACAGAGTAGTAAAGGCGCTGGAACTTATAGGCACCGGAAGGAACCTCCTGAATATAGTCCTAGGGGCACAACAGTTAGGAGAGAGTCTCAACAAATGGGACTACTACAAAATAAAAAGTTTCTGCACAGCTAAAGACATAGCCACCAAACTACAAAGATAGCCAACCATATGGGAAAGGATCTTCACCAGCACAGCAACAGACAAAGGCCTAATATCTGTCATCTACAGAGAACTCAAAAAACTAACCCCCTCCAAGTCCAGTAAACCAATTATTAAGTGGCCAAAGGAGCTAAAGAGAGACTTCACAGGAGAAGAGATAAAAATGGCAAAGAAACATATGAGGAAATGGTCAACATACCTGGCAATAAAGGAAATGCAAATAAAAACAACCCTAAGATACCACCTCACTCCAGTTAGAATGGCCTATACTCTGAACTCAGGCAACAACAAATGCTGGAGGGGGTGCAGGGAAAGAGGAACCCTTCTCCATTGTTGGTGGGAGTGCAAATTAATACAACCACTTTGGAGAACAGTATGGAGGTTCTTCAAAAAACTCAATATAGACCTACCCTATGACCCAGCCATACCACTCGTAGGCATCTATCCTGAACAACAGGTCCCAAGATATCAAAAAGACATATGCACATCCATGTTTATCACTGCACAGTTCACAATAGCCAAAATATGCAAACAACACAGATGCCCCTCTACAGATGAATGAATCCAAAAATGTGGTACCTGTACCCAATGGAATACTACATAGCGATTAGAAATGATAAAATATTGGTATTTTCAGGGATATGGTCAGAACTTGAACAAATAATGTTGAGCGAGACAACCCTAGAACACAGAAAACAAAGGGGCATGATCTCCTTGATATATGACTGTTAAGATGGTGGGGGGACACTAGAGACCAGGTCTGCAAAACAAAAAGCTTCTTGTCAAATGGTATTTCCCACAGGTGTGGGTCAGCGACCTTACATTATGTAACGAAAACCAAACAACTACTAAAGATAAAAAGGTCTAAAATAGACCTCTCAGTGGATCACAATAGCTCAAAAGCTATATATGTATGATCATATAAGACAAGGGTAAGCAAACTCTATTGTTGACGTTATATTTAAAGTTCTAGGTGAATTTCCTTTGGCATATGCCATGTGGCTACTGTATATGTTTTTGGTACATTGGGTAATATACATATATATAGATATAGATAGATAGATAGATAGATAGATAGATAGATAGATAGATAGATAGATAGATATATGCCTACCTGATCTAGGGAAGGGAAAGAAAAACGAGGGTGTAAGATATCACAAGAAATGTACTCACTGCCCTATTATGTAACTCTACCCCTTTTGCACAACACCTTGTCCACAAAATTTAATAAATAAAATTTTTTAAAAGCTTAAACAAATGTTCAGGAAATTGCAAAACAAGAAAAAAGAAAAATGGAAAAATGAAGAAAGAATAAAAATAGTGTGGCATACATATATTTGTGATCACATTAAATGGTTTATGTTCTACAATTAATATAAAAGATTACAGAATAAATTTTAAAATATGACTTACATGTATATTATCTATAAGCAAGCTCAAATGTAGTTATGCTACTCTCTTAAAAGCAATAATTATACAAATATAAATCATTTTCATGAAGGAAATTAGTAACTTCCTTAGGTCAATTAACTTTGGAGCAAAGAAAATTAGACTCAAAGAGAGAAGTCACACAATAATAAGTTTAATTTCCCTTCAGTTTTTCCAGGCAGAAAACTAGCAAGAGTATATGTAGGACATGCCATGAACCATTAAGTTCTAGTTGTATTTACAGACCTTTGACTAACAAAAATCAGATTACATGTTATTTGCAAGTTTCCATGAAAAATATGTCATGAGAAAATTTCCTTTAGCATGAAACAAAACTCAATAAATAGAAAATAAATAACATTAAGAGTATGTTCCTGACCATAATACAATTTATAAAACAGAAAAAAATCATAACACTTAGAAACAATAGAATTTGAATAAACTGTGAAGTAAATGTTCTCAAAATTCATCATTTCAAAAGTCCAACTGAACTGAAATGAAAATATGAAACTCTCAAGATGCAAGTGTTCTGTGAGCTAGTAATTTCCTTAGTCTTCTTTATTAAATAATTTAGTTTTAGTTGTTGAACTCATAAACAGGATTCTTTTGGTATTTCCAACATATTTGATCAAATTATTCCCCTGTATTATACTATTAGCCTCCTTCCACCTTTTCTTTGCTCTTTTTCAAACATAATTTACTGTTTCATTATGTTATACTTGTACACACACACACAGGGTCATATACTGTTGTCGTGCGTACTCAGTGCCTTCTCTTTACACACTTTTCCCTTCCATAGATTACCCTAGCAGACAGTTCTCCTTTCATGCCCCTGTCCCATTATTACTATTATTGTGGCTATCAGTATTATTTCATGTCTAGATTATACATATGAATGAAAGAATGTGGTATTTGCCCTTTTGAGCTTATTTTGTTCAAAGTGATATTCATCCTTTCTACACATATTCTGTAAACAGCATTCAATGTTATTGAATTCTTCTTTAGGATTGAGTCATACTTTGTAGTGTATAGGTAGCAGATTTTCCTCATTCTCTCACTAGTTGTAGGACACTTAGGCTGATTCCATAGTTGAGCTATTATAATTAGTACTGAAATAAACATGGATTTCTGGGTGTTCCTATTCTATGGTATGTAGATTCACACTCCTTTGAATTTCTAGATTTTAGGTTTTTTTTTTAAGTTGAGTTTTTTGAGAAACATCCTTCCTGACTTTCAAAAGTTGCAGAACTTATTTTTGATGAATAGCAGTACATGAGTGTCCTTTCTTTGTAATGTTATTCGTTGTGGGCCTTGAACTCTGGGCCTGGGTGTTGTCCCTGAGCTCGTTGGCTCAAGGCCAGTGCTCTACCACAAGTTCATTTCGGAGTGATGCTTTTGTTCTGTATCTTCACTAGAATGTGTCATTTGTTTTCTTGATGATTGCTTTATAACTGAGGTGTTTGATTTGCATTTCCTTTAGAATTAGTTTGTTGAATAGCCTTCCCTTTCTCCACCATTGAAGAGGTTGTTTTTGACTCTTGTCAAATCTCAGATAGTTGTACCTTTCTATATTTATTTCTAGAATGTTTACCCTATTCTGTTGGTATATGAAACTGTATGGTAGAACCATTCTACTTTTTAACCATGGCTCTGTAATATAATTTGAAGATTGCTATTATAATAATGCCACCATTGCACTTTTTGTTCAAAATTGTTTTAGCTATTTGGATTTTGTATAGTTTCCATATAAGTTTTGTTGTTGTTTGTTATTTTGTCCATTAGGAAGCTTGAACTCTGGGCATTGTCCCTGAGCTCTTTTACTCAATGCGAGTGCTCTACCACTTTGAGCACAGGATTATTGAGAGTTTTCCCATGGTTAATTGGAGATAATAGCCCCATGGGGACTTTTCTGCCTGGTCTGGCTTTGAACTGCAATCCTCAGATCTCAGCTTCCTGACTTGCAATGATTACAGACCTGAGCCACTGGCACCCAGATAATTTTCATATAAATTTTATAATTGCTTTTGCTATTCCTGTGAAGAAGGATGTAGGAATTTGGGGGAGATTTCATTGAATTTGTAGATGAATATGAGTATTATGGTTGTTTTCACAACAAGATCTCTGAGGATCCATGTATATGGGAGGTCTTTGAATTTTCTAGTGTCTTCAATATTAATTTTTAGTAGTTGATACTTTTACTGTAAGGTCTTTCACCTCCTTAGTTATCCTCCTAAGTTATCTCTTAGTATGACTTTTTAAAATATGGTATGAATGGACTTGGATTTTTTTTGTTTGTTTTATTTCTTTCTTGACCTGTTCATTACTGGCTTATAAAAAAAATTTGTACTACAGCAGTTTTAAAATCTGATGATTAATTAGCAATGTGTAAGGTTCATTGGAATTTAGTTCTTTACAAATGCCTACAAATCAACATGATTATCTAGAATCAGGGAGTCTGGCTCATTATTAAAATTTATTTCCTTGGGAGATAGAGACAAAAGGATACAGGCTCACGACTAACATAGACAAAAATTAGCAAATCCTTATCTCAAAGAACAAGATGGTTGTGGTGATACATGCAATGAACAAGGTTGTGCTGGTACCTTTAGTGTGGTCTTCCTTGTGATCCTTTGGGTAAATGCCCAGGAGTGAAGGTGCTGAGTAACAGGGGAGCCCTAGGTTTAGCCTTTTGAGGAACCTCCATACTGCTTTCCAGAGTGATTGAAGAATTTTACATTCCCACCAACAGTGTAGTAGGATTCCCTTTTGGCCACATCCCCATCAGCATCTGTTGTTATTAATTTTATTTATAATGGCCATTCTTACTGGGTGTTGGGGTTCTAGACCCCCTCTCCCTGTTTCTCCCGGGGAGATACCCAAATCCCAAACTATGAAAGAAACTCAGCCCTACCCCTCCCACCGGCAGAAGGAGTAAAGCGTATCTTTGTGGACTTCGCTAAGCTGAGGAGAAATGCTGAAATCCCCTTCCCCGTCAGTCCCCCTCATGTATCCAGAGCCAATGCAGGAAAGAAATTCCAGAAGTCTGTCTGGATGGTCCAACCATCTCACCCATTCAGAGGGAGGGCAGAAGAATTTATTACGGTGACGAAGGCGGGAAGGAGATCGACTTGGGGCGACTAGCTGGAAGTTAGTGATTGGCTGAGGTGGGATGCCCATCAGGTGATGTCATGAAACTTCCTCTATGGGTGGAAACCAGAGCCCTCCAAGAGCTGGGTCTCTGGGGGCTCCGCTGCCATGATGGCACGCATGTGTTTGCCCCCAGTGGCGGGGACTTCTCTTCCGGTTGAAGCCGGAAGATGGGACTGGCTAGCTTTACACTGCCCCAGGGTTGGGGAAAGGGTAGCGTGAATTCCCAAAAACTGGGGTCAAGTGAAACCTCAATGTTGTTTTGATTTGCATTTCTTTTATGGTCAGTGATGTTGAGCACTTCTTCAGGTGCCTCTTGGCCATTCTCATGTCCTCTTCAGAGAAGTTTCTCTTTAAGTCTTCAGGATGCAATTGACCTTTTGAGGATTTGTTTAGGGGAATTTAATTTTTGAGTTCTAAGTATATTTTAGATATGAGGCCCTTGTCTGTTGTATGGCCAGTGAAAATCTCCCAATCTGAAGTCTTTCTGTTGATCTAGCAAGCTATGTCCTTTGCCATGCAAAAGCTCTGTAGTTTGATGCAATCCCATCTGTCCCAACTTTCTTTGATTTGCTGTGTTTCTGGGCCTTTATTAAGAAAGTTTAGACCTGTGCCAAGGAGCCCTAGTGTTTTCCCTATTCCTTCCTGTAATGTTTTCAGGGTATCTGCTTTTACCTCAAGATCTTTGATCCCTTTGGAATTCACACACACACACACACACACACACACACACACACACACACACACACAGTGTTTTTCATTTTCTTTTGTTTTGAGGCAAGGTCACAATACATAGCCAAGTTTGACTTTAAATTGCCTCATGCTAGCCTCCCAAGGGGTGATTCAGGAATTCATGCCACCATGATGGAATTTCCACACATATTCTTAATTTCTCCATTACTATTTTCAATTTTGTATGTACACATATTTAAGTGTGTATATAATGTCTTTTTTTATGTTTACTTTTTGCTAGTCCTGGGTTTGAGTCTAGGACCTGGACACTGACACTAAGATTTTTGCTCAAGCTAGTATTCTACTACTTTAGCCACAGGTCCATTTTATAGCTTTTTGCTGGTAAACTAGAGACAAGAGTTCTATGGAGGGCTGAGAATATGGCCTAGTGGCAAGAGTGCTTGCCCAGTATACATGAAGCCTTGGGTTCAATTCCCCAGCACCACATATATAGAAAAGGCCAGAAGTGTCACTGTGTCTCAAGTGACAGAATGCTAGCCTTGAGCAAAAAGAAGCCAGGGACAGGGCTCAGGACCTGAGTCTTTTACCCTTTGGATTATGCCCTTTGTCACTATTTTTTATTTCTGTATCCTTTGTCTTGTATATGTATTTGCAATTATCTGACTTGGGGAAGGGCAGGGGAATCACAGCAACAGCAGAACAACAGGTGAACCAATGCAACAGTGATACTCACTACACACTATGTTGGAGAGGAGGGGTTGGAGTAGGGGGAAAGCAGAAGAAAATGAAGAAGGGGGTAACACTGCTCAAAAACAACTGTACTTATTACATTAGTTATGTAACTGTATCCCCTCTGTATATAACCTTTACAACAAAAATAAAGTAAAAAAAACTAAAAATTTAAACCAAAAGTATTTCTTTGTTTATTATTGATTCACTTCTTCATGGCTTTAATTTATTATAAACAATCATAATTTCAAAAATATAACATACTTTTATTATGTCAATGTCATTCTGTTGGAAGCTAATTTTCACTGTAATAATGGAAATCTGTTTGATGCATAGACTTAAGAAGTAATGAGATCATTAGGGTGCTGCCCTCAAGAATGAGATCAACTTGATATCTAAAGTGGCTTTGATCTTAGAGCAAGCCTCCCACCCACATAAAACATTCTATCTGTCTCTGTATCTGTCCCTCATCCCTTTATCTCCACTTTCTTGTCCTTCTGTGTCCTCTGTGGTATCATGACCATCCATAATATGATACTGTTAAACAACAAAAAAATGCTGTCACCTAACGTCCATGTACTGGTGACTTCATGACCTCCAGCACAATGAAGAAACACGTGTTTGCTTGCTGTAAATTGTCCCATTTCTGGGATAGCAAAACAGTAAATAAGATATCTGTCACAGATGAAAAACTCTCTCAAGGAGCTTCCACTGCCAATTTAAACATATTTATTGTAATTGTTACATGTCTATGTTCTTGTGTTGTGCCAATTCGCAAAACGACCACCAAGAAGACCACAGAGACTCAGATGTTCCGAAATACAAAAGCAAGGCAAGACTTCATTCAGGCGAGGAGCAACTCGGGCCTTGTCCTTCCCACTGACACAGCGGAGGTTAAGAGGGAGCCTCGAGCTACGATTACACAGGGCTTAAAAGGCAAAAACAAAGTTACAGCCGTCAGGTGTTCAAGTAAGGCAAAAAACAAAGTTACAGCAATCAGGTGTTCAAGTGAGTAAGATTAGGACACGGGTACAAATCTGATTTGCTCAGGACTCGAGGCACAGGGCTCGAGGCATTCTGGGGGAAGTTAGAGTTAAGCATTCCCAACGGTTAGAGTTCTTGAACGGCTGGGCCCTAATAAGCTTTTCCTGGGTTTGCACACAGGGCCTGCTTATCTCAAGTTTGCTGGTAAAGTGGGGTTTGCATGGTAAAGTGGGGCTTGACTTCAAAGTCTGGCTCTGCATTTCCCCCTTTTCTCTTTGGTACCTTGGGAGCCAATCATGGCTCCATTCTAGCCATTTCAATGGCTTGCATGTCTAAGAGATGATATAGAGATAAGGCAGGGGCCAATAGAGCCCCAAAGTAGTAACCAAAAACAACTCTGGTCCCTTGGTTTTAAAGGGGGGCTGATGGGTGAATATCATCCTTCTTCTGTAGCTTCTTCAGGCTGACTGAGGGGCATTGCCCTTACCTAGCAAGGAACTTATAACCTTAGTCTACTTTACCAAGGGACTGCAGGATTACTTCAAACTGGAAATTAACTTTCAGCTATACAGACTTAGCATTGGCTGTATAGTGTTTAAGATCCAAATGTCAGCAACAAAATAATACATAAACTTCTCAGGTGTGCTCTAAGGGTTGGGTGGCTATACCTGTATTCCTGAGCAAGCCCCAAACTACCAATGCCTTCTTGCATGGAACTTTAAAGGACTCCTGCTAGTTGCTAAAATAAGAGGGTCACCCCACTTTGGAGTGAGCTGCCAAAATAGCATCAACATTAGCCTGGGTAGCAAGAAAAGAAGGCAAAAAGAAAATTATGATGATGATCTTGTATCACCTTCCTGTGGTTGTACCTACACTATCTCTGTAGTCTTATCTGAGTATATTGGAAACCGTGTATACTGGTATTGGAACTAGGAAATTGAAAGGGAATACCAAAATTGAGAGACACAGGGTAAAAAAAGACAAACAACTACAAAAGCAATACTTGCAAAACTGTTTGGTGTAAGTGAACTGAACGCCTCGGGGGGGAAAGGGAAAGGGGGAGGGGGGAGGGGGTATGACAGACAAGTTAACAAACAGTACAAGAAATGTATCCAATGCCTAACGTATGAAACTGTAACCTCTCTGTACATCAGTTTGATAATAAAAATTTGAAAAAAAATTATGACACTATTCAGTCTAACTTTCTTTTCTTGAGGCGAAGGTGAAGCGGCTGAGTCGGGTGATTGAAGACCTCCCATGTTCCACCATGGTAGTCGTCGTCCAGGACAAAGGGGTCAGCTGGCCTGGCATGGGAGCAATGGACCCAAGTGGTGATGCCATCTACCTTGAGGGCAGTGGGAGTAGTCAGTACCACTATGTAGGGTTCCTTCCACCGTGGTTCTAAGGATTTGGGGTTAAGTCTCTGGACAAACACCCAGTGCCCTGGTCTGAATAAATGGGGGGTAGGGACAGAATCAGAATCATATAATGCCTTAAGCTGGGGCCACATATTCTTGTGCACGAGCTGCAAATAATCAAGTTTGCACAAAAATTCAGTATCATCCAAATCTGCAAGCAATTCAGTCTGAAGGCTAGGGATAATGGGCGGGGGGTACCCATACATTATTTCAAAAGGAGTAAAGCCAAGCTTATAGGGAGTATTTCTTAGTCTAAGCAGAGCAAAATGAAGGAGTGACACCCCCTCTGTGCCAGTCTCTAAGGCCAATTTAGTTAAGGTCTCTTTTAGAGTCTGATTCATTCTCTCTACCTGTCCTGAACTCTGGGGTCTATAAGCACTATGCAATTTCCAATCCATCCCCAGTGCAGCGGCTATTCCCTGACTTACTTTTGAGATGAAGGCCGGTCCATTGTCCAACCCAATGGTGGATGGGAAGCCATACCTGGGTAGGATTTCTTCCAGGATCTTCTTAGCCACTACATTCACGGTCTCATGCTTTGTTGAATAAGCTTCCACCCATCCTGAAAAGGTGTCTACAAAAACTAGCAAATATTTGTATCCAAATTTTCCAGGTTTAATTTCTGTGAAATCTACTTCCCAACACATGCCTGGCCTATCCCCGTGGAGGCGAGCTCCTTTAGTAACTTGTTGATTGGGGGCATTGGTGAGCTGACAAGCCTTACAATTTTTAACAATATCTTCAATAAGTTGATCTCCTTGTATAATTATCACTTTGGGGTGTCGGAGCAAGTCCTGTATTCTTCGGGTTCCCATGTGAGAAGCTTGGTGGATTTTCTTAAGGGTCCCCTTACCCAGCCCTTGTGGCAAGATAAGTTTCCCTTCAAAAGTTTTCAACCAGTCATTGTTTACTTCTCTGTCTGGGGTTTTGTGGGACATGGAAATTTTCTTTATCCACTCCAAGTCTTGGGAACACTGGGGCACAGGAGGCAAAGCTCGTGGCCCTGGGTCTACTAGAGTCAATACTTCTGCTCTGGGCTGGAGGGCTGCTTCCTTGGCTGCATGGTCGGCCAGATTATTCCCTCTAGTCAGCAAATCAACTCCCTTTTGATGTCCTGGACAGTGCATAACAGCAATCTTTGCTGGTTCCCATAGGGCCCGGATCAGTCTCAAAATCTCCTGCTTGTTTCTAATGGCCTTTCCTTGGGCTGTCAGTAGCCCCCTCTCTTGGTAGATGGCTCCATGGACGTGTACAGTGGCAAAAGCGTACCGGCTGTCCGTATAGATATTTAGTCTCTTTCCTTTTCCCATCTGTAAGGCTTTTGTTAGTGCCAATAGTTCTGCTCTTTGTGCAGAAGTTCCCTGGGGGAATGCCTCCGCCCACACTATCTCAGTGTCCTTAGTAACTGTCGCACCCGCAAACCTTTTTCCATCCAGAATGAAGCTGCTGACATCGGTGAACCAGGTGTGCTCAGCATGTGATAGAGGCAAATCCAGCAAGTCTGGCCAGAGGCTATGTGCTTGGGCCAGGATCTGCTCACAATCATGCATAGGCTCTTCCACATCTGGATCCGGCAGCAGAGTTGCTGGGTTTAATGCTGTAGGTACACAGAAGCTGATATGTGCCGGGTTAAATAACAAGGTCTGGTAATGGACCATGTGGGCATTGCTCAACTATCAGTCGGTCAGTTGTTTTAGCACCCCCTCTAGAGCGTGTGGAATGGCCACAGTCAGGTTCTGTCCCAGAGTCAACTTATCTGCATCTTTTACCAAGAGGGCTACTGCAGCTATTATCCTTAAGCACGGAGGCCACCCAGTGGCGACAGGATCCAATTTCTTTGACAAGTAGGCGACTGGCCGTCTCCAAGGCCCAAGTGGCTAGGTGAGCACCCCTTTTGCTATTCCTTTATTTTCAGCCACGAACAATTTGAATGGTTTATTCACGTCAGGTAGGCCTATGGCAGGGGCTTCCAGAAGGCTTTTCTTGATTGACTCAAAGGCTTTTTGCATCTGCTCAGTCCAGTGAAATTCTGGGAGGTTTTTGGTGGCTTCATATAGAGGCTTAGCCATCTCAGCGAACCCAGGTATCCACAGCCAGCAACAGCCTGCAGTTCCCAGGAACTCTCTGACTTGTCTGGCTGACTTAGGCACAGGGATTTTCATCAAAGTCTCTTACGTGCATCTGACAGCCAATGCTTGCTCTCTTTTAATATGAAGCCCAGATAGGTGACTTCAGGTTTACAAATTTGTGCTTTTGTAGTAGAGGCCCTATAGCCCAAATTGCCAAGAGTCTTTAAGAGCCTAGCTGTTCCCTTTAGACAGCTATTTTTGTCTGGAGCGGCTATTAACAAATCATCTACATATTGCAATAGACTTATTCCAGTACTTTGGGAGTGGTACTCACTCAGGTCTTCATGTAATGCCTCATCAAAGATGGTAGGCGAATTCTTGAATCCTTGAGGCAGCCTGGTCCAGGTCAATTGACTGCTTATCCTGATTTCAGGATTGTGCCAAGTGAATGCAGAGTAGCTTTGGCTCTGTGGGGCTAAGGGCAGGCTAAAGAAGGCATCCTTTAGATCCAACACAGTATACCACACATGGCTCAGTGACAGGGAGCTCAGCAGGGTATATGGGTTTGGGACTGTTGGGTGAATGTCCATTACTCTCTTGTTAACTTCTCTCACGTCTTCCACTCGTCTGTAATCATCAGAATTAGGCTTTTTTACAGGCAACAGTGGAGTAGTCCAGGCTGACTGGATGGGCTTCAGGACTCCTATATCTAACAATTTTCTGATGTGGGGAGTGATCCCCTTCTTTGCTTCTAGTGACATAGGGCACTGGCGACCTTTTACTGGGTCGGCCCCAGCTTTTAGTTCCACAAAGATTGGAGACCGATGTTTTGCCATTCCCTTTCCCCCAGTTTCTGCCCATGCTTGAGGAAACGCCCATAGCCACTCATTTTCCGGAGACTCAGGCTTGGGATGCTGGTATAGCCTATACTTCTCTTCTAACTTACTAGTTATCAGTATACTAACAGGTTTTTCTCTTGAGTTCATCACAGAATCCCCACTGCCTGTGAACTGTATTTGAGCTTTCATTCTTGTTAAGAGGACTCGTCCAAGCAATGGGTAGGGGCAGTCAGGTATGACTAAAAATGAGTAGGTTACCCGGCCTACTCCCAAGTCCACTGTTCTTCTAGTAGTCCATTTATAGGTTTAGTGCCCGTCACACCTTGGACCCATGTTCTTTTATTGGACATTGGCCCTCTCAGGGCTAGTAATACTAAATTTTTCACTCCCGTATCTACCATGAACATGACTTGCCAATGCCCCTCCTCCTTGCAATAGGCACATTGATTCTTCCCCACTCTTGATTGGGGTTTGGGCTCCTGCTCTTTACTTGGAGTGGAGGAATGTCTAAAGTATCCTGCCTGCAAAGAGGTCAGGATTTCCCCGAGGTCCTTCTGGTGTTGTGCCTGTTGTTGCTCCCAAATTCTACCCAAACTCCTTTCCTTAACTCTGTTCCTCTTTTCTTGCTTGATTCCACGTTCTTTGTCCTTCCTTTCCTGTCTTTGTTCTCCTGTTTCTCTCTTATTATGAACCATTTCTGCCATTGCTACTAGATCCCTAACAGATTTTTCACCAAGCCTGTCTAGAGCCTGCAACTTTCGCTTTATGTCTGGTGCGGCTTGATTTATGTAGGCCAACATAATCATCTGAGCAGATTCCTGGGTCCCAAGATCATATTGACTAAAGGCTTCCATGAGCCGCTCAAGGTAGGCTGCCGGACTTTCACTTTCTCCCTGTCTAATATCATAAATGTTGGGCATATTAGTAGGTTGGCGAGCTGCCGCCTTGAGACCTGCCAGCAGAGCCTGGCGATAGACAAGGAGTCGCTCCCTACCTTCAGCCGTATTGTAGTGCCCTGCTGGTCAGGTCTCGGGAAAATAGGTGTCAATCAAGGCAGCATTCGTGATGAGCATTACAGTGGGGCCTGGGATAAGTCTCCGGGCCACTTCTTGGATACAATCTCTCTCCTCAGTGGTGAAAAAGACCTGTAAAAGCTGTCTACAATCGTCCCAAGTGGGCTGGTGAGTAAAAACTATAGTTTCAAGCAAGCGAATTAAATCCCGGGGTTTCTCAGAAAAGGGGGCATTTTGGGCATGCTAATTGTAAAGATCACTAGTCTCAAATGGCCAGTATTGGAATTCTTGTCGACCATCTGCGTCCACAGGACCTATAGGGCGTAGGGGAAGGGCAACAGAATTATGAAGAGATGTAGTTCTTCAGCGCCGGCGAGTTGACTGGGCGGGACCCTCCGGAGCGGCGTGCACAGCTGAAACATCTTCCTCAGAGTCCTCCTCTTGTAGAGTTAACTGGGGTTGGGAGTATGGAGGGGGGAAAATTTCCTCCTCCATGATTCCTCCCTGGAGGACAGGTAGGTACAATTTCTTCTCTTCCCTCTTGGTTTCTCTGTTTCCACCCCATGTCTTTTGAGTGAATATTGGGGTAGGGGAAGGAGTGGAGCAGAGAGTTGGTAAGAAAGGCCAAACCCCAGCCACTCTGGCAAGCAGTATGGAGATTCCTCAGAAGGTTCAATATAGAACTCCCCTATGACCCAGCAGCCCCACTTTTGGGTATCTATCCAAAAGCCCACAAACAAAATCACAGTAATGCCACCAGCACAACAATGTTCATCGCAGCACAATTTGTCATAGCGAGAAGCTGGAACCAACCCAGATGCCCCTCCATAGATGAATGGATCAGGAAAATGTGGTACATTTACACAATGGAATTTTATGCCTCTATCAGAAAGAATGACATTGTTCAATTTGTAAGGAAATGGAAGGACTTGGAAAAAGTTATACTAAGTGAAGTGAGCCAGACCCAAAGAAACGGACTCTATGGCCTCCCTTATTGGGAATAATTAGTACAGGTTTAGGCAAGCCATAGCAGAGCATCACAAGGCCCAATAGCTATACCCTTAGAAACACATAAGATGATGCTAATTGAAATGAACTCCATGTTATGGAAACAAGTGATATATCACAGTTGTAACTACTTTCAACGTCCTATGTGTATGTGTAGTTTCTATTATTGATAATGTTTTGTATCACCTTCCTATGTTTGTACCTACACTATCTCTGTAATCTTATCTGAGTATATTGGAAACCGTGTTTACTGGTATTGGAAGTAGGAAATTCAAAGGGAATACCAAATTAGAGAGACACAGGGTAAAAAAAGAGAAATAACTACAAAAGCAATACTTGCAAAACTGTTTGGTGTAAGTGAACTGAACACCTGGGGGGGGGAGGGAAAGGGGGGAAGGGAGGGGGGCATGAGGGATAAGGCAACAAACAGTACAAGAAATGTATCCAATGCCCAACGTATGATACTGTAACCTCTCTGTACGTCAGTTTGATAATAAAAATTTGAGAAAAAAAAAAAGAAAGAAAGGCCGAACCCAAGCTGGAGTGTCCCTGTCAACTAGTTACCTCCAAGTGTCTATATAAGGAACCTGGTGTAGATAGCCTGAACGAGGGGCGTTGATTAGGCTATTTACATGCAACTAGTTTCTTTTGAAAAGAGGTTTTCTACTCCTTTGGATTCTGAAAGATGATATTTGTCCATCCATACAATTTCTTCTGGTGTACTTCAGGGGGTCTCTTGGCTATTCTTTAATTCTGAGTCGTATAGATATTGAAATCAGGAGCTTTTCTTGGTTCAGTTTTTTTTTCTCTTCACTCTGGGATGTACTTCAATATAAGATGATGTATCTTTTTAGCTGCATCGTTTTCTGAAGAACATCCAGTTCCACAATACTGGTGGAGATCAAGTGATTTTGGATGAGAAAAGGAATTTGGAGGCAGAGTATGACATTGTGAACATTTGGACTTTTCCAGAAGGTCTTGAATTCAAGGTAAAATTAGGAAAGATTTCTCCATATTCCCTACCGGGTCATCAGCTGTCTTTATCTGTTGATATGGCACAGGGGGACATAGAGACCACAGAGGTGGCTTAGATTTAATTGTAATGCTTTGACACATAAGGAAGAGAAAAAAAATCACCCTTAAAATGTATATCTAGTTGGAAGTCAGGAAATTATTCCTGAAATATTACCTACTCAGGTGGCTGAGATCTGAAGATGATGGTTTGAAATCAGTCCAAGCAGGAACACCTGTATGACTCTTATACTAATTTAACCAGCAAAAAATCAAGTTTGGGCATTGGTAGTGCATGCCTTTAATCCTGTGCAATCAGAAGACTGACATTCTGAGAGATCTAAGATTATGGGACAGTTTAAAGCCTGACCTGGCCAAAACAATCTCTGAGAGTTTTATCTCAAGTGATCACCAAAAAGCTCAGGTTAAGCTGTGGATCAAGTGGTAGAATGTTAACCTTGAGCAAAAACAGTCTAAGCACCAAGAGTAGCAATAAAAGAGAAATTTAGAGTTGCTAATGTGGATTTAGAATAATGTCTTAAAACATAAACTGCGTATTTCTTTGCAGGTTTCTAACACCTGACAAAGTTTACCCGTGGAATCAATTTATTTGGCTGAAAGATTTATTTTACTCACTTCTGTGGAGGATTCATTCAATGACTAGGTGGCTTGCTACTGAGGAATCATTGAAAGAGTCTTGTGACAAGATTTTCAACTCATGGACACTGACATGTAAGAAGGTATGGTGGATAGAGGGTTCACATCACCTTATAATAGGGAAGTCTGTGCATTATGTACATCTTACATTTACAGCTAAAAGGAGAACTATTTCTCCTTGCTACTCACAGTCTCACAGATGAACAGGAGATGACATGAATTCAAAGGAATCTCCATAGGCCTGGCAAATAGCATTTACTTTCTGCCATTAAGGTATAAGTTCTTAAAAGTCTCACACTTCTCAAGGCTATTGTGATCATGTGATATGGAATGGATAACAGTCTTCAATTTATGGACTGGATTTATGTGCTTAAAACTTTCCAATTTCTAATCCAATTGTTTAAAAGAATGGACTTTTTAATAAGTTAGGTAAAACTTGAACAGTTACTGATACCTATCAGATTTCCTTCAGCCTCCTCAGTCTGTCTGCAGTGAAAGTTGTGGTCCTGGATTCAGAAAATTGCATCAGGAGGGAAAAGTTGTCTTTTTCTTTGATTGCACTCCCTGCTCAGAAGATGACATTGCTAATGAGACAGGTAAGTTTATGACTGAGGGAGAAATTCACACTCACTCCTGGAATAGCCCAATCCAAGGCAATGCACAAAGTCAGGTATTCAGATTGCAGAATCAAATTCCTTCCATCACATAGCAATTAGATTGCAACAGGGGTGATAAAGCTTCTTGAAACAAATAAACAAAACATGGGCTCTGAATAAAAAATAGGATTAATTTTTTTCTACTCCTTTGTATGCAAGTTTGTTCAACTTATTAATCATGTAATATCAACTGCTATCATATGAAATGCAATGCCTTCTTAAGAACAAGTTTGTGGTGTTCTTTAAAATTACATATAAAATACAAAGAAAACACAGACATGTCCATCTTTATTTCCTTCTGAAAAGAACTGTTCTTGCAACACAGTGAATATTATAAGCGGAGTTTAGGGTACAAAGGAGGAGCAAGTGTTGTGTATAGCATGATTTTATATTTTCCATTCGTGGTTTGATTTCCTGTTTACTGCCACTTTACAGGGGCATAGTTGAGAACAATACACAAGTTTGAGGAAGGGTCCCAATACGCTTATTTATATTGCACAGAGACATAGAAGGGAGTGCAAGCTTTACAATCCATGATAGTTAATGTGGTATTTGAGTTGCATCTACATGCTGAAAATTATTATGGCAACATGAAGAGGTACAGAAAACAACTGTGAAGATATTAAAAATGATGAGAAATAGTATGGGTGAAAGTCACTGCAAGTAAAAAGTTTCAATCAGACATAAAAAGAATACTGGACATGTCTGTTAATACTTGGTATTTTTACTTTATGCTAGGAAGTATTGACATGCTAGAATTATCTCTATATATGGGTTTCTTAATTTCCTGCAAAGTGCTGGAAAGGGACTCATGATTATTGAACTTCTCACCAGATATGGAGCACTGTGTGAAGTGCCCAGATCACCAGTATGCCAACACACCAAGAAACCAGTGCATCCCAAAAGCTGCAAGCTTCCTGGAGAATTGGGAGCCCTTGGGGATGGGATTGGCCTGCATGCCTCTTGGTTTATGGACAGTCACAGCAGCTGTTATTGGGGTCTTTGTGAAACATCACAACACCCCCATTGTCAAGGCAAATAATCAGGCTCTCAGCTACAACCTGCTCCTCTTCCTCATCTTCTGTTCCCTCTGTTCCTTGCTCTTTATTGGCCGTCCCAAAACAGTCACCTGCATTCTACAGCAAACCACATTTGGAGTTTTGCTCACTGTAGCCATTTCTGCTATTTTGGGCAAAACTGTAACTGTAGTTCTGGCCTTCAAGATCACTTCTCCAGGGAGAAGGATGAGGTGACTGCTGGTGTCAAGGGCTCCTAACTTCATCATTCACATCTGCACCCTGGTACAGATGACTCTCACTGGAATCTGGCTGGGAACCTCTCATTCCTTCATTGACACAGACACACATTCTGAATATGTCCACCTCATCCTCCTGTGTAACAAGGGCTCCCTCACTGCTTTCTACTGTGTGTTAGGATACCTGGGCTCCCTGGCCCTGGCCAGCTTCACTGTGGCTTTCCTGGCCAGGAAGTTGCCAGACCCCTTCAACAAAGCCAAGTTCTTAACCTTCAGCATGTTGGTGTTCTGCAGTGTGTGGCTCACCTTCCTGCCTATCTACCACAGTGCCAAGGGCAAGGTCATGGTGGCTGTGGAGGTCTTCTCCATCTTGGCCTCCAGTGCAGGACTCCTTGGTTGCATCTTTGCCCCCAATTGCTACATCATCTTGTTAAGGCCAGACAGCAACTGTCTGCATGACTTCTGGGACAGAATACATCCTCAAAGAAATAGGTCCTCATAAGTTTGAACTTTTATGTTTGGTAAAATATATTCCTTTTGTCCATCAGATTCGTCTGTATTGTTGTAATCTCTGACACCGTATGTCCAGTTAACTACCACTTCCCCCTTGCACCAAAGAGCCAGAAATGGAGCTGTGCCTCAAGGGACCGATTACTAACCTGAGTAAAAACCTAAGGACAGCACCCAGCCCCTCATTTCAAGCCCTATGACCTGTAAACACACACACACACACACACACACACACACACACACACACACATCAGTTAAGAAGAAATTCCCTGACTACTTCTGACATGGTTGGGAAAAGGGTGGTACTTCAGATTGAAAATTGGGGTGTTGTCAAAATTTTGCCACGAAACAGACAGATTTCCCAAATGCTTAACCACCTCAGAAATGTGTACAACCAAAGAATCCTACAATGAGAAAAAATGAATCTGAGGTGTGATTTTATAACATTCTACTATTCAAATTCCACTGTCCAATGACAATGAAGAAATAAAGTATGAAAATAAAATATGGATGTAAATATTATAAATATGAAATGGGGAAATAATTTATCAATGGAAATGAAAGGGCTCACAGTCCCTGTAATGAAATCACTATCCTCAGAAACAAGGGGAAAGGACTGGGATGTAACTCAGTAGCAAAGCATGTGCCTAGCATGTACAACGTCCTAGGTTTGATTCCCAGCACCAAAAAAGAAAAGACAAAATAAATAGAGTTTAAAAAAAGGGGGAAAATGAGTTTGTATACTAATTTCACCAATGATTATAAATTATCAAAAGGACTACAAGAAATTATGCATGAATAAAGTCAATTAAAAGAAGCCATGACTACATTTGCTCAATGGGGCATGAGAAAAAGGCAATAGAAAGTGTTGGGAAGAAAAAAATTAATGGAACCATATAGCCTGAAAAAAACAATAAAAATGAAGTTATTATATCACCAGCTTCTGCATCGTGGCAATTGTTTTTTAAAAAGTGATTTTCCTACAGAAAAGGAAAAGGTACATTAAAATCTGATTACAGCAAAAACATAGTATATAGAATAATTACCTGGATGTGCAGCAACTTTATTCAAATCTATATTCACAGATAAAGTTTCCTAACAAGATGGGAATATAACATTGTAGTAGGAATTTATTGTAATGATAATATAAAGTGAATGATGTCAATTGTTTAAAAGATGGACACCAGGACTGGAGACATGTTAGGTCTTTGCACTACCAGTGAAACAGTACACTGTGGAAAGACCACTTAGATGAGTTGTACATCTATGTCAGCAAGTGGGAAATCACTAATACACAACAACTTACTTGATTTCCAAAGGGAGCAGAGGAAATACTTAAAGGCACCAAATTATAATGAAGGCACAGAAAGCATGAGAAGTTTTTACTTATTCTGTAAGAACTAACCAAATAGAAAACATTTGAATATGCCTATTAATCTCACTAGATCAATGATCACTTTCTATTTGAATTATCTACATATAATAATGTAGAGACAATAAACTAGAAAATACTTCAAATAATCTGAGAAACAGCATAAGATATAAGCTCCATGCAAACAGCCATTAAAAATTGAGATGAACTGCATGCAAGAGAAAATTTTCCTACTAATTTTGAATTTTTCAAAACCATTATATTATCAGTGTTTCCAAATGTGTTAAAGTAACTTATGGTGCGATGGATTTTCAGACAACATCAATAGCATAGTCAATTTTTTTAAACAAACAAATCTAGACATATAGGGAGAGAAATGACTAAGAAAACAACTTGGAAAAGACTTTAACATTCACCATAGGTGCAAGCATTTATAACAGATAAGCTACCAACTTGACTGTTACTGCATGAGTAGCTGAAAATCAAAAAAGTAACCCAGAATCCAAGATGTACAAAACCATGAGAGATGGTAAAGTTGTAAGAAATGTCTCTCACCTAGACCACATTGTAAGCAGTCATCATTCTCCCAGAGGAGAACTTGTAACACTTGTAACATCAAACCTGTGGTTTTTCTTGAACCCAGTGTCATTCTTTGCTACCAACTGGATGTCCTACAATGCCATGTGACACCACCTAGACTTAGCATAGTCCCCATGAGTTCAGATCTCAGTGCCACCGCACTACCTCCAGTGCAGAAACCAGTGTAAAGCATGTATTCATTCAATGGGGTCACCACTGGCCTTCCTGCTGGGACAGAGGGCTGGCACCGGAGACACTGCCTTAGCATCCATTCTCGCCATGTGGAAGAAGATTATGAAAAACAAAGATGCTCCGATGACTCAGAACACTGTTGGCCTTACACATAAAGTAGTCCTTTAGACTCAAACAGGTAGAGAAATAGCCTTATACAAGAAGTGAAGGAACAATGCCCAGAATTCAAGTCCCACCACTGACAAAAAGAAATACTGTACACCCACACCAACACTCAAACACACAAAGTCTTTGTCCATCGAGCCGTCTTTCAAAATGCCCCTTTTCAGCCTTTCTCCATTGCAAAAATTACCTGGTCTTACCAACACCTGAAGACAAAACATAACAGGTGAAATGCTTTTCCCAACCTCTGTAATCCATCTGGATAAACACCTGTGATACAGAGCTCTGACTTAGCCTTTCTCCTTAAAAGCATCAGGAGACAGCAAAATCCTCAAAAGTTACCTGAAATCTTCTACCCTCTTCAGACTGTATTTTGATTACTCCACTCTGTTTCTCAATTGTAGTATTTTTAAGTTAGTATTACTACATTATCCATATATTTTTATTATTATCTTTCTTTGTTATATTGTTTATTTTCCTTCTTTAATTCTTTTTTCTCTTTTTCTTTTGTTTCTTAGGTTTCTTCTTTCTGTTTCTTAACTTCCCTATAGTCCTTTCCTCTCATTTTCACCTCCTTTATTTTTTATTATATCTTCATCTTACTTCTAATTTCACCCCAACTCATTTTCCTATCTCCTGGACCTTCAGCCCTTTGTTTTCTTTAGTCTGTTTATCCCTAGTTGTTTCTTTGAGCAAGACTGTACCAGTATTCATTTTGTCTGTGTCAAAGTGGCTCATCCTATACTCCTTCAAATCCAGTTTACTTTTAATCTCATGACATAATGCTTTACTGATGGCAACAATATATAATACCAACTAATGAATCACAATACCCCACCCTAACAAAGGAAACCAGAGATAGATAGAGGAATTCATGGTGTGAATGTTTGGAGTCCAGTATAATGTACCATGGCCAAATTTGTTAGTTTTTTTTTTTTCTCTTTTACCATCCAAGGTGTTTACTTGTTGAATTATATGCATATTCTTGTTAGAAAAACATGAGGAAATCCCTGCAATCTGTTTCTGCTTGTCTGGCTTACTGTGTTTAATATAATTCCTTCCACATTTTCCTGTTTCCTTCTTCTTTTTTTTTTATGCTCAACAGGATCTCACGTTTATTGAGAAGTGATTAATGGTAAAAAGAAAGGCAATGCCCTTTCCTCATTGGCCGAACAAGAAACTGAAGAAACATTCACTACACATTTTACAATATTTTTCTCTTCCAAAATGCATTTCTGAAAACGAGTTTTTACCACTGTTCTTAGGTTTGAAATCAAATTAATCCTGACTTCATCAGTATAATGTACAAGAACAGAACATTTCTTAGGACGCCTAGTACTTTACTTTGAGTAACAAAGGGTCAGAGAAAATGAACCACCCTTACAGACAAAACCTTGGGTAACACTGTTAAATTTTACTAGACAAAAATTCTTCATAAAATTGTTCTTCCATTTCAGAAGGGAAAAATCAAATTTCCACTTTCTGGGGTAGATGCCCAAAACCTTCGCAACTCAAGTGTTCTCCAAGTGCAAATGTCAAAACGGGAGGAAAGGGTTTAAAAATTAGAGAAAACTGTATGCACTTACGGACTTGAAAATCCGAAAAACATAGTAAAAAGACAAAAACAAGCGTTATGCTCTGAAATCACAACCAAAGCCAAAATAAAAAGGACATTTTTCTTTTTTTTTTAAGTTTTTATTATAAAACTGATGTACAGAGAGGTTACAGTTTCATACGTTAGGCTTTGGATACATTTCTTGTACTGTTTGTTACCTTGTCCCTCATACCCCCCTCCCCCCTCCCCCTTTTCCCCCCTGAGGTGTTCAGTTCACTTACACCAAACAGTTTTGCAACTATTGTTTTTGTTGTTGTTTCTCGTATTTTACCCTTTGTCTCTCAATTTTGGTATTCCCTTTGAATTTCTTAATTCTAATACCAGTACACACTGTTTCCCATACACTCAGATAAGATTACAGAGATAGTGTAGATACAATCACAAGAAGGTGATACACGAACATCATCAATAGTAGAAACTACAGATACACATGGGATGTTGAAAGTAGTTACAACTCTGATATAACAATCATTTTCATAAAATGGAGTTCATTTCACTTAGCATCATCTTATGTGATCATAAGGGTATAACTAATGGGCTCTTGTTATCCTCTGTTGTGACTTGCCTAAACCTGTGCTAATTATTCCCAATAAGGGAGACCATAGAGTCCATGTTTCTTTGGGTCTGGCTCACTTCACTTAGTATAATTTTTTCCAAGTCCTTCCATTTCCTTACAAATGGGGCAATGTCATTTGTAAAAAGGACATTTTTCACCTAAACTACCTAGAGGGATTTTTTGTTTAGTTTTTTTTTTTCTTTTTCTTTTTCTTTTTCTTTTTTTCCATTTTCCAGTTAAGTCCTATGTCTTTTGTGAAATTCCAATACTTAAACTGCAAGTCTGCAATCGTCTCTGAAGTCAATGAAATTAAGAAACAAGTCCTAATTATCTTGAAGGTCATCTTTTCCATTTAGGATATGCAGACGCAACCGTTGCTGCAGTCAGTGCAGAACTGCTTTTATTTCCCACAACCTTCGCGTTCCTTTTTAACACTTTCTTCTTCCTCTTGGCGTTTCTCATAGTGTGAGAAGTCATCAAAAATGGAAGTGGTGTGCTTGTAGCTGGCTATGATTTTCAACACCTGCTTAGCTTTTTCCAGAGGCACTTCCTGAGTGTCCCTAGAGTTGGTCACTGCTTTATTCTTGTTGTTCTCCAGGCGAATGTGTCGCAGCTGGCTATTGGGAACGTCCTTCACAAAAATCCATCTGACATCAAAACGACCCTTCCATTTGTCCTGGGACCACACACCTGCACATGTATTGTAGTCCACAGCAGATTTCATTTCTGCAACTCCACAGAAGTGTCCACTGCTGTTGACACTGAAAAGTAAGTAAACAGGGCCTTTCCCGTTCATGGACCGGTAAGCGGCATCCAGTCTGTTACCATGCTCTGTGCTGCACCAGATGTTATATTTAATGGACCGGTGGATATCGTCCTCAGAGTAGCTCTTAATGATGAAAACCCAGCCATGTTTCAGATTCCAGTAAAAATCCTTAGGGTTATAGTTATTAATGGACCGCAGTTTCTCCAACACTGGATGAGGTTCTGAAGGAGTAGATCCAGAACCAGCCTGAGACTGTCCTACTCCATTACCATCCACCCCATTATGACCGAACCCACTGCCACGGTTCCGAGGTGCTACCCTACGGGTTGGCTGAGCTGCTTGTTGCTGGACTGAGAGCTGGGCAGGCTGTGGTGGAGGTGGAGGCAATGGCTGTGTCTGTTGCCCTACTGATGTCTGAGCCACTGGTGGGCTATTGTTGTTGGCCTGTTGACCTACAGGCTGAGGAGAACCCTGAGTTGGCTGACCTATATTCTGAACCAAAGCCTGCGAAGGGGCTTTTGCCACAGGACCCTTATTATCCCAAGTTCCAGTATCCATGTTATGCTTTATTGGGGGTGGTGGAAGACTTGATCCTGCAATGCCATTCTTGGTCTTCAACTTAGGTTGCTGTTTTGCAGGCTTGCTAGCAATATCAGCCCAAGATGCTGGTTTTGGAGGAGCAATGGTAGCTGGAGGCAAAATATTGGAAGCCACGATGTTACTGGTAATGGACCCACTACCAACAGCAGAACCTACAACTTTTGGAACGCTGCTTGCAACTTCTGTGCTACCCAGCTTCAGTGCCGCCATCCCTTGTTCTATAGTATTCATTCCAGGAGCCTTATTGAGGGTCTCATTGGCAAAAGCTGACTGTCCATCAATCATGGCTCCGCCTAAGGAGCTAGGTGCATAAGCATAATTGGTACTATATCCAGAGCTCTGAGTAGACTGTCCCTGAGAACTCTTATTTCCCCATGCTGAGAAGTCAATCCCACTGGGAAAGAAATAAAAACCATGCTGACCAAGAAATGGAGTGCCACCTAGGGCTCCTGGTTGCCCAAACATTGCATCTGGTAGGAAGTGGGGCTCTCCGTTGCTCAGTTGTCCATAAGAAATTAGATATGGCATGGCTGTGTCACCCCCAGTAGACCAAGCGGCTTCACCCAAAGAATAAGAAAAGCCAATAGAGGGACTGTAGTAACTGGGTAAGTATGAGTCTGACATGGCAGTATATACATTATTGGGCCTTGCCTGTGGACTCAGGTAAGGTTCAAAGCCGTCATCGTTCAATCCATCCTTTTGATGTACAGATCCATTTTGTACTTTGTTTCCTTGACCTTTTGGTCTCTGCTCCAAGAGGCTGCTGGCCGACATGGCTCTCGGATCCTCAAGGGTGGCGACGGTGGCGGACTCTCTTCAGGGCAGCGGCGGCAGCGGATGAGCCCCGGCGGCGGGAGCAGGCGGCGGGAGCAGGCGGCGGTGCAGCGGCGGCTTTTGTCCCTGACAATCGGGAGCCTCGGCGGACACAGCAGAGACACAGCGCGTGGCTCGGGCTCCGGCCTCTGTTTCCTTCTGAATGACACAGTATCTTTCCGTCTCATGGAAGTGTAGAATTCCATTGTGTCCAATCTTGATCCACTTGTCCTTTGAGTGACTGCTGGCTACAGGGAGATTCTTAGTTTGTGAGCTAGTCATGTTGCCTGTAGTTAAAAGGCCTCACATGTGTACACACTAGGCCAACACATGTGCTGACCCAATGCTTGCTCTCACAGAGCTTCTTGCTCTTGGAACACACTGGCAGCCATCTTCCATGGACACCTGACCAGGTATCCCAGGATGCCCTAAGTCATGAATAATCCTTGGTTTTTTAGCACCTAGATATTAAGGAGCTTGAGATACACTTGAGATACAGAACTGTAACATGGATAACAAAAGCAAGGAAACATTTCATTTAGGCAGTAACTTCCTGATTAAAACCCTAAACAGCTCAGTAAGTAAGAGGAAGAATTGACCAAGGGGATTAAAATCAAATAAAAACTTTTAATACAACAAAGTAAACAATCACTAGACTGAATCTATGGTTTCAGAAACATTGTTGCTACCTTAGGCAATAGTCCATGGATATATTTGTGGAGGCCTCTATACATGGATTTCTTTTTGAAACTTGATTGAAGCAACCACCAATGTTCTGTAATGGTTTTGGACAATGGCTGTGCTAATTTACCAGGGTTAGGGTAATATCTTTGGTTGACATCTCACTGGCATGGGATTATTTTGGGGGGAAGGGCATTTTTTTGGCCAGTCCTGGGACTTGGACTCTGGGCCTGAGCACTGTCCCTGGCTTCTTTTTGCTCAAGGCTAGCACTCCGCCACTTGAGCCACAGCGCCACTTCTGGCCATTTTCTGTATATGTGGTGCTGGGGAATTGAACCCAGGGCCTCATGTATATGAGGCAGGCACTCTTGCCACTAGGCCATATCCCCAGCCCCAAAGGGCTGAAATGGATTACAGATGTAATCCAGTTGCATCACCTCAAATCCCTTTCATGCAAATAGTTTCTTGACACAGGCATTGCACCAAAAATATCAAAGATAACTTCATCCCAGGGGCCTCACTATCTGTGGTATTGGAGGAAATGACAGCCCCTGCGATGAGGACAGAGAATCTGCAAACATATCCAACTCGTGTTTTATTCCTGCATGCAAGGACACAGCTGCAGAGCCCCAGGAAAAGGTTTTACACATTCTTCCTGGGGATTCCTAAGAGGCTTCGATGAAAGTTGGGCTACAGTGTACATGTCTTTCACTAAACACACACACACACACACACACACACACACACACAACTTGAAAATAGGAAAGTTTTCTCCTTGTTCTCTACAAAGTCAGCAACTGTCTTTATCTGAAGAAATGGTAGAGTGGGCCACAGGAACCACAGAGTTGTGTTAGATTCAGTTGTAAGGATTATAAGGACACATAAAGAAGCAAAATTATATATATAATAAGTTATATATATAATTTACATATACAAAATTACATACATATTCATATTGGTTGGAAGCTAACAACTTACTCCTTGAATCCTACCTATTCTGGTGGCTGAAATCTAAATATCATGAGTTGACATCAGTCAAAGCAGAAACACCTGTGACACTCTTATCTTCATTTAACCACCACAAAAAAGCAATTTGGTTTGCTGGTGGCTCCTACCTGTAAACCTATGTGTTCAGGAGGTTGACATCCTCACATCTAATCTTAGAAATCAGTTTAAAGCCTGACCTGGGAGAACAATCTGTGAGATTCTTATCTCAATTGATCACTAAAATATCAGGTGGAGTTGTGGATCAAGTGGTAGAGTGCTAACCTTTTGCAAACAAAACCCACTGACACTGTCCAGAGCTTCAATTCAAGCCCCAGGATAAGCACCACAATGAAAAAAAAAAGTTCAAAGTTCCTTATGTTGTTTTAGAATATGGTCATCAACTATAAATGGCATACTTCTTAGCACATTTCTCACCCTGTGACAAAGTACTTGAAGAATTACTTTAGGGGGCATAAAGGTGTATCTTGCTCTGTTTGGTGGAGGTCTCCTTAAATACATAGTTGGCCTGGAAATTAGGCATGTTCTGTGAAAGGAATTGTGGAAAGAGTTGTGGCCACTGAAAAAGTCAGAAGCAGATACTATGCATATGAGGTTCACATAACCCTATAAAACAAGATCTGTGCATTCTTTACAGTATAGTTTTAAAGTTTCAAAGAGAATTCTTCCTCCTTGCTCTTCACAATTTCACCTATGATTAGGAGACACCATATGAATGCATGAATTCAAGGAAACCACTATCTCTGATCTTTTAAAGGTCTCATACTTCTCAGTAGTTCAACAGTCTAGAGATCAAGGCTATGCTACATTAGCCATTTGGGATCACATGGTATAGAATCTATAACACCATTCAATTTACTGACTGGATTTGTGTGCATAGAATACTGTGCTTAATAATCTAATTCTTTAAAATAATGAACATCTTGGAGTGTTAGGTCAAAATATCATACCTACCAGGTTTCCATTAGCCTCCTCAGTCTGTCTGCAGTAAGAGTTGTGGTCCTGGATTCAGTAAATCCACTCACGAGGGAAAGGCTTGCTCAGAGGATGACATTGATAATGAGACAGGTAAATTCGTGGCTGAGGGAGGAATTCATACTTTCTCTTAGATTCCCCCAGTCCATACAAGTCAATGCAAAATGTCCTATATTAGGATTATAGAATCAAATTCCTCCTTCCTTCACTTAGTGATTTAATTGCAACAATGGATGATATA
Organism: Perognathus longimembris pacificus; assembly: GCF_023159225.1. Taxonomy (NCBI): domain Eukaryota; kingdom Metazoa; phylum Chordata; class Mammalia; order Rodentia; family Heteromyidae; genus Perognathus; species Perognathus longimembris. Next base: position 41,309,282 of record NC_063178.1, read on the forward strand.
CCTTCTTGAAAAAAGAAACAAATCAGGATCTCTGAATTACAAACAGGATTATTTTTTTTGAGTCTCTCGTATGCTTTTTTTTAATCCAAATTCTCAGTATCTAAGTTTAACTGCTATCATATAAAGTGCAAAGCCTTGTTGAGTACGAGCTTTCCATGTTCTTCAAATTCATCTTTAAAATACAAAGAAAACACAAACGTTCACATCTTTGTTTTCTTGTGCCCAGAGCTGCTCTTGCAGTAGAGCCAGTGATGTTGTTTGGGTTTGGTGTTAAAATGCAGGATCAACTGTAGTGTATAGTATGAATTTATACCTTCAATGAGTAATTTGATTCTTGGTTCTCCACTGCTTTACGAGTGTGTGGGACAGAAAAATACAAAATTTCAGCAGTAGGGTCACAGTGTTCTTATGTATAGTATAAGGAGTCATAGAGGGAAATGCAAGTTATAGTATCCACAATATTGAGTGAGGTATTTGAATTATGCACACAGGTTGAAAATTATTATGCCAGAGTAACTAATTATGAAGATATTACAAGTGGCAAAAATTTATATGTATGATAGTCACTGCAAGTAAATAAGTTTCAACCAGGCTGAAATAAGGAGAACATAAGAACTAGTAAAGGATCATGATAAAGACATAAAATAGGGCTGGGGGTATGGCCTAGTGGCAAGAGAGCTTGCCTCATATACATGAAGCCTTGGGCTTGATTCCCCAGCATCGCATATAAAGAAAATGGCCAGAGGTGGCGCTGTGGCTCAAGTGGTAGAGTGCTAGCCTTGAGCAAAAAGAAGCCAGGGACAGTGCTCAGGCCCTGAGTTCAAGCCCCAGGACTAACCAAAAAAAAAAAGACATAAAATAATACTGAATATGTTGGGTAATACTTGGTAATATTTACTTTATGCTAGTAACATTGACATGTCAGGATTATCTCTATATAGGGAATTCCGAGTTTCTTTTATGTACTGAGAATGGACTAACAGTTACTTGACTTCCTTACCAGACATGGAGCAGTGTGTAACATGTCCAGATCACCAGTATGCCAACACACAGAAAAACCAGTGCCTCCTAAGAGCTACAAGCTTCCTGGAGAATGGGGAGCCCTTGGGGATGGCCTTGGCCTGCATGGGTCTTTGCTTATCTACACTCACAGCACTTGTTCTTGGGATCTTTGTGAAACATCACAACACCACCATTGTCAGGGCAAATAACCAGGCTCTCTGCTACATCCTGCTCTTCTCCCTCATCTTCTGTTCCCTCTGTTCCTTGCTCCATATTGGCCGTCGAAACTCAGTCACTTGCATTCTACAGCAAACCACATTTGGAGTTGCATTCACTGTCCCTGTTTCTGCTGTCTTGGCCAAAACTGTAACTGTGGTTCTGGCCTTCAAGGTCAGTTCTCCAGGGAGAAGTATAAGGTGACTGCTGGTGTCAGGGGGTCCTAACTTCATCATTCCCATCTGTACCCTGATCCAGGTAAATCTCTGTGGACTCTGGCTGGGAACCTCTCCTCCCTTCATTGACACAGACAAACACTATGGCCATGGCCACCTCATCCTCCTGTGTAACAAGGGCTCCCTCACTGCCTTCTACTTTGTCTTGGGACACCTGGGCTCCTCTGCCCTGACCAGCTTCACTGTGGTTTTCCTGCCCAGGAACCTGCCTGACACCTTCAACGAAGCCAAGTTCCTGACCTTCAGAATGCTGGTGTTCTGCAGTGTGTGGTTCACCTTCCTGCCTGTCTACCACAGTGCCAAGGGCAAGGCCATGGTGGCTGTGGAGGTCTTCTCCATCTTGGCCTCCAGTGCAGGGCTTTTGGGCTGCATCTTTGTCCCCAAGTGCTACAACATCTTCATAAGGCCAGATAGAAATCTTCTGCAGGGCTTCCGGGACAAAACACATACTCAGAGAAGTACTGAGGTCTTAGAGGAGGGACATTAAAAGACTCATTAAAATACAACGTTTGATAAGATATAGGTTATAATGCAATATTAAGCAGGGATTTGCAAATACATTGCACTGAGTAGTCTCACACATTTTATTTATCATTAAGTTGTAAAAAACATTTTAGTGTGAACATTTCATTCAGAAGTACTGATTACTTGAATTGAAATGATGACTTTACATCCATTTCATCTAGTAAACATCTTCATTTATTGGTTATACAGAGGAAGAGGAATGAACAACATTCCTAAAGATAAAATGGGCAAAATCATACATTCTTAAGAAAGCAATAAAATGAACAGAGGATATCACCCACTTCTGCCTGGCAGGAATTCTCTAGATAGATGGAATTTATATAGAGAATAAAAACCTATGTTAAGAACTGTGATTCCAAAAAAAAATGTAATGTTAGGAATCATTAGAGGAGTTGTTAATACATTTTACTAAGTAGTAAATCACTAAAAATATACAAAATATACTTGCTTCCTAAGGGAACAGAGAATACATAGAGATCACCAAATTACAATTAAGTACAGAAAGCATGAGAAATATATATATGTATATATAATGTGTATATACATATACATATATGTATATATACATACACACATATGTATGTATATGTACATATATACATACATATATAGTGTATATATATATAATCTGTAAGGAATAAACAAATAGAAAACATACAAATACACACTAGTCACAGTAGATCAATGGTCACATTCAATTTGAATTATCTGCATATAATACTTAAAACAGAGGCAATCAACTTGAAGATAAGGACCAACTTTTGTTGTTACACAAGAAAAAAAAATTCTTATATGTAATGTCTGTGATTGATTTGCAGTGATCAGTGCTCCTTGGGGCCAAGATCTGGCCAGCCCCGAGCAGTGGCTGTTGAGTTCCTTACTTCCCAGTTAGGAGGCATCTGTGGTGTGGGTAAGCTGGGATATGAACTCCCTACATGTGAAAAGTTGCAGCATAGTTAGAATCAGAATCCTTCTTGATTTGAGGACGTGGCTGTTACCTAGATTCCTCTACTCTTTCCAGAACTTGGTAGGTCTCCTTCAAGACTGGAACAGGAGGGAGTGGGAGGGCAGAGGTTTTCTGTGCTAACACAGGTGGCTGTTATCTGCTGCCTCGAATTGCTGGAGTGCTTGGGTGTGGGTGGCATGGAATCAGTAGCCTTCCCAGGTATGTGGGGGTTCCAGCTTCTGAGATCCTGCTCTTAAGCCAGCCTGAAATCACCCTCAGTTTTGATGACCTCTCCAGCTTTCTTGTTTTTCCAGTGAGGATTTAGGTTTTGAAATTCCAAGTAGCACAGCTATCCAAGGGCCATGTTGCAATATGGCTGCAAGGCTGAGCTCCTCCTGACTCACTACTGAGGTGTGGGTTTGCCTTTCCCTGCGTGGGCCTTCCATTTGTCACCTGAGAGGGGTAGAGTGGGGAATCAAATATCTTTGCCCTTTCAAAAATGGCATTCGTGTAGGTTGGGGGGATGTATGCCATTCCAGATGCAGTTCTCTGGGAGAAAGGGCAGATACTTTTGGAGAGGGAAGCACTCACCCGTAGCCTTGCTATTTCAGACCCTCTGTGATGGGTTGAATTGTCACTATGTCCAGCTGTATCCAGCTGGGTTTTGGGCTCCCATTCCTGCTGCTTAAGTTCTTGCTGAAGGTACCAGTAAAGCCTGTGAGCTAGGCTGCTGCTGTTGCCATCTCTAATTTTGCTCCCCACTTCTTTGGTATCTATCTCTGTACAATTATCTCTTACTGGGCTGGACTTCCTTGGTATGGAAAGCCTGAGAGGGACATAAAACTCTGCTTCTTCAGACTGAGATGAATGTGTTCCCTGTTCTTCTTTGGCCATCATCTCCTCCTCAAATGTGAATTTATTCTCACAGCAGTGACAATGTCTATGAAGAAGGCTAAGAACAAATGCTGCCAAGAATGAAGGGAATTGGAGCACTGACACGCGAATCATGAAATTCCATGCATGCACTAGGGAAATCTGTACGTAGGTTCCACAAGAAAGTATAAAAAGCTTTATGATATGAAGCATGGCCACTACCTCGAGAGATTGAAACCCACTGCATGTGTTTATGTAGATAGATAGATATAAATATTTGCCCTCCTTAGAGCTAACATATGATAGTAAGAATTTAAATATACAGTGATAGAAGTTCCATAAATGCAATGAATATACTCCTTTAATAGACCATTCACAATCTCATTCAAAATTACAGAGTACATTCACAGCTCAGACGTAGCTCAGTTTTCTAAGGCCATTAAGTTGTCAACATGGAATTTGGGTCTAGCATATTTTGACAAGTAGAAAACACGTTGATTGTAACACCTATTAAGGCTTGGGATAGAGAAGATATCCATCTATTACCACAAGTTCTTAGACAAGACAAGTACATCATGAAATTAACTTGATTTTTATGTGTAGAAAGTCTAGCCAAAGTTACCTGTATGTAGGGGAACGTTCAGAATATAAATGTGCAACACAATTTCTGTATTGACTTGACTTATTGACATATAGTTGCTGGTTTCACCAGCACCATTGCCTCCTTAGGCAATAGGAAATCGAAGCATTTGTGGAGGCCTCTGTGCACGGAATTCTTATGGAATCCACTTCAGTCAACCAGTAATGTTCTGTGGCTCTTATGGAAGTTAGATGTCTGAATTGACCATCTGGGTATGATTCCCTAGTAACTTTAGCTGAAGTACCAACTGGTAAAGCTATGATGCAGCCATTCCACTGTGTATGTGACATGACATCCTGTGGTGCAATCCAGTTGCATCATCCCAAACACTTTCATGCAAATGGTTTCTTGACACAGATGTTTGTCTAAGTACATCACAGATAATTTCATCCCTGGGGCCTCACTACCTGTGGTCTTGGAGGAAATCATGGCACCTGCGATGAAGAAGGAGAATCTACAAACATGTTATCCAACTCGTGTTTTTCTCCTGCATGCAAGGCCGCAGCTGCAGAGCCCCAGGAAAGGGTTTTACACATTCTTCCTGGGGATTCACAAGACGCTTCCAGGAAAGGTAGCTACAGTGTACAACTTGGTCAATAAAAAGACTCATGTGCACCTATGCAAAGATATATGACGATTCACACAGGACACAATGGGCCTCATTTCCAGAGAGAATTTCACTTTGGCAGATGCTTCAGGGATGTGCCCTTTGATTTTCATACACATTTTCCTCCAGTTTTCCCTCTCTGTCATATCCTTGACCGGCACTAGCTGCTTTTCTACCATGAAGCACTGAATGCACAGGGATGGAGATGCGATGATCGCTGGCTTTTTCCCCCTCTACACTGGGAGCAGAGGGCAGTGATGATGAAGCTCCCAGCAATGAACACTACAAGCTGTAAGTAAATCCTCACACTGTTTCCCTTTACTGTTTCTCCCTCTCAGGATGGGCCATGGCTGCGGGAAATCTAGGTGCTCACATGAATGTGCCCTGTCTTCTCTACCCTGACCTCCCTCCCATCCCTAGGCACAAGAAACAGCTTTCTTTCATTATTTGATATCGCATTTACTGTGGAGTCATTTTCTGCTGGTGGTTTCCTTGCTTTCCAGGGGCTGTGACACTTTCATTCGATTCCAGCATCCCTGTATCTCCGCCATCCCAGCAGTCATTGGGGAAGTTGAAGTTGTGTGTGTACAATTAAGCAGAGTCAGTGGTACACTTTTGTACTAAAATGTTGCAAACAACTTTCCTACCAGTCTCACAGACCAGTCACGTGAGACTTCTTGGCTAACACTTATATGGTGAGGGTATTTATTTTAAAATAATTCTGATTGTAGGCTGGTGGCTCATGACTGTAATCCTAACTACTCAGGAGGCTGCTCTGAGGATGGAGGCTTGAGGCATAACATTCTGTAAGCCTGTTATCTCCAAGGAACCACCAAGCCCAGGAAGGAGAGCCCTAGGTCAGGTGGAAGAGTGAGAGTCTTGAGGAAATAAGCTCAAGGATGGTTTCTCGGCACTAGCAGGTACATACACACACACACACACACACACACACACACACACACACGCACTGGCAATACAGGGATGAGCCACTAATACTTAGCTTGCTTTGCACTCTTGATTGGCCATTTCTCTCAAGGCTGTTGCTCTACCACTTGAGCCACACCTCCACTTCCGGTTTCCTGTAGGTTAACTGGGGATTAGAAGGTTAATGGGCTTTTCCACCACATCTGGCTTAACTCAGGAACATCAGCTAGGAGTACAGGCACACGTAGTTTTAATTACTGGAGGTGCCTCCAGTTTTTTAATTTTTATATACCATCACCAAAATGGTAATTCTTTGGGATTTTTGAAATTTTTATTGTTTTGAGTTAGGACAAATTATATTTTGAAGGGGTTCCATTGTGGAATTTACATGCATGCACGCAGTACTCTTGGAACAAATTACCTCTGTCTTCTTGTATTTACTGCTAAGAAAATTAATCAATAATTTTCAGAAGATAACTCTGTGATCCAGAACATTCACATGACCACTGGCTGATGGGTTTTATACTAGGTAGATCCAAGTACAAATGTACATGAATGACTAATAGGAGAGTAAGTGGCCCACCTATGAATAAATATTAAAACTCACCACTAAAATGAGAAGCCTCTAGTTCTCTAGGCAATTATGTGAAGAATTTTACCAAAGAGAAACAGGCAATGAATGTAGTCATTCTATCTCCATGGGACCCTTTAAGGTAATCCTCTGTAGGCCCATTTCTTACAACATATTTTTTCAGAAACTGAATGTTGCAGCTTTGTCTAGTTAACAAAGTAATTCAAATACCTGGAGTATCTACCTCTTAACATCTACTACAGGGTAACAAGATTGAAACACCATGTCCTAGCATGCATCTCCAGGTCAGACCATATCTGTTGAATCTATATATGCTTGATGTAATCATAACATAAACTGAGGGACTCAAAGCAAGATTTTTCACTCAGATGGAGCCAGTTACTATAAGATAAAGGCAATAGAATATTTGGTGTCATAAAAGCCTATTCCATATTGAATGGACAAGAGGTTTGTGCTGTGTTATATGTGGTACTAGAGAATAAGCAAGCTCTCTCTCTCAACTTAAGTTTTCTAATTCTCATTCATGTTCCCATCTAGGGGCTAGGGATATGATCTAGTGGTAGAGTGCTTGTTTCGCATGCATGAAGCCCTGGGTTCGATTCCTCAGCACCACATATATAGAAAAAAGCTAAAATTGGTGCTGTGGCTCAAGTGGTAGAATTGTAGCCTTGATCAAAAAGAAGCCAGGCATAGTGCTGAGGCCCTGAGTTCAAGCCTCAGGACTGGCAAAAAAATCAAACAAACAAACAAAAGAAGAGGAGTCATTCCTGTCCCCTAATCCTGTATCCAAGCATAAGACTACATCCACATTCCATCCAAATAGTGGGTAATAGTTTAACATATTTCTTGGAAAAAAATGTAGCATTCAATCCATCATAGTCATAAGGTTTGAAATATTCCTCAATTTTGATGCTCATTTCCCAGGCTTAACTTCAAGAACTACCTGTTTGTTTTGGCCTTCACTTTTGCTGTTGAAGAGATCAACAAAAACCCTAATCTTTTACATAATGTGACTCTGGGGTTTGATATCCATTATGTTCAGGTCGAAGCTTGGAAAACACTTAAAAATCTCTTTATTAGCCTCTTTGGGAACTACAACATTCCAAACTACTCTTGTGCAAGAGAAAACAAGTCCATAGCAGTACTAACTGGACTATCAGGAGTAATATCTGCCCAAACTGGGAAATTTCTGGACCTGTATAGGTTTCCTCAGGTAAGAGTAAGGATTTTAGCAACATTTATGGTCATGTCTCATTTGGTGCCATTTCAGCTGTTAGAACGCTATGGAGAGACTGGCTTTATGAACCTATCAAACTTTTAGATATCAGAGAATAGAAATTCAAGGTAATGGGAAATATAGTCCCATTGTTTAGCAAGGATGATGGAAATGTTAGAACAGAAAAATGAATTATTTGAAGTTTTAAGCTTTAACAATTATTTTTGTTTAAAAATGAGGAACTGAACAATGACTTCAAAGTGTAAACATATGTTGAACTGGGTGATGATGTCTCACAACTCCAATGCTAGCTACTCTGGAAACTTATCTAATTAACAAGCAAAAAGCAGGGAGTAATGTGTAGTTCAAGTTGTACAGCACTATTCTTGAGAGAAAATGCGGGGAAAGTAAATGAGGTCCTGAGTTCATGCCACTGCGTGCGCGCGCACACACACACACACACACACACACAAATGCACACTCAGATGCCTGTGCAAGATATGTTGAATGAAGTAAGTCAACCTCAGAAAGAGAAAGGGATCATGTGTTCTCTCATGTGTGAAAGTTACACCTAAAATATGAACACAAAATGGAATAAATATGCACCACACACATATCCATTTGCATATATACAAGATTAAGATGTAAAGTATAGTACACAAAAGGATGGAATTCCATGGTATGACCACCCTCATCAACTGACAGCAAAAACTATGAACACAAGAAACATGGAGCATATCTTGTCTCAGGGGTATATGTATTAAGGGAATGTGTAAAGAGGCAGAGAAACAGGGAGTTGGGATAATACAGCACAATATTCAATATACATATGTGAAAATAGAACTAGGAGAGTCAAACTATGGGTAGGACTGATGTAGATGGGAAGATCTGATGGAAATAGTGACAAACATCAAGAGGCATGGTATGAACAGATATGCAGTAAACCATTAAAAACTATTTTAATGCAAAAAGCAAAACCTACCTTCCTCCTACATCAACTGGTTACATAAAATATATCATGACTGACACTGTGGTGGGTAGAAATCTTCTCATTCATGGAGCATCCAATTTTCATTCCCTTTGGGCCTTTTGATCGTGCCCACCACAAGAAGTTCCCTGCTCTCTATCAGATGGCCCGAAACGACACATCGATGGCCACTGCCATGGTCTCCTTACTGCTTTACTTCAGATGGAACTGGGTGGGACTGTTAACCTTTCAAGATGAGAATGGCTTGTGGATTCTTCCTGAATTGAAAGAAGAGATGGATAAGAATAGAGTTTGTGCAGCCTTGGTGCTAGAAATCCAAAATCATATCATGCCATTAAACTTCATGACACTTTATGACGAGATAAGTAAATCTTCAACAAATATCCTCATTCTCTATGGAAATTATGAATCCCTAGTCTATGTAATGATGTCTGTTGAGGAATAGTTCATAAAAGGAAAAGTTTGTATCATGAATTCACAGTGGGATTCAACCACGAAGAGGAAAAATTTCATGATAGGTTCATTGTACGTACCTCTCATGCTTTCACATAATCACCCAAGTGTTTCTGGATTCACAGATTTTGTCCAGGCAGTGAATCCTTCCATGTACCCAGAAGACTTTTTCCTTGCTTGGCTGTGGTTTGTCTCTTTTAATTGCTCAGGTTCTGAGTGTGACTGTGTAACATGGGAGAACTGTCCTCGTGATGCCTCCTTGGATTGGTTGCCTGGAAACATTTTTGACATGACTATGTCTGGAGACAGTTACAATATATACAATTCTGTGTATGCTGTGGCCCAGGCTCTCCATGAGATGCTTCTTCATCAAGCAGAAGTACAAATAGTTGGAAATAGTAAGAAGACAGTGGCTTTCCACACACAGGTAAAGCCTTCTGTTTCAGGTGGCAAATACCATAAGCAAAGTCACTTCTTAGATGGTTTCCTTACCATATGAAATTAAATATTTCAGGTATTTTCCCTAAAACCCAACGAACTATATTGTTGAAATGTCTGTGAGGCACACTAGACATGTGTTCATATGCACTTCAGGAAAACCAGACCAGTAACAAGGACAATGTTAATTCTATGTTCTATGAATTCTTTGACTTTCAAATTACCTCTACTGATTATTACAAATGAGAGAAACCATGCAACCTGCTTTTCTTTGGGCCTGGCTTACTTCACTTAATATGATTTTTTTTTCAAGCCTTTTCATTTCCTTATGAATGGACTATGGCATTTTCTCTGATGGAAGCATAGAATTCCATTGTATATATATATACCACATCTTTCTGATCCATTCATCTACCAAGGGGCATCTGGGTTGGTTTCCTTTCTTAGCTATGGTAAACAATGTTTCAGTGAATATGGTTTTGCTGATATCTGTAGTGTGGCCTTGTTTGTGGCTATCTGTAAACGCTCAGAAGTGAGATTGCTGGATTCCAGGGGACCTCTGTGTTTAATGTTCTGAGGAGCCTCCGTACTACTTAACAGAGTGGTAGGGCAAGTTTTTATTCCCACCAACAGTGTAGTAGTGATCTCTTTTGGCCACATGTCCAGGAGCATCCATCATTTTTAGATTTCTTGCTAATGACAATTCTTACTAGGGCCAGTTGCAATTACTATGGTGTTTTGATTTGCATTTCCTGTATGGCCAGACATGTTGAGCATTTCTTAATGTGTCTATTGGCCATTCTTATGTCCTCTTCAGAGAAGTATCTCTTTATATCTTTAGCCCACTTATTAATGGGGTGGTTGTTTCTTTGAAGATTTGTTTTGGGGGGCTTTAATTTTTTTAGTTCTAAGTATATTCTAGATAGTAGACCCTTGTCACTTGTATGGATATTGAAGATCCTCTCCCAATCCATGGGATTTCTATTAATCTTGTTAGCTATGCCCTTTGCCATACAGAAGCTCTGCAGTTTCATGCAATCCCAGTTGTCCAACCTTTCTTTCATTTGTTGTTTTTCTGGGTTAGTACATATGACCATATAAGATGGTGCTCAGTGGAATGAACTCCAAGATATGGAAACAAGAGATTTTACTTTGATGTTTCCGTTTTAATGTACTATGTGAAGTTATTTCTTTTTCCTTTCATTTTCCCCACAGTGGTTTAGCTGGGGTTAATTCTGGTTTATTGTCACTGTATTTGATTTTGGTGCCCTGTGCATTTTATATAATGTTTATCTGAACTAAGGGAAGGGGAACAACAAAATGGTGAGACAAAGACAAAGGGCAAACCAATGCAACAGCGATATTCACAACACAATATGATGGGATTGAACTTTACAACTTGGGGGTGGGGATATAGGGTGGTAGGGATGGTGGGAAAAAAACAAGGGAGGAGATAACCATGTTCGACAAGAAATGTAGTCACTACCTTATGTATGTAACTGTAAGCCTTCTATACATAACTTTGGCAATAAAATTAAATTTTAAAATAAGAAAAGCAAGGGATCAATTGCTGAATGAAATTTAACACATTTTCATAAGTGACATAATTTACTTCTACTTCAGATATTAATAATGTAGAAAAGACAAACTAGAGACATTCATAAAATTACTCCTTGTGGCAAACTGAAGCTAGGCAAGTGAAAATTGTCTCACTCATGACTATTTACTTGAAGTTGTCCTCTCTTGAAAGGAGGCTTTTCACTTCTTTTGGTGTATTCCTCTGTAGGTTTACTTCTACTGTACTTCATCAGGTATCTCTGCTATTCTTGAATTCTGAATCAGAAATTAAAGACAATCCGGAGCTTTGCTTAGTTCAGGTTTTCTGTCTTAATTCTGGGATATATTTCACCATAAGATGGTGTATCTTTTTAGTTGCGCCCTTTTCTGAGGAGCATCCAATTTCACAATCTGCTGTGGATCAAGTGATTTTGGATGAGACAGGAAGTTGGAGGCAGAATATGACATTTTTAATGTCTGGACTTTTCCAGAAGGTCTTGAACTTAAGGTGGAATTAGAAAGGTTTTTCCACATGTTCTACATAATAATCAACTGTCTTTATCTGAAGATATGATACAGTGGGCCATAGGAACTACAGAGGTGGGTTGGATTTAATTGTAAGAACATATAAGTGATGAAAATTCACCCTTAAAATATATATGTGGTTGGATGTCAGCAATTTAGGCCTGAACTACAACCTACTCAGGAAGCTGAGATTTGAGCATCGTGGTTTGAAGTCAGTCCAAACAGGAACACCTGTGAGAATTTAACCTCCAAAAAGGAAATTTGGACAGATGTAGCTCATGCCTGCAATCCAATATATTCAGGAGACTGACATCCTCAGCTCTAAAATTATATATGTCAGGTTAAAGCCTGAATGAATAGAAAAATCTATGAGACGCTTCTATCAACCGAGCACAAAAAAAGCTGTGCATTGAATGGTTGAGTACTAACCTTCAGCAAAAACGAAAAGAAAAGAAAACATTGCAAAGATCCTGAATTGAGCCCTAGGATCTGTACCAAAAATTAAAAATAAATTTATAGTTCCTAATGTTGATTTAGAATATTGTTATAAAATATGTATTCCATATTTCTTAGTAGGTTTGTAATGCTTTGATAAAGTACCTGGGAATTACATTATGTTGATGAGACGTTTATTTTGCTCCTTTCCATGGAGTTTCATTCATTGGGTAATTGGCTTGCTACATAAGCATTCCTCTCACCAAAGTGTGAGATGTTGAAAGAGACTGTGTGAAAAGATTCTCACTTCGTGGACACTGGAAAAGTAAGAAAAAGTTTTGATGGGTATGTGGTTCACATAACCCCATAAAGGGGAGGTATGTGCATTATTTATAGCATACATTTAAGATTCAAAGAGTATTAATCCTCCTTGCTCTTCACAATCTCATAGAGGAAAAAGAGACAACAGGAATTTGAGGAAGGTCCACAGTGTTAACCAATAATATTTACTTTCTCATCATTAATCTCTAACCTTCTAAAGGTCTCACACTGCTGGAGCCAGCTGGCAGTGAAAAGGGAATCCTGAATGAGGGGGGTGAGGATTAAAGAAAAGGAAAAATACAAGACAAGAGAAAAAAGACAAGAGGCGAAGATGGGGTACAGGAGGTCTGCATCTTAAGATTGTAACTCAAGACTGCAGCCACGTTTATTCTTAACTTCCAGCTTATATGCAGTTTAGGAACCAGAGAATAGCATAGGGTTGCTAAAATTCAAGAACACAAAGAGGCTTTGAAGTTCGCAACATCTGATGGCAGTAAAGACAGAATGAGGTTGATTAACATAGGAATGTACTCCAGTGGTCATGGTCATAGCAAAGCAATTCCGGATAAGGGCTGAGTTACTAGTAAACAAATGTCCTTGCATTTAGCATATCCTTGTAATAAACAACACAGCCAGAGGTCAGAATGAGATTAGCTGCAGGCTTGGCTCCCAAAGTCACACAACTCAATAGTTCTACAGACTAGATAGAGATCAAGGCTATAGCACATAGGCCTTTTGTGATCACGTGACATGAAATCCATAACAGCATTGAATTTACTTATTGGGTTTATGAGTATAAAAATACTATAGGGGTGGGGCTAGGGATATGGCCTAGTGGCAAGAGCACTTGCCTCTTATACATGAAGCCCTGGGTTCAATTACCCAGCAGCACATATATAGAAAATGGCCAGAAGTGGCGCTGTGGCTCAAGTGGCAGAGTGCTAGCCATGAGCAAAAAGAAGCCAGGGACAGTGCTCAGGCCCTGAGTCCAAGCCCCAGGACTGGCAAAAAAAAAAAAATACTATGGGGGGGAGGCTGGGAATGTGGCTTAGAGGTAGAGTGTTTGCCTAGCATGCATGAAGCCTTGGGTTCAATTCTCCATTACTACATACACAGAAGAAACTGGAAGTGGCACTGTGCCTCAAGTGGTAGAGTGCTAGCCTTGAGCAAGAACAAGCCTCTGGCTCTGGAAGTCGGGTGGGCGCAGGACACCCGTGGCCGGTTGGGGAGCTGAGGGTGAAGGGCTGGCGTGGACGGCGGGGGAACTGAGGGCACAGAGCCCTTGAGGACAGCCAGGGAGCTAAGGGCCATGGAGCTGAGGGTGCAGGGCACGTGTGGTCGGCCAGTGAGCTGAGGGCTCACAATCCCTGCTCTGCGGAGCTCCCATGGGCAGGTGGCCCGCACCCCACCATCTCTCCGTGGCCCCAGCTAAACCCCCCGGGCCGTGAACCGTGATCCGCTCAGCTTCCTGGACCGCCAGGGCATCTCTGCTGTTCCTGGGGTGAGGTCTACCACACTCCAGGCCAGGGGGGAACCCGAGCCCTCGAAGGTGCTCCCCCTGCCTGATGGCTCATCCTAGGCCGAGCACCATCCGCTCCACGTGCAGCAGAAACTGCCTTGTGCACTTTCAACTTAGAAGTCGTGCCACATCCACGCGGACGGCGCACACCTGTGTGCCTAGCTCGTGTGCCTCGCTCCTTGGGAGCTGCGGTCATGGGACACGGATTACATGCAGCCCAGGTGGACGAGACCACGGGAGGCTCATCTGTAAGCAGCACAGAGCCCACGTGGAGCTGAGGCCCCAGCCTTGACCGCCACATCCACATGCCAGCGCCGAGGCTGGGAGCTCAGCCCTATCCGGCAGGGAAACATAATAGCCCCCACACATTCTGACAGAGATCTTGAATTTTTTCTATAGATAAGCAAACACATTATAAATGTATAAATCTTGCATAAGGGTACTCGTGAACTACTATTTTTGAAGGGAGGAAAGGAGAAAGCAAAAATAAAACATGAGTTGCACAGGGAGTAAATCTGACCAAAGTACATTATATATGCATGTATGGAAAAGCACAATTATGCAATTAATTTATATTAATAAAAATGTAAAATGTACACCATGCAAGTATTCAAATACCAGTAAGTGTTGTGTTTGGGTGCAACCTCATCCCAAGGAACACTGTCAAATTGCTGATGTTGGTAAAATAAAAATAATTGACTCGATTCCACACTTACATGCTGAGTAGTGAAACTTCATTTGTGGCCTAGGGCTGGCTTCATTCCCAACAATCAATACCATCCTTGGGGATATAGAACCCATTACAGATTTTAAACACTTGTACTCCATCACGTATTTAGCTCTGAGAGTGGATATATGCACATAATGACACGATTCATCAATACTAACAGTCTCATTTGATCATGATGTGGAGCTGTAATAATCCCTTAATGTATAAAATAATGGTTAATATTACAAATATTCCAAATAGGCCATTTGAAATCTTTGATGTGCGAGTTTGGAGTGGAGTCTGGAACTGGAAGGTGTGCCCTGAATTGTAAAAGGGGCGGTCCCCTTGAGTCAGGCCTGCTCCAGAAGATGACCACGAATCACACCTGCGTCTCAGGATCACAAAGCAAGCTCTCCAGAGGGTACTAAGGAAGCCAGGTGCCAGCGCTCAGGCCCAGACTCCTTGGGAGGTGGAGATTCGGGACTGTGCGTAGGGAGCAGAGCCAGCAGTTATTCTCACTTTGATCTCTGGCTATGTTGCTATCACAAGGATAAGCTAAGTGCAAGGACATTTGCTTTCTAGTTCCTCTGCCACTACCCGGAATTGCTTTGCTATGTCTGCTTTGCTATGTCCCCTGGAGTACATTCCGATTGTTAATCAACCTCATCCTTTGTTTACTGCCATCAAATATTGCGAACTTCAAAGCTTCTTTGTGTTCTTGAATTTTAACAACCCTATGCTATTCCCTGGTTCCAAAACTGCATATAAGGTGTAAGTTAAGAGTAAACACAGCTGCAGTCTTGAGTTACAATCCTGAGATGCAGACCTCCTGAACCCCATCTTTTGTCTCTTGTCTTCTTTTTTCTCTTAGCTATCTTTCTTTTTCTTTAATCCTCGACCCCTCAATCAGGATTTCCTCATTGCTGATGGCTGGCTCAGCAGACTGGTGCCTGAACAGGGACCTGAAAACCTGGGATGAAGGCAGAGGACCCCGCTGAGGTAAGAGGATATCCAATAACTTGGGAAAGAGAGTGGGAGAGAGTATGGAAAAATATAGTCGGGAGTAAAATATAATGGGACAAAGTAACAGTTGCACGCTGTACATGCAAGACCTTAAAGGGACGCTTCATGCCCAGGGAGTGAAAGTGGGGCAAAGTCAATTGGAATGTTTCTTTCACTTCATCAAGGAAATATGCCCCTGGTTCCCAGAGGAAGGAACCATTAACTTAGAAGTTTGGCAAAAAGTGGGAAAAAGGATTCAGGGACATTATGACACAAAAGACCCTGAAAAAACCCCAGTGGACGCCTTTACTCTTTGGAACCTGGTCAGAGATTGCTTAGATCCTAGACGTGAACACATTAAATTCAGTCAATCGACTGGAGAAACTGAACAGGGACCCGATGAGAGTTGCCCAGGAGCATATGCAGCTGCCCGGGAAGAGCTGAGGAAATTAATAAGGTCTGAACCCACTGGGCTAGATATTAAGGAAGACTCAGATGGCTCAGACACTAAGGAGAAATTATGCAATGAGCCTACTAAAGATAGATTGACCCATGTTGAGAATATGTTGGAATCAGTTCTAACTCTATTGTCACAGCTTCATCCAGAACAACAAACCCCTGTAAAGGTAGAGACTTGTGGGCCCCCGCCCACAATCCTGGTGGACTTTGATCCTTTCCCACCACCCCTTCTGCCTGCTATTGTCTCACAGCCAGTACCATCTCAGCCTGTGCTGTTAAAGGCGCCTGGCCCTCCTACCCCTAAGTGAAGCACCCTGCAACTCTCCTTGGTGCATGCTGCTCAAAGAGGGGAGGACATTTCTGGTTTTCATTTATTCCCTGTAAGGGGGAATGAAGATAACGAAAGAGTTTATCAGCCTTTACCACTTAAACAAATAAGAGATCTAAAGAATGCTTGTGCCCAATACCGCCCTACAGCGCCATTTACTCAAGTCATTCTTGAAACCTTGGATACTAAAACTTTATGCCCAAATGATTGGAAACAGTTGTCTAAGGCTTGTCTTAGTGGAGGAGATTACTTATTGTGGAAGTCTGAATTTGTGGAACAGTGTCAGGCCACAGCAGATGTCAACAAGGCAAATAATGTGCCTGCTTCATTTGCACAGCTTGCTGGGGAAGGTGATTACAATGACACCCAGACCCAGTTAGATTACACTCCGGATATTTATGGTCAGATCAGTGCTGCCTCTAAACATGCCTGGAATAGACTCCCTAACTCTAGTAAGACTGAAGACCTTTCCAAAATTAGACAGGGATCAGATGTACCTTAACAAGATTTTGTCTCTCGATTATTGGAGGCAACAGGCCGTCTGATCCAAGATGAAGATGCTGGCAAGGTTCTTGTACAACAATTGGCATATGAAAATGCTAATGCAGCTTGCCAAGCAGCCATCAGGCCTTTTAGGAAAAAGGGAGGAATAACTGACTATATTCAGCTCTCTGCACACATTGGTCCATCCTATATGCAGGGTCTCACCCTGGGTGCAGCACTCCAAGGGCAAACAATAACTGAATTTTTACGCACCCCTCGAAAAAGAGGAAAGGGTGGGGGTGCCCTCGCACTGCTGGGCCTCCTGTCAGCTGTTTTTCATGAGGACCAATGGGCCACTTGATGGCTCATTGCCTTAATCAAAGAAAGGGAGCTAGGCCTGGAATTTGTTCCCGTTGTAAGAAGGGGGAGCATTGGGCCAGGGATGGTAGATATATTTTAGAAAACAATGGCCGCCCGATTTCAGGAAACTGGCAGAGGGGCCTGCCCCTGGCCCCACGGAAAAATTTGGGGGCGGCTCCTTCCTTCCCCAACCTGAAGCCTATCCTCCAACAACCCGCAGCAAGAATCAGTTTCCAGTCTCCTCCGAGCAACACGAGGGAGTGCAGGACTCGACCTCTGTTCCTCCACCTGCACAGTACTGACTCCGAAAATGGGAGTCCAGGCCCTCCCTACAGGAGTCATTGGCCTCATTCCTAGGGAATCTGTTGGTTTACTGTTAGGCCACAGCAGCTCTGCACTGAGGGGCCTACACATTATTCCAGGAGTGATAGATGAGGACTATACTGGAGAAATAAAAATCATGGCTTCAGCGCCTGCTAGTGTTATCTCTATGCCTGCAGGACAAAGAATTGCTCAGTTCATCCTTGTTCCTTTAATTGGAGTTGGTGCCTCAGCCACCACAAACCCTAGGGGAGAAAGGAGTTTTGGGTCTTCAGACATATTTTGGGTTCAAAACATAAAACGGAGTGGCCCTAGCTTACAATTTATATACAAGAAAAGCCCTTTCGAGGTCTATTAGATACAGGAGCAGATGTGTCTGTGATAGCCAAGAGACATTGGCCTTCCCACTGGCCCCTTACTGCATTTCTCACGTCCTTACAGGGGATTGGCCATGTCACAGATCCCCAACAAAGCAGTGCCATCCTTAATGGGAGAGATGGTGAGGGCCACTCTGGGAAAGCTGGAGCAGGAAAGTCTGACAGACTCTTACCTCCAATTGACTACAAAGGTGCCATTGCTAATGTGATTTTAAGGTAATAGAGGATTAAGGTTAAGAGACAAGAGGTACCATGTAGCTCACTACTCTATGGCATGGATTATGTTAAGATATGAAGTTGTTCTGACTCTAAATATCACATCAAGGCATAATTTGCAAGTCCTTCATATTGGCAGGCTAGTGCCTTCTGAGGTGGTAAAGAAAAAAGTGCTCCATTCCTGCCTCTAAAGTCCTGGAAATTTGCTAGCAGTCTGTGGTGTGTGTGTGTGTGTGTGTGTGTGTGTGTGTGTGTGTGTGTGTGTGTGTGTGTCCCTTGTTGATATTTCACTTTGATTGCTGCCCTCAGTTTTATATGGTATTCATTCTATGTTCATGTCTGTGTCCAGATTTTCCTTTATCATTAGAGTACCAGTCCAACATAGGTTGAACTCACCCTATTCCAGTGTGATTCTATCTCATCTAATTACACCTGCAACAACCTTGTTGCCAACTGAGGCTACATCCCAATATACAACAGGTTAGGACTTCAGCCAGAGAATGTTGAGAGGACACAGTTCCACTCCTAGTCGCATAACCCCTGTCCAGCAAGCACATCACTACACTTAGGGAAGTCATCTCTCACAATTGAATGACCATTTCCTGAGCACGAGATAAGATCCTTTGGGTCTGTCACAACAGCTCTGGCCAGAGCAATTGGCTAACACTATTATCTGTGGGCTAGGAGTCAACCTAGGAAAGATGAAAAACTCAAGGGTGTTCTTTGCATCAAGAGCACTGTATGGTGAAAACTTGAAAGACAACCCCAAATCTGATCTGACAGTAGTCAATAGGCATTTCTTGTAAGGATAAAAGGAGAAATCAAGGTTTATATCGAGGAAAATTTGAGCACTCTTAATGTGACACTCTAAAATCTAAAGTGTTCCAAAACTTTAAAATTTCTGAGTTGATGAGGGAAAGTTCTACACTTGAGGTCACAAGACAATGGAATTCAATCTTTCCGTGAACTACATATAGTGAATAAAATAGTATTCTACTAGGTACATAAGACTGTATGGGGCACCTAATTTTGTGCTCATATTGAGTCTTATTTCTAAGATATTCTAGTGGAACAGGTGAATGTTCCAAACTCAAAAAGCAATTCCAAACCTCAAACAGTTTTTGTAACACTTCGGGAAACTTTTCAGGTAAGGAATATTTCATTTGTGATGCAATTTCTGTAATCATTTCTGGAAATAAATGTCAACCCACTTCAAAGTCTAGCCTCAGTTTCTAAAATGGGAATACAACCTCGCTAATATTAGACATCATAGAAATTACCTTTGATTCTGTTTCTGGCAAAATTTCATAAAAATATTTTCTAATGTATTAATGATTGTATAAAGTAGGATGCAAAGTGTTTAAAAACTAGCTCCAATGTGAAATAACAAATAATTTCATTTTAGAATCTAGGTTACCTGACTTTTGCAGTGAGTGATTATAGTGCCTCTTCGGTTAGACTAAAGTAAACTGAGTCCTTGTTTACAGGCTTGTGTATGCCTTCCAGAAAGCAGGCAGGGCATCATTTTAATTGACACAGGATGTTGCAGCTCTGTTAAGAGGATTTGTTTAAACTCTTCTGGACTGTCTCAGAACTTACTGTTCAGTGTGTGAAAATAACTCTTTTGCAGGAGAATGACATCTTTGGGGAGTCGTCTTTGAAAGGATACAGTCACAATATTCACACCTTGAATAGGGATTATCTCTCAAGATAAATAGTGATGGCTTGGTTCAGACAGAAAAGCATTTTTTTTTTTTTTGGCGCCAGTCCTGGGCCTTGGACTCAGGGCCTGAGCTCTGTCCCTGGCTTCTTCCCGCTCAAGGCTAGCACTCTGCCACTTGAGCCACAGCGCCGCTTCTGGCCGTTTTCCGTATATGTGGTGCTGGGGAATCGAACCTAGGGCCTCGTGTATCCGAGGCAGGCACTCTTGCCACTAGGCCATATCCCCAGCCCCTAGAAAAGCATTTTTGACAAGGTAAAAGCCTCTCTTCTAGTTCCTGGGGATCCGTTCCCTGGGACACATAAGGTTCCTTGTCTGAGTGGAAGAACTAAGGGACTGGAGGAGAGACACCTCATTAATTTTGTCAATAGCCAATTCCTTTCCATCTCAGCTTTTATAGACTGTATTGAGTAAATATATATATATATATATATATATATATATATGAGCTCTTCTGTACTTTCTAATTCCAGTCTCAGAATGATTTAAATATGGACCTTTCTAGTTTCAGCTAATTCCTTTCTCTTTTGTATGACATGGGCAGACCCTTGTACCATCCCCTTTTTTCTCCTCCCATTTCCTCTCATTTTCTTCCCAGCAGGGAGCATCACCTCTAATCAAGGTGGTTATGGATCTCCCATCATGCTCAGCACAGTTTCCTCTCTTGCCTTTTTGCAGGTCTTGATTCTTCTGATTGACAGCCCTCTCCTTGGTTTTTGTTTGCCTCCTTGTGGGTCCCCCTCCCACATACCCCTCATCCAAGAGGAGGAGGAAGTGTCCAGCCAAGACCCATCCATACCAGCGTGAGGCCAGCAACAGACATCACCAAAGTGCCCAGCATTTCATTCTGCTGAGCTTCAAGAGGTGTCAACAGGATCTTTTATTTTCATTAACACAATTCTCCACACAAAGGTTTTTGCTTTGACAGAAAGATACAAGAGAAAGAAAAGTGAAGGTGAGTGTGGAGGATAGGATGACAAATGTGATTATGGTTTGTAGGACACTGGGGGAGACATTATAGGTAGAAGCAAGCAGGGATTCCTGAGGGACACGAGGAGTAACCAGAACTGAAGTGAATAACAGGAGTCGCAGTCTCTAGTTCACAGACAGGCATCAGCTGCATGTTTAACTTTTCATTATGTATGAAATGGAGTTCCATATTTAAAGACCCAGTTACCCCTCTCAGCAACCTGATGGGATGATTTTGCTCCCATTTTGGAGAGAAAGGACTTATGTCCCACATAATTAAGTTACGTGTCCCAGTTTGTGAGAGGTGAATCAAATGCTGTGTCCTCCTTGCTGTCCTATTACAGGAAAATACAGACAGTCTGCAGGTAAGAACAGTCGCCTGGTTTCTTACAAAAGCTTCTCAGCTTTCTTGCTAACATGTGGAGACCTTTCTTCTTTGTTCATGGTCTAAAGTGTTTCAACAACTCTTAGTTGAATTAGTTAAACTTGAAAGAAATGAAGAAGAGTGATCATTTATAATGAGATACTAGCCCAAATCTAGCATTCCCTCTCTCACTCACTCTTTCTCTCTCCCTCTCTCTCTCCCTCCCCATCTCCCTCTTTCTCCCCTTCCCCCCATCTCTCTTTGTGGTACCAGAACTTGAACACAGGGCCTCTTCTGCCCAGGCTGGCTGAGAACTGTGATCTTCTAGCTCTCTCCTCTTCCTGGATTGTAAATCCAGGGGACATGTTCTTAACTCTGGAAACTAATTTAGTGCTGTTCAGATCTTAAGGTCAGAGATTATTGCATTTTTAAAACTATAAATGTTTGTTCATATGTAGGGAAGTCTGCAGAAAATCAAGGTTAATCAATTGTTTCATGTTGAAGTCAGCGTCATCCAATAGGCTTTCCTAGTTTCAATAATTATTTTATTCCTTCAATGGATCAGGGAAGTTTGATATAAAATTTCATTACGCTTTTCAATCATCTTCTTTCCCACTGTTGATCAAATTATTTTTTTTATATAATTTCTTTTTTGACATATGTTGCACGAGTGGGGTTCCATTGTGATATTTTCATATATGCATAAAAATTTACCCCTTCGATTACTTTCCTTCTTCCTCCTTCCCCTTCTTAAAATATTTTAACAGGTTTCATTAGTCAAATATCATATTTGCATGCAAAGTACTCTGACTATATGCATCCTCAGTCACCCTGTCCATTTTCCATTCCCACACTAGTGCCACCCCAACAGAATCTACTACATATATTCATCCTTCCTTCTCTTCAGAGCACTTCAATTGTACAGAGGGATTTTCACCCTCTGAAATTCTGAAATTTCACCCTCTGACATTTCATGAATGCATAAATCATGCTTCAGGTAAGTCCTATCTGCTGTGCTCTTTCTATTCAAGTTCCCTTCACACCTCTATGTTTCAACAGCTTTGTGTAAGATTTCTCATTCTGTTTGGATCCATAGACAGAGTGTGTTTTTATTATTATTCCCTCTTAATCATTCTCATATCCTCTACCATTTCTCCACATATATCATAAAGCAAGCCATATTACAATCATGTCACACACACACACACACACACATACACACCAAATATATATATATATATATATGCTTATGCCTACATATGGATATATCTTTTGGTACTAGATGCTGCATATGACAGAAAACAGGTGGCCTTCTGCACTTAACTTACTTAACCTAAAGACCTCCAGATCTATCCATTGTCCTGCAAATGTCATATTTTCATTCTCCTTTATGGCTAAATACATCACTATATATAAGTATATGCACATATATATATATATATATATATATATAGTTTCTAATAAGTAAATCCAGTAGAGTAGCTCTTGCCTATAATTTAGGCATTCAGAAGAGATTGTGGGGATCACGGTTTGAGGCCAGTCCAGGAAGAAAATAGAAAAGACCCTATTGCAATCAATAAGTCACTCATGGTGATGCAAAGAAGCTGTAATTCCAGGTGTGCAGAAGGTATAGTGAGAAGCTGGCTGTCTAGGCTGGCTGTGGCAAAATTGTGACATCCTGACTAAAAATTAAAGCGAAAAGGGGGCAGGGTGAAGTGACTTAGGTAGCAAAGTGATTGACTAGTAAGCATGGCACGTGGAATTCAAGTCCCAATAGTATCAAGATCAGAAGAAATTCCTCTCATGGGGGAAAGGGTCCCTGTCATGATCCCCATTTTAACTCATTCACATTTGTAAGACACTTATATCTCCAAATACAGCCAATTCAGAGATTCGACACAAATTATGGCAATGAGGGGATGGATATATATTTTAGTCTCTTGAGACTGATTTATATAGTACCAAATAAGATAATCTGTTGTTCTGTTCATGTGTTAATAAGTATCAATAGAAGAACAGAGACCATAATGTTAAGTGAATGAAGCCAGAGTCACAAAGGCAAATAGCACATTTTCTCTTATGTGCAGAATCTAGATGTTTCAAAACCTATGAAAATAGAAGGAATATTATTTGAGAGGAGGAAAACAATCAGTGGAAGTGATAAGAGGAACAAAAGAGGATGAAGAGGGGCAAATGAGGCGAAAATGTCATAGTGAAACCCTTTATTTTGCATTCTTAATTTATTATTATCCCATATTAGAATACTATTAGTCCTGTTCAATTAAAAAGATACAAAAGATGTGGAATGCAAAAATCAGGGGAACAGGAAAAGACAATGAGGGGCTAGAGGATAGCAAGTAGAGGGGGAAGAGGAAGAGCCCCTTATCTAGAACAGATTAAGAAACAAAAGCAATGGCTTGACAGTTTACTTCCAATTCTAGTAGAAATACTATGATTTCCATTTTCATATGAACTCACTACCAAGGCTTAAAGTATATAGCTGATTATAATTAAAGAATGCTGATTTTCCTTGCAGGGTGTCAAAACTGAACTGAACCAGTAGTGAAATTACTGAATTGTCTAGCTCACTAGGTCCATAATTATTTTCTGAGCACTTAAGGTAAACCACCAGCTTCGTTGGTATGAAATATCAGGAAAGCAGGATTCCTGAAGACATTGGAGGGTAATGGGAAACTTGTTCACCTAAATGATGGAACTATGCTTACACTTGGAGGGTACAGGGTTCTTGCTGCTGAGAGGAGTCCAATAAATTAGCAGCATCCTGGCTGCTAAAAAGAGCTCTGGCTCTCACCTGTGTTGCTGTGCTATTATTAGTGCTCTCTTCCTTCAATATGGATAATAAATGACATGTCATCTCAACTCAGATATGTCCCCTAGCCAGCATGACTCATCTCCACTGGCTGCTGTGGGGCTTACGAAAAAGAATAATTATGGACCTTCTGACTTAGCGCCCCACTCCTAATTGCTTATATTAGAGAAGGAAGAGCTGTAACAATTTGATGTCCCCTGGTTCCTAAATGGGCAAGGTTCTTTGGTTATCTGTGATATATCTGCGTACAGACTTCTCTGTCTAAAGAGTAGGGAAGGTGACTCTGTCTAGAGTAATTGAGGAACATTTACCTACTCAGGAACAGCCCTGTAACCTCTTGTATTCACCTTTCTTTGCAAGTTTAAAGATCTATAATGCTATAAGAACCAATAGTTACATGTTGGCCTCAGTCATGATCATGTTATCTATTGTAAGTTTTACCAAAAAATAAACAAAAAAATGTGTGCAATGGGGGTTGACACACACACATCTCTCATTCTTGTGGTCATTACAATCACCTCTTAGTTCCTATCCATTGGCTTTAAAATAGGCAGGTGTTATGAATTTTATGAAATAAATGTTACCTGCAAAAATGTATGTTCTTTTCCTCTTACTCATTGTGGTTCCTTTCATTATAAAGCAAGAAGTTCTACTGCTTTATTTCAAATGTCACACACACACACACACACACACACACACACACAATATCCTGATTTTATTATTTCAAACATGGGAACAGCATGAGAGGAGTTCTGACTACCAGAAGTACTATAGTCAAACATATTTCAAGTTAGTTCCCAGAGGAAATTGTTTTGGTTTCCCCTTCTTTCCTTTTCATTTTGTTTTGAAAAGAATTCTTTGCTTATTTACACTTTCTGAGAAAATCATTAGCATTTTGTATTTTTTTAAATTGAGAGTAGCCTTTTCTTCTTCCCAGAGAATTATTTTACATCTGAAAGGGTATTGTTTCATTATTCCTCAAGGAATAATGAGAATGACTTCAGGAAAGCCTTCCTCTTCAGCCCAGATCCCTCCCCATCTTCCTTCCCAACTCACAAAGGCATAGAACCTGTGACTGGAGGCCAAATAATTACTGATTCATTTCATTTCTTACTTTTTTTTCCCAGAATAAGAGCTGTTTCTTCCTGTCACCGCTTCACCTATTGTCTTCCATACCAAACACCAACATGGCAACTTTTATTAAAGTACCATTCTTCAAGTGGCTGTAATTGATATGTAAATTGGACTTACACACTCTGATTTTGAGAACTGTGACTATAAATGGTCTCTATCTCACACTCACAAAATTATGCAGGACTGTACATACAAAGCATCTCTCACTGAGTCTTTGAAAATACAATCACACTTCTTCAGGATTTACCACACAGTCCACTCTACCCTGGATAGCATGAACAAATCATTGTCATTGAGCTTAAATATATATATATATATATGTGTGTGTATAAAATATACAGATTCTGTCTCCTTCCTAATGGGGCACAGGTGATTTTTTTTGTTTTGTTTTTACAGGTAATGTATTTACAGAGTGTTTAAAATGTGATGCAAATGAGAGCCCTACACTTTTCTCCCATTGGTGTTGTACTCTGTATAAATCACACCCTTTTGGCATTTGCATGGATACAAGAACATACCATGTGGCACAAATAACCTCATTTCCATAAAACAGCCTTTTAAAATTAGAAAATGTATAATTCATTTGGGGTGGCTATTACTGCTTTGAGGAGGGATTTAGACTTGTATTTAAGTGCAAATAGCAGCATTTTTTTCCTCTCCTCAGTTACACATAGGAAGCACAAAATTTAGAAACTTCTAGCCCGACCATTATTTTTAACTATGACGTCCAGATTATAATAACCAGTAACAAAATATGTTTTGTTTGGGCCACTACTGCTTGTAGCAGGGTTTCTTTTTCTTACATTTGCCTCTCCACATTCCTCCGGGAGCCTGCCCACGTTCCACATGAGGAAACTGAGGCCCAAGTTGAACGATTTCTCAGCTTCGTGGCTTCAGGTTGCCACAGAGCCAGGATTGGGACTCTGATAGAAAGACAGGCATGATCTCCTGCGCAGACCCAAGAATGGTGCCAAGGTAATCAGAAAAAGCTTAGAAACGAGAAAAGACAGGCAAAGAATTGAGAACGGAAAGCAATGTGGAGGCAAACTGTCAGACAGAGATTTCCTCCTTCTCTTTGATTCCTTCCTTTGGCCTTTTCCAGGCTACATTTTTTTCTTTTTTCAGTTCCAAATAATGAGCAAGTGTAGGAAGTGGAACACTTGTGGTTCTTGACCCTAGAATCTCTTCTGCCCAACTGGGCTGTTGTTTCTCTTTTATTTGGGAAAGTTCTTTTATCTTGTGCTCATCTAGGTCACAGAACCTGTCTTGAAGCCCTTCCTGAAACATGAAGCTCATGTTGTAGGCCAGAAGCTGTAGCCCCACAAAGGAGCCATGTTACTGGCTCCTGGCACTTGGCACATCCTCTAAAGTTCACATTAATCCTCGCACCAGTTCCTCACTAGCCTCCTTCTTCCTTCCTCTGGACCATTCTTACTAGTTCCTCAAGTCTACATTAATGCAGGAGTTCACTGGGAAATATTTCCCAAAAGTACTTCCTTGAGCAATTATTCTGGACAATACCATCACTTTCTAAGTCTTGCTATTCATTGAACACTACATAAATCTCATCTTCTGCTTCATACCAGGATTCTCCACTGAGCCAAGATCTAGACACAAACTTCTTCCTTCCATATCTGTGTATCTACAACTGCTGTCTCCTGAAGCAACATACAGCAAGAATTGTGTAACCATTTGTTGAACTCCACCTGGTGATGGGGCTTCACTGGGGCTTTCCTTCCTGTAGGAATCCAGGCATGCCCACCAAGAATTGGCATGCTGATTCAGGGGGCTTGGGGCACTATTGTTTACAAGGAGAGGGAATCTCCCCAGGCCTCTGAGCAATGGGCCTGGGGAGAGAGCGGAGATGGAGTCAGCTTCTGCCCTCTTTCGCTGGCCAGATCTGACCTCCATATTACTGTAGAAGTCACCACTACCACCATGTAAATGATCCCCTGGGAAGATTCCAGGTTTTGTATTTTGTGAAAAGCTCATTGAAACAATAGTCGTGCAAGGTAAATTTGTGCTCAGGAGAGTTTTCAGGTTGGCTGTGCCCTGACTTTTCCCACAGAGCACAAAACTCTGAATATACTTGAAATTCTATGCTTGATCTATATCAAAAAGTACCAACATTTTCTTCTTGTAAGCGCTTGGTTTCCAGAACATGTTCTGTACCCTCATTTCCTGAAACCTTTCCCTCCAGAGCCCAGATCAAATGCTGTCGGGAGCCCAGCTAGCAGCTAAGCTCATCCTGACCTCTGGCTGTGCCGATGTCGCCAAGATGTCGGGAGCCAAACTTGCACCTAGGTTCATTTCCACCTCTGGCTGTGCTGTTACCACCAGGATATGCTAAAGGCAAAGTCCACAGCCACTGTCCGGAATTGCTTTGTTACCTTGTGTTTACTGTAATCAAATGTTGCAAACTTCAAAGCCTCTTTATGTTCTGGAATTTTAACAATCCTATGCTATTCCCTGGTTCCAAAACTGCATATAAGCTGGGAGTTGGAATAAACTGTTGCTGCAGTCTTGAGGTTCAACCTTATGGCTGCAGACCTCCCGTACCCCATCTTTGTCTCTTGTCTTTTTTCTCTTGCCTTATTTTTCCTTTTCCGTATCCCTGCCGCCCCTCAGTCAGGATTTCTGTTCCCCTGCCGGCTGGCCCGGCAGGTTTGGCGCCTGGAACAGGGACTTGAAGGCCTGGGATCGACGGCAGGTGACCCCCGCTCAGGTAAGGACGTCCGAATGCTTGGGAAGGAGAGCGGGAGGAGAGTGTATTGTCGGGAGTAACAAATTATGGGACAAGGTAATAGCCGCATGCTATACATGCAGGCCCCCAAAGGCATGCTTAATGCCCGGGCAGTGAAAGTTGGCCAAAGTAACTTAGAACGTTTCTTTTACTTTATTGAGGAAGCATGCCCCCAGTTCCTGGAGGAAGGAACCAATAACTTGCTAGAAAATTGAAAAAAAAAATAAAATAAATAAAATAAAATAATAAAATAAAAAATAAAATAAAATAAAAAAGGGAACATTATGATGCAACTGGCCCTGAGAAAACCTCAGTGGATGCTATTATTCTTTGGTATCTGGTCCGAGATTTCTTAGATCCTAGACATGAATAGATTAAATTCGATCAGTCGATTGGAGAAACTGAACAGGGACCTGATGAGTGTTGCCCAGCCCCGGGAGCATATGCTGCTGCCTGGGAAGAGCTGAGAAAATTAACAAGACCTGAACCCACTGAGCTAGACATTAAGGAAGACTCAGATGGCTCAGACTCTGAGGAGAAATTATTCAATAAGCCTATTAAAGATAGATTGACCTATGTTGAGACTATGTTAAAATCAGTTATAGCTCTATTGTCACAGCTTCATCCAGAACAACAAACTCCTTTAAAGGGAGTCCTGGCAGACTTACAGCTCTCCTAGGTGCAGGCTGCTAGCAGGGGGAAGGGACCTGAGGCTAGGGAAATGCTAACACCACCGAGGTAACTTGTCCTGACCGAGCGCTCTATTTCCATCCACCAGGACAGATTTGAATCCCCAACCAGGGTGAGTGACCATTAACCTGGAGCTTACATTTTCCATAAATCCACTGGGCTAGGTCAAGGAGATCAGCAATTGTGGGTGTTTGGAGACAACTGATCTCTAGTTCAGCTCAGCTGGTTGCTCCTCAAGTCTAAATTGTTTCAGGAATGCTGCTCAAGTTTGAGCCCAATCATATATATTTGGAATATTTTGCAGGACTTACCTAACTTCTATGAGCGCTCAGGCAGATGAAGTTCTCTCTATCTCTTTTTCTGCCCCTCTCTAAACTCTGCCTGCCTGCCTGTGTCATAGGATGGGTATTGATATTTGTTTAACATCTGCTTTAAAAGACTCAAAGAAAGGTTTTCTATTCTTGTTATTGATGTTTAAGTTTTGGAGATTCAGTTAAATTCTGCTTGTTTGGCTAAATCATAAACTTTCTCTAGCATTGAGCACATGGTAGACAATAGGATTGGATGGAGTGAAAGCCTGCCCATCCCCCAGGTAACAAGCATGCCAAATTCCTGGAGGCTGGGCAGAGTCCTGTAACCTTGCATTTCAAAGGTGCCTTACAATTCAAATGCTGCAAGATGAAGGTGTCTTACTGTGAGATCACTGTCTGTGTTCATATCCTGTCTCCCATATACTCCCTTTGTGAGCTAAACTGGTTTCTCAAAATTTGGCTTCTCAGGGCTGGGGATATAGCCTAGTGGCAAGAGTGCCTGCCTCGGATACACGAGGCCCTAGGTTCGATTCCCCAGCACCACATATACAGAAAAAACGGCCAGAAGCGGCGCTGTGGCTCACGTGGCAGAGTACTAGCCTTGAGCGGGAAGAAGCCAGGGACAGTGCTCAGGCCCTGAGTCCAAGGCCCAGGACTGGCCAAAAAAAAAAAAAAAAAAAATTTGGCTTCTCAGATGATCTGAAAATTTTGGTTTGCTGAAAAGGTTTTTTTGTTTGTTTGTTTGTTTACTATCTAACCACGTGGTTCTAGAATATAGGCAAAATAATATCATTTGCCACTGGAATTCCAGAAAAACTTACATGGCCAATTAAAGAACAATTCTAAGCGTGCCCCAAAACGTGTGCACATTGTCTGTATGTGTATGTATGTCTATGTCTATGTCTATGTGTTGGTAAAACTTAAAAACAAAACAAAAATAGGTTTTAAGCCTAAACTGATATGTTTGGGAGCAAACAAATGTGTCTAAGAAAAACTCCAAAAGGTTTTAATATACAGCACGTGATATAAGTGCAATGATGTACAACCAGTGTGTTATTCTTTATGTCTATCTATGCTAAGAGTCAAGTGTACATCTAATCCTGACAATTCTTTGGTATAGACTAAGATTTTGCTTCTCCATTTTTTTTTTCTCTTTTTTCGCTGTGCTCTCATAAACTCTTTAAGATCAAGGGACCATAGTCATTTTGAAATAACTGCACAGGTGTGACTATTAACCTAAATTTTCCGGACCCCAAAATTAACATTTTGCTTTATAGGATACAGGTTGACATGTGTGCTAGCTGAGTGGACCGTGGCAGTCTATGGCTACAGAAAGCTGCCTCCACAGTCGGCTTCCAAACTGGGAGTTGTTTGTGACTCAGAAACTGCCCTGGCTGCTACAGAGAGCAGACTTGGTTGGCCTTCAATCTGTGTGGATTTTGTGACTAGAAAGATGGTTAAAGGCCCAAGCCTTCTAAAATCTGTTTAAAAATGCCCTTAACCAGTCTGTGTAGAAATTTACAGGCAACAAGCAGGAAATGTGACAGCCTATCCAGGGAACTCTACTACAGAATTATCCAGATGCAAAACATCTCTCCTGCTGGCCTGCTAATTTGGGATGGAAGACACAGCCACTTCAGATCCACTGAAGCTGAGACTTTTATTGTTATTCATTTGTTTTCTCTTTCACGTGCCAGTAAGGTAAGGTTAAATAATATGATTTGATTTAATGGCACATGGATCCCATTCAGTCTGCTGTTCTTTAAGTGTTACAGCAAATCGCTGGCAACTACTTGTTGGTCAATTCTTAGCAACTTACAGGTAAACTCTACTCCTTTTGTTCTCCTGTTGCTCTAATTGGAAATAAAAAGGGCTTTTATGGCTAAGACTCTTTGGATAGTTCAAAGCCAGCCCAGGCAGAGAAAAATAAAAATCCCTCTTCGTCATATTTTGGGTCCTTATTATTTTACTAGTCAGAAATTACAGGTTAAGACTTCTCATTTGCGTACTTTGCATGATTTTCAAAAATTTCTGGGAGATATTAATTGGCTTCGCCCTTATCTTAAATTGTCCACAGCTGAATTAAAACCCTTGTTTGATCTATTAAAAGGGGAAAAAGGAGTTTTGGGTCCTCAGACATATTTTGGGTTCAAAACATAAAACGGGAAAGCCTGAGCTTACAATTTATGTACAAGAAAAGCCCTTCCGAGGTCTGTTAGATATAGGAGCAGATGTGTCTGTGATAGCCAAGAGACATTGGCCTTCCAACTGGCCTCTTACTGCGTCTCTTACATCCTTGTAGGGGATTGGCCATGCCGCAGACACCCAACAAAGCAGTGCCATCCTTAACTGGAGAGATGGTGAGGGGCATTCTGGGACTTTCCAGATCATTTGCCCATAAATTTGTGGGGCAGAGATATTATGGAAAAGATGGGAGTTTTATTTGTTTAGCCCTAGTGACGCAGTCATTCGTCAGCTCCTAAGTCAAGGGCTACTGCCTTCAGGAGGATTGGGAAGCCATCAGCAAGGAATTAGAGAACCCATTCAACCTCAGCCCCGACCTCCTAGACAAGGGCTGGGATATTTTTAACGGGGGTTGCTGCTCGTCCTGTCCCTCATGCCGATCCTATCACATGGTTATCAGACACTCCGGTGTGGGTGGATCAGTGGCCCCTATCAATTAAAAAGATTGTTGTTGCCCAACAGCTGGTGCAGAAACAGCTGGACTTGGGCCACATTGCTCCTACTACTTCCCCATGGAATTCACCTATTTTTGTTGTTAAAAAAAAAAAATCTGGCAAATGGAGACTCCTACAGGATCTCCGGCGAGTGAATGCCACCATGGAACTTATGGGGGCATTACAACCGGGCTTGCCCTCTCCTATGGCAATTCCTCAAAATACATACAAAATTATAATTGACTTAAAAGATTGTTTTTATACCATACCTCTTGCTCCTCAAGATTGCAAACGCTTTGCATTTATTGTCCCCTCTACTAATTTTAAAGAACCCATGAAACGGTACCATTGGCTAGTGTTGCCTCAAGGCATGGCGAATAGCCCCAACTTGCGTCAAAGCTTTGTAGCATGGGCTCTCTCTTCTACTTGCCAAAATTTTCCTTCTGTTTGGTCTGTTGAAGGGGGACCCTGACCCTACATCTCCCAGAGAAATGACAACTGAAACAACAAAAGCCTTGAGCATAGTAAATTCTGCCATTTCTTCCCAACATGTAAATTATATAGATTACTCAGCCTCTTGGGAAGCTTATATTTTAACTATATCTCATTCTCCAACAGCGGTCCTCTGGCAGAAGGGACCCCTTTTGTGGTTTTCCTTGCCTGCTACTCCTTCAAAAGTGTTAACTCCTTATTATGAATTGGTAGCCACCTTAGTCCATATGTGCCGTGTGGAATCTTGTAAGTATCTTGGACGAGATCCACAGGTTATTTATATCCCCTATACTTTGCAGCAGCAAGAATGGCTTTATATTCATTGTGATTCCTGGGCCATTGCTTGGGCCAATTTTGTGGGCACAATTTCACATCATTGTCCCTCCAACAAATTACTTCACTTTGCCTCTTCTCACCATTAAGTGAGGACAATGCTATTACGGATGAGGCTACCCAAATTTTTCTTTCTCAAATTGACTTGGCAAAGCAATCACATGCTGCCCACCATCAAAACAGTCGTGCCCTACGTCAACAATTTCATATTACTCATGAGGCAGCTCGTCAAATTGTAAAAACTCGTCCCAACTGTGCTACCTTCCTGCCTGTGCCCCCCAATGGGATTAATCGCTAACCATGTGTGGCAAATGGATGTTACTCACATCCCCTCTTTTGGACGGCTCCGCTTTGTCCATGTTACAATAGACACTTACTCTAATTTTATTGTGGCTACTCCTCTTAGCGGGGAAGCTGGCAAACATTGTATCTCCCATGCCTTACGCTGCTTTGCTACTATGGGACTTCCTAAACAAATTAAAACTGATAATGGTCCGGGATATGTTGGACGAGCTTTTAAAACTTTTTGCAAATCTTACCAAATTGTTCACTCTACAAGAATTCCCTATAATCCTCATGGTCAAGGAATTGTCGAACGGGCCAACGGTTTGTTAAAACACCAAATTTCTAAATTAAAAGGGGGGGAAACTATACCCCTTCTCTCCTGTTAATATACTTTCTTATACTTTATTCATACTAAATTTTTTTTTTTTTTTTGGCCAGTCCTGGGCCTTGGACTTAGGGCCTGAGCACTGTCCCTGGCTTCTTCCCGCTCAAGGCTAGCACTCTGCCACTTGAGCCACAGCGCCGCTTCTGGCCGTTTTCTGTATATGTGGTGCTGGGGAATCGAACCTCGGGCCTCGTGTATCCGAGGCAGGCACTCTTGCCACTAGGCTATATCCCCAGCCCATACTAAATTTTTTAAATTTGGATTGCAATGGCCACTCCGCAGCACAGCGGTTCTGGGAAAAGAGAGAGCAAAGAGCTTTTGCTCAAGTTAAGTGGAAAGATCCTTTAACAAGTGCTTGGCACAGGCCCGATCCGGTACTGACATGGGGTCGAGGACATGTCTGTGTTTTTTCACAGGATGAAAATGATGCCCGCTGGCTACCTGAGAGTTGTGTTCGCATTGTGGAAACTCATCAGAATGGTACAAGCGCTGACCCACTGGGCTTACGTGCCAGATCCACCGATTGTGCACCCCGCGACCTGGGAGGGAGCTGAGGTGTTTGTCCATGTCAACAGATCAGCGTACGGTACAGCTCCAGACCCTTTTGTCCAGCACATTAAGATGGGAGATTTTGCAGCTTCTGGCATTGGAACCCCTTTATGCTTTACAACTGACTCCAACAGTTATATTCCAGGCTGTACTGTAATGCAATCCATAAACTATAGAATTTGGATTCCTGATAATAGTCAAGTATATAATATACAAATGACTTCATTGCCTACTGGGTTTCCTGTACATGCCAATTCTACCTTGTCCTTCATGATACCTCGCTGCATCAACTCCTCTCAAATTGTAGAATCCACGGGAGAACTGCACCCCGTAAAGTGTAGACATGATCACCCTTTTATAACCAATATTTCAGGAACTAATTCTCAGCTGATGGACTGGTCTGGAGCTAATCTCACCAATAAGTTCAACCCAGGTCTGTGGTGGATGAATGGACGCCCTCAACGCCATGTCTGGATGTTAGTGGCTGCTCTGAATAATATCTCCTGGCCCACTTCTACTTCTTTAAAAAAAATATTATGAGTTGTGTAACACCCCCTTATGCTATTATGTATGGACCTTTTAATATTTCTATAGGAGCCATGTATTTCAATGTTACCTGCACTAACTGTTCTTTTACAAATTGCTTGTATAGTGGTCTTACTGATTCTGTAATTATTATTAAGCAACCACCATTTGTTATGCTTCCTGTAAACTTATCTGAAGCTTGGTATAAAGAAACAGGTATTCAAGTGTTAAAACATTTAAAAGAACTTATGCGCCCTAGACGATTTGTAGGGCTACTAATAGCAGGAATTTTAGCCTTTATTTCCTTAGCTGCCTCTGCTGCAGCGGCTACTGTGGCTTTAACACAAAATGTGCAGACAGCTCACCATGTTAATCAGCTTGCTCATAATACCACGCAAGCCCTGCACTTTCAAGGCAGGATTGATGATAAGGTAGAACAAAAATTAGAAGCCTTGTATGAATCTTTGTTGTCTCTGGGAGAACAAATTCGTGCCTTACAAACTTTGCAACGGGTGCGCTGTCATGCTGGGTTTGACTTTATTTGTGTGACCCTCCATAAGTATAATGGGTCGAGCTATCCTTGGGAACAAGTTGTAGCACATCTAAATGGTATTTGGCACCATAATAACTTGTCCTTAGATCTCTTTCAACTCCATAGACAAATAGCCGGACTAGAACAGGCCCCGCCCTTGGACTTTAAAGTGGCAGAAACAGCAAAAGAACTGTTTGAACAACTTCAACAGTATGTCCCTTCCTTATCTAATGTGAAAGGGCTGCTAATAACATTGCTCGGCCCCGGGATACTTTTGCTGATGGCTTGCCTATGTCTTCCTTGCATTGTACGCATATTGCAAAACTCTTTCATGAGTTTAGCCAGCCAGCTGCATAAGGTCAAGCTCCAAGTAAATGAATTTCCCCCGAGAGGAACCGCAGCCAGAGACGGGTATGAGGCGGTGCCAGCCTTAGACCGACCTAAGACAGGGCCTTCAGCACTGCTCTGAAGTTGTTCCCCAAGACGGGTAAGGCGGGCTGGGGCACCCACCCCACCTAAGACAGGCGGGTTCGCTTCTTTTAATAAAAAGACGGGGGAACTGTCGGGAGCCCAGCTAGCAGCTAAGCTCATCCTGACCTCTGGCTGTGCCGATGTCGCCAAGATGTCGGGAGCCAAACTTGCACCTAGGTTCATTTCCACCTCTGGCTGTGCTGTTACCACCAGGATATGCTAAAGGCAAAGTCCACAGCCACTGTCCGGAATTGCTTTGTTACCTTGTGTTTACTGTAATCAAATGTTGCAAACTTCAAAGCCTCTTTATGTTCTGGAATTTTAACAATCCTATGCTATTCCCTGGTTCCAAAACTGCATATAAGCTGGGAGTTGGAATAAACTGTTGCTGCAGTCTTGAGGTTCAACCTTATGGCTGCAGACCTCCCGTACCCCATCTTTGTCTCTTGTCTTTTTTCTCTTGCCTTATTTTTCCTTTTCTGTATCCCTGCCGCCCCTCAGTCAGTATTTCTGTTCCCCTGAGTTTTCAGGTTGGCTGTGCCCTGACTTTTCCCACAGAGCACAAAACTCTGAATATACTTGAAATTCTATGCTTGATCTATATCAAAAAGTACCAACATTTTCTTCTTGTAAGCGCTTGGTTTCCAGAACATGTTCTGTACCCTCATTTCCTGAAACCTTTCCCTCCAGAGCCCAGATCAAATGCCATACCTCGTCTGTGAGCTCCAACCACCAGAAAAGTGAGATGAAATCGCATTTACCAAGGGCTCATTTGGGAATATGGGATTTGCATTCTTTCGTTAGGCTGCTAGCATCCTGTGTTAGAAAGAAAGAAAAAGAGGGACTGCCTCCACATCTGGAATTGCTAATTCTCATGGTTATGCAGTTATTCAAAACAAAAAAGCATATAGATTGCATTTCCAAGTATCTTTTCTATGTCAGACATTGTTCTCAAAGCTTTACAAACATTAATATGAGAACTTGACTAGGTACAGTCTATTTCTTACCTTCAGAATGAGGAAATACATTTTAACAAGAATGTTTATTTACAACCAGGATGCACAAAAAGCTCTGATACATCTAAGGTTATATACCCAGAAAATTTAAATTATTTTCATTCCATTTTCAGTGAGATTGACAAAAGTTGATGAGAATTTAATGACCTCAATCAAGACAAAGCTTGAGCTGGTGTTGCATATCTGTATTCAGAGCTATTGGCAGGTGAGTTAAGATCACAGTTTGAAATCAGCCTCAGAAAAACTTAGCTAGATTCCATCTCAACCAATACACCTAATGAGGTTCATGATTGTTATCTTAGCTACATGGGAGGCATAAATAGAAAAAGTAAAGCATATAGTAAAAGGCTGGATGTATGGCTAAAGAAGAAGAGACCCCCCCACCTAGCAAGTACAAAGCCCTGTGTTAAAATCAGAGTACAGAGATAGTGAGGAGTGAGAGAGAGAGAGAGAGGCAGACAGACAAACAGACAGAGAGACAGTGACAGAAAGATAAAATTTCTCCTACTAGCTCTATAGGTGTAAAAGTGTACAGACTTTTTAAAATTAAAATTGATAATTGCCATGTACTTTAAAAAGTTTAAACTAACCACTTTAATACATCTTTAGCCACAGATAATCTAAAAGCCCCTAGTCACAGCTGGATCTGGTTAATCGTAGCACTACAGACCAGAGCAGCTACATTCATGTGCACATGTATTCAACAGATGGAGGCATTCTGCTGTGATTACTGAGAGCCTCTCCCAGTCCAGACAGCAATTGGCACTGGAGGTAGACCAGACCAGGAGGTGAATATGTGCTAGGGCCCGTCCCATTCAGTGGCAAAAGGGTAATCTGAAGTAGACAAAACAGAAGAGTGCAGGATCATAACCAAAAAAAGAAAAAGAAAGAAAACACACCAAGAAGCCCAGGAAGAAAGAACCAGTCTCCATAGGTAATTAACAAATAGTATTGGGAGTTATGATTGAGAAGTATTTGTTCCTTTCATTATGTCTATCTTTGTAAGGGCTGTGTCTTCCCAATTCTTGCTCTAATAACCTGGTTTTCTATTTAGGGTTCCTTTCTCTGTCTGTATCATGATCTTGTTGATTTTCAATGTGTTAGGACATCCTTGAGGATTTTCATAATGCTGGCTTAGTGGAGATATATTGTTTCAGTTTTTCCTTTCTCTGGAAGGTTTTTATTTAACCTTCGGCTATGAATGAGAGCTTAGCTAGATACAGTATTCTTGATTGGTAGTTATTTTTTTTTTAGGGTATGGCATAGCACATTCCAGGCTCTCCTGGCTTTCATGGTCTCTGCTGAGAAGTCTGGAGTAATTCTGATTGGTTTTCCTTTACATGTGATTGTTCTCTTCTCCCTGGCAGCTTTAAGGATTCTTTCCTTGGTCTCTATGTCCTTTTCTGGTCTTGTCTGATTGGGGTTCTAAAAGCTTCTTGTATCTGGATGGGCCTATCCTTCTGGATATTTGGGAAGTTCTCTGCTAGTATTCTGTTACAGAAATTGCCTATTTCATTAACTTCCTTTTCTAGGTTCTATTCAATATCTATTAGCCTTAAATGAACACATAAGATGATGCTAAGCGAAATAAACTCCAAGTTATAGAAACAAGTGGTATATCGTTATTGTTATTTTCAACATACCATGTGAAATTATGCCCTTTTTCTTTTGTCTTTCTTTCCAATGGTTTTATCCCTGATATCACTGTAACTGATTTTAGTACCCTTGATACTGTACATATGTGTATTGGAATAGGGAAGGGAAAGGGAATACCAAAATCGAGGGACAAAAGATAAAAAGACAATCCAATGCAACAGCAATACTTACAAAACTATATGGTATAAACCAACTGTACAATGCATGGCGAGAGAGGGAGACTGGGAGGGGGGAAATGAGGGAGGAGGTAAAAAGGTGGATAAGAAATGTACTCACTGCCTTACATATGAAACTTTAACCCCTCAATACATGACATTAACAATAAAGAAATGAAAAAAAACAAGTTGTTGCCCAAGATTTTAAAAGAGCTTCCTAATTTGATGACTGTCTTCAAACCCAATCACAGCTTTCCTACCTTCAAGTTTCCCTTGCAGTGTTTAATCATGTATCTGCATATTTTACTTGTATCCTCTTAGGCAAATGGAAACCTGGCTCTGCAAAAAAATTCATGAATAGCTGAACATATAAAAACATGGATATGAATCATCTTTTATGATTGACCGACATTAATCTGCTGAGAAGGCTCTAAATAATTCAAGTGTAATTTTCCTGGGACCAAGTTCAATGAGCCAAGTGCTCTGTCCTCCCATCTTAATGTCTCATCTTGTCTATTCAAGAACACAACCAGCAATTGAACCATTTCTTTCCTCCACCATTAATTTCCCCTTTCATTCTGGATCAGATTAAAATTGCACATGAAGTATTTTTCCATTAGGAAAAAACCTTCCTTGATTCTTCATCTTAACCTCCAGTGATCACTGCAATTTTTTTCCTCGATTGCAGTTACATTCTTCAGAGAATGAATTCCATTCATTCTCTCAAAACCCCTTCTCAAACAATTTTCTCCTTGATTCATTCACTGAAGACTTCCATGTTCTACTTCACTTATGACATAATTCTTCCATCTATCTTGTGCTTTTTCCACCTGATCTTGGCACAAAATATCTCCCTCTTTCTGGCAATCACTTCCTAATTTGGCTTCCTGGACCATACATCCCTCCTGGTTTCTTTCCCAGGAAGCTTCGTGCAATTGTTTCTTTAATCTTCCTCATCCTTAAGACCACTAAAATGTCTTGAATTTCCTTCACATAGACTTGTTTTCCAGGCATAATATCCCAAATACATGGTGTCATGTACACTCCTTCTGCTCACAAGTCTCAGTTGCTCATCTCTACCCAGACTCTCCCTTGTACGCTGACTTAAAGGTCCAACTGCTATTTTTTTTTTTTTTTTTTGCCCAGTCCTGGGCCTTGGACTCCATGCCTGATCACTGTCCCTGGCTTCTTTTTGCTCAAGGCTAGCACTCTGCCACTTGAGCCACAGTGCCACTTCTGGCCATTTTCTGTATATGTGGTGCTGGGGAATTGAACCCAGGGCCTCATGTATACAAGGCAAGCACTCTTGCCACTAGGCCATATCCCCAGCCCGCCAACTGCTATTCGACATCTCCACTTGGAGGCTGAAGAGACACTTTGAAAACTGACTCCCCACACCACACCCCACTTCTGCCAACTCAAACCATGCAATCTACTAAAACATCTTGTTGGTTCCTTTCTTCATGTGTCCAGAATCAGACCATTACTCACCAGTTCCACTCTGTGAGTCAAGATACTGTGTTCTCTAGTCAAATAATTGAATGACTCAATAATTGGGAATCACTTGATTTCACAAAAGAACCAGGAATATCTTTTGGGAAGAAGAGTGATTCCCAAAAAAGGTAAATCAGATCAATTTATTCTATAGCATGATGACTTCATAGCTTATGAAAGATAACAATCAAGGCCCCTAGACTCTCCTGTATCTCCTTCCATGAAGGGAATTGGTCTCCTAACTTCTCTGACCTCCACCATCCTTTCCCTTAATTTCCTGGCTGTTTACTATTCTGTGGACACAGGGGTAATGCTGTTTGGGGGGGGGGGCATTTTACTTATTCTGCTCCCTCTTCCAGGATGGTTATCCTTCCCATGTTTTTATGGCTGCTTTCCACCAGTACACCATCTTTCCTCAAATGTCACAAATACATGCAAATTCAAAGTAGGTACAGCATTCCATACCTTAGCACTCACTTGAGTTTGGCTGATATCACTTAGTATGAATTTTTCCAAGTCTTTCCATTTACTTACCAATGGAGCAATGCCATTCATTCTGATAGAATCGTAGAATTACACTGTGAATATCAGCTTTCCTGCTGGTGCATTCCATTAGACAAACCCAGCTGAAAACCAGTGAGTGTCCATTGGTCATGATTCACGAGGGACAATCTGGCAGGATGCCTATTAGAGTAAACATGATGGACCACAAATCCAGAAGGCATACGGAATGCACAGAATACTCACAAAGTAATAAGTAAAGCAGAATGGGAAGCAACTTTGCATTTTCTTCATCTGAATGAATTGTAAATAATTCTCTCATAATGAAGATAACCTGAGGGAACAGACCTTGAGGTGGGATAGAGTGTTCTGTCTTTAATTATTCTCATCAGTTTCTAGCCAATGACTGTGTCAGTACAGAGTGTGTCTTTCATCAGGAACATCTGTTCTGAAAGGTATTCTCAGTGACTTATCTATGTGCATGACGTGGAACAGCTAAAGACATGAATTGGCATTGGAGATGGGTACTGCACTTGAAGAGAAGGCTGGGGAGGGTCATGTCTTCACTGAGTTCTCCTGGGTCGAACATTGCTAGGTCAAAGTCTGGGCTAACATTAGGCTTTAGCTTTTCCATCTCTCCAGACAGAATCAGCCTCCATAAGGCAGAAAGTCCCAGCCTCTGTTTGCAGTGTAGTCACAGCCATCTGAAACCCGGGTCTCAAGCAGTCTGTGGCTTTGATCGTGGTTGGTAACTGCACCTCACACTACCCTGATTGAGTTTTAAGATAGATGTTTCTGATCCCACGAGATAGTAGTATGCTACCTTAAACTATATCCTACATCAACTTAAATGGACATATTAAACCAAGACGCAGCCTTTTCCCCCACATTACATTTCCTTTACCAAATGGTTTTGAAGAATTTCTATTGACCTACAATTATTAGATGCTAATTAAAAAACTTCATGGAGGCAATAGCCATTTAAACAAAGAGATCAAGATTTAAGTGGACATTTGTAAGGACATCTTTTGAAATCAACAGCTAAGGATACATGTCATCAACAATTGGGAACTTTGTGGGTTTTTTTTTTCCTGAATCTTATAAAAATCACAGTAATGTGAAAAGTAGAGTGATTGGTAACAGCTTTCTCATGTTCACGTTTTTCTCTCACTAAGTATTGCAAAGATTTTTAAGTGTTGTTCCTTCATTACTTGGAATCTTGTGAATGCGTGTGTGGAAGAGAATAAACTCCAAGATATGAGTAAGCTATATGTGTGTCCAGGCCTCATTTCCCATCTTTAAAAAGAGCATAATAGGGCTGGGGATATGTCCTAGTGGCAAGAGTGCTTGCCTCGTATACATGAGGCCCTGGGTTTGATTCCCCAGCACCACATATACAGAAAACGGCCAGAAGTGGTGCTGTGGCTCAAGTGGCAGAGTGCTAGCCTTGAGCAAAAAGAAGCCAGGGACAGTGCTCAGGCCCTGAGTTCAAGGCCCAGGACTGGCCAAAAAAAAAAAAAAAGAGCATAATAATACGACCACTGGACCACGATCAAACTGGATTCATCCCAGGGATGCAAAGTTGGTTTAATATACGCAAGTCAATTAATGTAATCCAACACATCAACTGGAGCAAGCTAAAGAACCACATGGTTTTATCTCTGGATGCGGAAAAAGCGTCGATAAAATCCAGCACCCATTTATGCTAAAAGCCCTGGAAAAACTGGGATTCCAGGGAACATTCCTGAATATAATCAAGGCAGTTTGTGACAAACCAACAGCAAGCATAACTCTAAATGGTGAAAAACTAAAGCCATTCCCTTTAAAATCAGGAACAAGGCAGGGATGTCCACTCTCTCCTCTGCTCTTCAACATAGTACTAGAATTCCTAGCCAGAGCAATCAGGCAAGAAGAAAATATAAAGGGTATCCAAGTAGGTAAAGATGAAGTTAAATTCTCTCTCTTCGCAGATGACATGATCCTATACCTAAAGAATCCCATAGACTCTACCCCCAAGCTACTAGAGCTGATCCAAAACTTTGGCAAAGTTGCAGGATATAAAATAAACCTTCAAAAATCAACGGCCTTTCTCTATGCTAATGACCTAAAGACCGAGGCTGATATCAGGAAAGCAACGCCCTTTGCAATAGCCCCCCAAAACATAAAATACCTAGGAATAACCTTAACCAAAGAAGTGAAAGACCTCTTTGAGGAGAACTTTAAAACCTTGAAAAACGGAGGCATTCAGGCAGCCCGCACAGCGCAGCAGGACAGGCGAGGCGAGGCCAGGCCAGGCCAGGCCAGGACAGGCGAGGCGACTGGAAGGCAGCCGCAGATAAGTCTCCTTACTTACAAAGAGAAATAAACGTAGCTCTTAATGAACCTAAATAGCTAAGGAGTCGCTAGGTGTTAAAAATTCTTAGTTTTACTAAAACTAAAAAGGATTTTAATGGAAAAGATGGCTTTTGAAAATAGTAGTGTGAGGAAAGCCGTGAGGAGAAAAAAAAAAAAGTTGTATCCGGCGGAGGCTAACTGGAAGGTGATCCCCCCGGGTCCATGTAAATTTCTTTCAATAATTGGAAAGGGGGCCTTAAAGTCCTCGTTAAAGGAAGACTAAAACCAAGATGATCCGGACGGCTTAAACATAGCTTTAAAAAGTACGGCTTGTAGGGAGTAATTTATTCGTAGCTGTAGATAAGAAGGATAAAAAGGTGCCAGGTGGTTAAAAGCGCCTTCCGTTCATGGCGGAGAAAACGCTGCGTCATTTGAAGCCTAGCTAATAATCTGAAGATGCCTTTAGGAAGCTAAGACAGAAGATGAGTTGGGTGTGGTAGGGTAAAAAATGGAGAAGAAATGGAAAAGTTGAAGACAGAAGGTGAAGAAAAGACCTAGAGAAGATAGGAA
The DNA here is from genome assembly GCF_023159225.1 of Perognathus longimembris pacificus. Taxonomy (NCBI): domain Eukaryota; kingdom Metazoa; phylum Chordata; class Mammalia; order Rodentia; family Heteromyidae; genus Perognathus; species Perognathus longimembris. Next base: position 41,352,287 of record NC_063178.1, read on the forward strand.
AACTAGAAGCTTTTTAAAAAAGAAGTCTAGAAGACACAGCGTTAGGAAAGTAGAAGATTTAAAAAAGTCTGTAGAAGACAGCGTTAGGAAAACCAGAAGATTCTTTTTTTTAAAAAAGAAGTCTGTAGAAGACACAGCGTTAGGAATATTTTAAAAAGTCTTTAGAAGAAACAGCCTTAGAAGACAAGGTTTCTTAAATCTACAAAATAGGAAGAAACCTATGAAAACTGAGGTAATTTTAATCCACAAGACAGGAAGAAGAAAGAAACCTAGAACAAGTAAGCAGGCAGAAGAAAACTAGAAGATAGAATATGATTGGAAAGGGCTGTCAAGGCAAGGTATTTCAGATGAAACAAGCTAAACATACTGTATGCAAGCTTTCAAGATAGGCAAAAATAAGAAAATTTAAAGTCAGAGTTTGATAAAATTAAATTGAAAAGGAGTAATAGCAATTTAAAAGTTCCGTCAGTTTTAACTTTTAATGGGGCAGTTTATAAGGCCTAAGAAGGCTAATGCCTTATTGAACCAGTTTTAAGCCTCTTTAGAAGAATATTTGAAACCAAAAGGCAGTTAGACGTCAAAAAGTTGCTAAAAGGACTGAAGTAATTTAAGGCAGTATGCGTTTGGAAGAGCTAGAAGAATTTAAAAGGCCTTAAGCTCATTAGCTTTACTTTGGAAGAAGGACTTTCATAGCAAGTAAATCACAAGATCATGAGTAATCGGTACTTTTGCATTGGACTTTGAGCCCAGGTGGTTTTTAAAATCTCGAGGACTAGCAGTAACAGCTGACCCAGGTCTACTCAAGTGGATTCAGTGAACCTAGGAAGACAGGAGCCGCAGACAGGAGTCGAGGAACCAGTGTTTGACGCTAGGACTGAGGAGCCAGCAGCAGTTCATGGTGAAGGAGCCAGTGCGGTTTGGTGTAGGAAGAAGGAGCGAGCCCTGACGATCTGGTGGTGAAGCTAGGAAAGCATGCCAGGAAGGAGGAGCCAGTGCGATTTGGTGAAGCTAGCTAGTGGCTTGGCCTGTCAACTACCTGGAGGAGGCACGTTGTGGAGAATAGATAGTGGATCCTAGACCAGCATGAGTGTGCAAGGCTACCGAGAGCGTGTGGTGCTGTCAAGATATCCCTTGAGGCCATGTGTCTGTAACTGGTGTGGTAACTTGTTTGCTTTCGTAATGTAATGGGGGAGTTGTGTACTTGAAAAGGGATTTATATGGGTTAGGCCAATGTCCGGGTGTCGTAGGTTTTTCTTTTTCAGGCTTCTATTCTCATACATCTTGTCTGAAGCTTTTGAGGGCAGACTGCCAAGCCTGGAGGAATGGTAGAATGGCAAGTTTTTGTCTTTTTAAACAAATTTGAGGGAAACCATGAATCTCATAGAACCAACAGAACTTGAACAGATTTTTAAGCAGTTTTTTAGTTGAGGGTTATAACATAACTTTGTGGATAATCTGTTCTCTTCCCCCCGTAATTTTGTAAATAAGGAGTCTGGGTGTATAACTTGGTGGAAAGTTATTTTTGTGGGGGGGATGGGGGGCAAATATGTTTTGAGTTCTTTTCCCCTTAGGTCTGTAGAATCCTAAAGGCAGATGACTGGAGGTAAAAGAAAAAAAAGAACAATCCAGTATCAGGATAATGGGAACACCGCAGGTTTACAGTTTCTTTAAACTGGAGCACCAGCCGCTCTGGAGGAGCCTGGTCCATTGGAGAAATGGCTGGTAGTTACTCTTCCCTCCCTCTTTTTTAAGTGCTTAATCCTGTCACCATGCTCTTTTTACTTGGATTATTTGGGGGCTGGTCTTAACAGGGAAGAGAGGGTGGGGGAGAAAATGTTTTTTCTAAGACTTTCCACAGATGCTATAGTACTGTTGACAAAAGTGGGTTAGAGAAGGCGAGTGCTGCTGTGCTGTTGGCACGAACACCTTCAGGGATTGGAGCTGCCTCTTACCTTCCTTGGAAGAGTTTTCCCAGTTGAAGCTGAAAAAGCACAGTGCAGCTTTGGCTCATACTCAGTCATCTCAGGAGAACTTCAGGAGTGCTTGACTAGGCCAAATATTGAAGTTAAGTTTCCACATACCAAGTGACTTAAAATACTCCTAAAGGGGAGGGAGAAATTTTGGCAAGTAGTTGGCCAAGGCCTGTTTGGGAGTGGGGAGTTGGGTTTAGGTAATTGTTTAGTTTATGATTTCAGATACTCATACCAGAAAGCTTAAGTACTTAGAATGGAAAACTTAAAGAAATCTCAGCTTCCAAGTTGGCAAGTGACTCCCAATCGTAAGGTTTATATGTTCCCCTAGTTTATGAACTGGGTGACTGGGGAAGATTGCATTAGGTGTTGGAGTGCATTAACTTATCGTGTGTATGGCTTGTGGGAGGAAAGTGTTGGATGGGGGTTGGTTTAGCCCACTGGAATGATTTATCAAAAGTTTGAATTATAGATGGGAGTGTGGTTCTCTTTTGGAATTTTTTTCAGGTATTTAATGTAACTTAATACTACTATAGGAACCTCAGATCAAAGGAAGTGGCTTAATGATCCTGAAGGGATTTCTTCTGATGGTAGCTTTTATATTATCAAGTAAGATTCTATTTTCAGTTTTGTGTGGAAGCTCAAGTTTTTATCCCCCAAGAGTAGGATAATTTTTCCTTTTGTGTGTTGGGCAAAACAAGATGTAAAGGTACGATTATTTTTTTAATTGTTTTAGGTTTGTATTTGTTTTGTACATAAAGTGGTTAATTTAAGAACTGTGCTAGTTGCAGCTTGAACGTCTTAGAGGGTGGGCGTTGTGTTGATGAGGGAGGGGAAACCTTTTTTTTCTGTAGACTTTTTTCAGATCACATCATCTGAGTCATAACCAGCTTGGCAGTGTGGCCTAGAATGCAGAGGGAACAAACAGCTCCTTGGTGAATTCGATAAGTAAAGGCAGAAAAAATAAATGTCATCCCTCCATTGGGGAATAAGCTAAACTATGAAATCCTTACTACCGATGAAAAGCATTGCCTGCATATGCAAAAATAAGCAAATGAAAGCTACAAATTTAAATATGGAATTGTAAAGTTATCCTAACAAGCTATGTCCACAAAAATAAAGATGAAAAAACAATGAAGATCAAATATCCACCTCAGTACTGCTTTTACAAAAGCAGAATAAAAAAAAGTGAAATGAAAATGATACATTAATCCTGGAGTAAAAGAAGCTGAAGTAATTGAGTTATCAAGTGGATTGAGGAGGCTGTGCTGTGTGCCAATCTTTCTTTGCCTCAGACAGGTTTCTCCTCATAATCAGAAGAGTTGCTTCATTCCTTCTGGGAGCAGGAAACAGCAGACAGCTGTTCACAGATAAGTTTAATTTGCATCTGCAGTATTGCATGTTAGGGATAAGTGCTTATTTGTAAGATCCTGTGGCGATAATACAATTGTAGCACTGCCTCCTGACCCAATTTTCCCATCCAGCCTATTTAAATCGCAGGCGGCTCTGATGGGATGGCACTTTGGTTTTAGGCGTTTGCATTTTAATTCCTTAAAGCCTATGTAGTGCCTGTAATCCTATTGCTTGCAAAAATGAAATTTTTTAGCATTGATTCTCTGAAGATCCTATGTGCTGTTGAGTCAGTATGTTAATCTAAGATTTAAATGTTGTTTCTTGTGTATTATGCATAAAACCATTAAAACAAACAAATGAATAAAATACGTCAGTAGAAAATGTTATACTTTAGAAAGCTGTCTCCTTATTTAAATAAAACCTTGAAAAACGAAATTAAGTCAGAACTAAGGAAAAGGAAAAACCTCCCATGCTCCTGGATTGGGAGGATTAATATAATCAAAATGGCAATATTGAAAAAGGCTATCTACAAATTCAATGCAATACCCATTAATATCCCAACACCATTTTTTCATGTAATAGAGGAAGCAATCCAGAAATTCATATGGAATAATAAAAGACATAGAATAGCAAAAACAATCCTAAGCAGAAAGAACACTGCTGGAGGAATTACAATACCCAACTTCAAGTTGTATTATAAAGCTATAGTAATAAAAACAGCTTGG